>NC_084679.1:5234924-5537954 GCF_028389875.1 Rhea pennata | reverse complement strand
GCAATAGATGAAGCAAAACAAGAGTCTGATGAGCCACTGAAGAATAAGTCAAGGAAAACAACATCTTCGTGGGCAATTCTGAAAGTACAATAGGTCTCTGTTCCCTGGGGCTGTTAGAAAACAGAATCCCTTTCTAAGAATCCCACCTTACAGTTGCTCCTCAACTGTCCTTAAAGTCACCAACAAAGACAAATGACTATGATGGATACGAGCTTCTTACATGCCGAGTGACACAAAACTGGGCAGAGCAAATGACTCTTGTACTAAGAGGTTGAACGTGTCATGCTCCTAAAGTGCCATGGCTCAAGAATCAGAGATCTCTCTGCAAATCAATGAAATGGAGCTGTGCTATACGTTTTGTAAGATGCATTTTTGCCTTTTCCAATATAACTTCCAAACTTTCATTCTCCCCCATGTACCTGCCAGAGATCCCTATTTAATTCACGCAGCTAAAGACATAAAATGCCTCCTACCTTCCACCACCCACCCCCTAGGTGCAGTTCTTAAAGATAAAATTAATTTTTTCATTTCTTTGCAAGTCATCTTCATTCAGCCTGGCTCCTGAGGGAAATTAATGAGTGCTCACTGAATAAGTTTACATAAGATTGCCTCAGGATTTATCCTATTAAACATTAAGAGTATTTTTAGTCTGCTCTCTAAGGGCCAGAGAAGCTGACCTGGCTGGCCAAAAATGTCTCAATACAATGAACATAGTCCACTCTTCACCACTGGCAGTGTCGGCTGCACAAACACGCTGCTGGTTTGCAGTGTGCAGCAGGCAACCGGATGGCTTTGGTGACAAAAAAACTTGCAGCAGAGACAGGGGTTACGGTCAAATAAAAGCAATTGGTTTCACTGGAAGAGTTAACGGCTCCACTGTTAGTGGGATGCTGCAAGACCAAGACCTACTCAAAGTCCAAGGGCCTGTAAGTCCATGGGCCCTTGAGTACAGCTTTGATTCCCACACAGCTGGCCCGCAAGCCGCAGCCCAGGGTTGTCCCCACTGCTCTCCGGAAGTGAATCCCAAAGCTGACGGAAGGAGAGGCAGGCCTGTGACACACAGACCAGCCTGCCGTGTGCGTCTCTCTACCCAGATACAGTTTTTCACGTTGATCTCTACAAGACCCCAAATGCTCACTCCCAGATCATTTTCTCAGGAACATTTCTCTCTGACTTAGAATTTTTAATCACTGACTATAAAAGCTACAATATTCACAGGTATGATTCTGTGATTACTGGGCCCCACAACTACAGCTTAATCTGTACTTCCTGATCTAGACTCTTTTGGAGGCAGCGAGATGAAAAACACTTTTTGCTAATTCTGATTTACTTAGAACTTTACATAACAAAAATTCTATTAGAGTGCATACATACTTATAACAATCTAGCCAATATATATTTGTGCACACAAAAGAGTTCACTTTTATATAATAAACTGTAAATCAAAGTCTTGACCTAACTTTCAGACTGGCTGACCATATTATGCTGTCTCAGCAAGGAAGGGGCTAAATACCTTCCCCCTGTAACTTTACTGAAGCCAGATGATTTGCTTCAGAAAAGACTGTGGTCTATCATAGCTAATGGGATCAAGATAGCACTGCCACCAGTGATTAAAGATGCCTGTGGCTTCTGGGCAGGCAGAAACAAAGAAAAACTTTGAACTGAAAGAGAGGTAAAATAAAATTCACTGCTGTCTCCACATCTGCTGCTTAGTCTCCACATTCATTAGTTAATAAAACAACAAGGTCAGATTAATTTTTTTCCTTAACAGAGAGTTAACTTTTCCCCTTAATTTAAGATTCTTGCCAGGTATTATTCAAACATGACCAGTTTACAATGCTTATCCTGCAGTTCCTTTTGACTCTATGTTTCTCCAGGTAAAGCTAGCCAACTAAAGCAGAGGGGTACAGGAGTCATTAACTATGTCATGCATGTTCAAAATCCAAAACTAAAGGGAATCATTTTTTTCCTTCCAACAAACAAATATAAAGTCAACACTACCCTGAAGTTCCAGGGTACTGTATTAACTCATGTAAGCTATAGGGCTTTTGGATTGCTGTAGTATTTTTGTTTTCCTTTAAAAGCCTATTTAAACTTGTCTGAATTTAAGTTAGGTAAAGCTGTTTAGCCACGTATGAACTCCATTGATGGCTGGCTGCAATGAACTAGACATGCTGTAACCCGAGCAGGCAATCCTGCTTGCTTGCTGGAGATACTCATTCAAAACCGAAGAGAAAGAACAAGAGGAGCTTTAGAGCTGCTGTAAATACTGAGCCACTCAGTGTGAAGAGTGATGCATGGTACTTGTTCTCCATGGAAGGAGAAGGCCTGCGGGGAGCTGGGGGGAGGGCAGCCTGTTTACACCAGGCTCCTCTGAGCTAACAGCCCATTCGTGCTGTTTTGCTTTAGAGGCAATAGGATGCATTCAGATTTCCAAGACAGATGTAAGCATCTTATACCCTTGATGGATACAGCTCTTCAGAGAGCAATGTAAAACTGCCTGATGGACTGTATGTATGGTAAGGAGAGGAAAAAGTCTCTTGGTGCAAACTTAAAGGGAGGATCTTCAAAGGCCAGTCAGGTTTGCAGTCCAACAACCCTGCCAAGTGTTCCTTTAATCCTTTATTTACCAGTAAATCTGCCACTCTGTTCAGCAGGCTTTTACCAGTATTGGGTTTCAGCTTGAAACCCAAAAGCTCTAAGCATATGCTGTGCAGCTCTAATGAGAAACTCAATCTATTAATGGGCAGACCTTCTCCACAGGACCAGGTCTTGGCAACATGAGTCAGTTCCTGAACTTTCACCTCCCGCTTGGCAGCATACCAGACTAACTCCACATCTCTCAGCTGGCTTACATTATCAGCTCATTATTAACATACATCATGGCCAGATCTCTTTTACATGCACCCAGCAAACAGGAAACTACACAAGGGGAGAGCTCCTCATTTTTGTCCAACTCTGGAGCTCATAAAAATGACTAATTAGAACCAGCTATAGTGGGAGGCACTGTGCAGAGTTACTAGCATGTGCTTTGCCCTGCACCTTAGTCCTGACTTGTGAGAAACACTGAAATGCTACAGTAGTCCATGGCCATCCATGATTATCAAGCACCCCTTTTCACTGCCACAGTGACAAAACTCTGTGGAAACAATGACAATTAGAAAAGTAAAATGCTTCAAAGCAACTGGTCAAGAATAAACCACAAACTCTTCACCGTAATTACTGTAAGAGTGCAAACTCTGAAGTCAGATGAAGGCTTTGTTAGCTACAAATAGTAATTTTAAGGTAATCCTGAAATGCAGCCATCACATAACATTCACAGTTCTCCCAGAGCTGCTGAGTTACCTTAGGCAATTCCTTTATACTTAGAGGCACCAAGTAAAATGAGCATGAGTCCTTTTGCATAAAGAAATGCCTAAAGCCTTAACTAGTGCTCATAAAATGTTTTGGGATCTTTGAAAGAATCAGAGTATGTAATGGAAAGTGGTATTATTAGTATTATAGAACCATACCATACTAAATTGCCTTAATACAATGTTATATTAACTCTAACATTACAATGAGAAAATATATATTTAAATATTTATTTTCATAAATCCTTTATTCATTCACATTGTTCCACATGACAAGAGATATCAGCATGAATATAGGAGGGAGAAGAAGAAGATACAATTTGCTTCCCACTAGATACTTGATGCCAGTCTCTCTCTAGAGTTGAGCAATTTCAGTCTGAGTAATTCTTTATAGTAGGCACAGGAAGCCTGAATCCTGTTAAGAATAAAGAAGGGCACGATACTGATCCAGTTAAGTCAATGAAATTACTCCTCCTAACTTCCTTGGTACTTGGAACTGACCTGTGAAAATCTAGGCAAAATGAATTAAAATTATTTCCGATATATAAAACTGCATCTTTTTCTCATTAAAAAATAATCTGGATTTCATCATTACTATAAGTGTTTCCACACGACCGTTGGGCAAACAACTGGTATGCCTCACGGCAGGCACCTACTTCCATGGAATGGGACCAGCCTCTTTACCTTGCCTTAAACACCTCCATTTGTAACCTGATTTCAGACGTGCTGAGCTCCCTCAAGTCTCAGCAAAATTAGCCCCATTAAGCAGCAAATCAGTCTGCTGCCTACATACGGATTTAGGAACTTTACCTTAGGTTACCCAGTTAGAAAAACATTTTCTCTCTCTCTCCCCCCCTCCCTCCTACCCTTCCTCCCTTCCTCCTCTAAACGCTTTCAAATTAATGAAAAAAATCCACATATCAACGGTAGAACAAAGATTCACACTTTACGAAATTTGCATATAAATCTGCTGAGAATCTATTTTAAAGAGATGAAAAGTTAAGCAAGATGTTTACTGCTCAGCACTTCAACATCTCACACCAGTTTTATTTTAGATTTAAATGTTTTAGAGGCACTAACACCATTTTTCATTAGTGTATATGGTATTTTCAGCTTGAAAGACGTAAACATTGCTTTTTACCAAATAAGCTACCAAATAGTATTACTAAATCTGCCCGAAAACCAAAGTACAGAAGAAGAGGAGGTGACTTGCAGTTGTCCTATCATCTCTTTGGTTGTAGACCCTCCCATTGCACATCCAGTTCTGACACTGCAATGGCAAATGGATGGCTGGTTTTGCAGCCCAGATTCCATCCTTCTCCAGCTGTCAGTTAGCAAAGGAGCAACTCAGCAACTTTCCTGCCACCCCAAGGTTGCCTTTCCAGCAGGCAACTGATCTCCAACTAGTTTATAAGTCTACTGCTAATATGCTTCAACATTTCTAATGTCACCAGAAGTTTGACAGTCCCTTGATGACTCAACTTTCTTCCAAGTCAGAAGAAACAAGCCTACTCTTGACTGTGCCTAATCAGACAACATGCGAAAATAAAGACTAATCAGTTTATTTTCTATACCACATTCATACTGCTGCTAACATCTGGTTATAAATTTAAGGAATAATCTATAAAAGTCTTAAAACATGTGGGCCTTATTCAATAAATTTATATTGTCTAGTTATGTATACCACTAATTTCTATAGATTAATGGTAATTGTTAGCAATATCCGCAATCCTCCAGTACCTAAAGACAGACCAGAGCTATTCTTCCAGAAAATTTCTATCAGCCTCCACCACGTCAGCATCGCTGACTCTTCCCTTCCTCAGGCATTCTATCCATTTTGAGTGCAAAAAGAAATGTAGTTTCTGTGAATGCTGCCTCAAATGATGCACGTGCTTGGAATGTCAGCAGACCTAGTTAATATTCTCTGGCAAACATCTGTTTCATAGCTGCAGTTACAGGACCAGCTCTTAATATCACAAACCAGTATCCAACTCCGATGAGGACTTAGAAGAACGTTTCCTAAGATCTGACAGCTTCAGATTCGTCTCCTTTAACAAAAGGGCTCTCCTGATATTCCTTCAGTTTACACCATGTCTCCCTAAGCACATTTCCCTAAGCTGCCCTGTCTCCCTAAGCAGCTACAAGCCCTAAGTGAAACAGATTCATGAAATATTAGTGGCATTATTCATGTAAATAAATGGTTTTCTGATAGGGTTTTTAAAGTTACTAATACAACAGCATAAATAAGCTTCCTTGACAGAGTACGAGTAGTGTTTGTTGTCAGAAATCCATTTCACGATATACTCAAGCAAGTAACTTCTGAGATCTTTATTCCTGTAACTGGCAAATGACAGCATGCACCACTTCATCCTGTTGAATCTCTTTTCTACATCTTCTGTTTATTTCACTTCAGCCACAACTCTGAAATACTATCACCAGCTCTAAGAGCTTCTACTGAACCACAACAAACCTCACAACAACAACAACAACAATAAAAAGTCAGGAAATAAATGCCCCTTTGGCTTTTTGACTTCTGAAGCTCTCATTAGAAATACCTCCAATCAAAACAGTCTAATGGTCAGAGCAATAAACTGAAGTGGCACATCCAGATTTTATTCCTACACCTCCAGATTCTTTAAGATACTAGAAACTGATTCTTTTCAATCTTACATAAGTACTAGCTACTTGCAGTCCAGATTTTATTACTCACGTGTAGCTCAAACTCTTATCACCACTAATGTGCAACAAACTACAGATTTCCGGTATATCCATCCTAACCATGTCTCAGTTCGTATTTTAAAGTATGCTGGAGAAAAGACCACAAAAATACATAGCACTATTACTATTTCAGTCCTTTAAGATACGTACTGCTATGCAACATTCACAACTGCTCTTCTTGGCTTTCCAACCGAAAAGGCATTCTCAGCAGGAAATACTCAGATCTAAACATTTCACCCAATTAATCTTTCTTTCTAAGCCCTCTCAAATCCCACATTTTACATATGAAATCTTGCATCCATCTCCCAGACTCTCCTCACATCTATTATGAAAGCATCTTGAAACAGTTTTTTTGAGGGGGGTGGGGGAAGAGGTGGAGGGCAGGAAGGGGGGAAAACCAACAGTTGATCAAAACCAAGATTAAATCAGCATGTTTCCGGTGTAGGTTTAGATCTGTCTGGCTTTCTGTAACTACAGATAGGAGAAGGAGTATTGGGCATGTCAAAACTCACCATATGTGGCAATCAAAGGCTAAGGAAGAAAGTTCAAGCAGCAGAAAGACTTTTTCTTTAAAAGACAAATGCTTTGAGAAAAAACGAAAACCAGCCCACGAGGAATGAGAATGATCTTATAGCAAGTCTCTTATACAGCCTCACAGACATACTGAAAAAAACCCACTCTTCTAATGGATAATGTTTATTTCTATTATAGTATGTCTGCCAAAAGCGCTGAGAAACATGCTTTAAGTATATTTCTTTTTTTAACTTAATGCTGAACACTTAGGCATCTGAAATGTAAATGAAAGTAGAACCTTCCCACTACATACTAAAAAAAGCAACTTAAGATTTAACTGCTAGACACTCACACTGAAGTTAAATCCTATGCAGTACTCCAAAAAATCCAGATTCATCCGAGACGAGCAGAAGTAATGCACTTTTTTTTTTTTGGGGGGGGGGGGTTCATTGTTTACACAGTCTGTCTGCAGCCTCCACAAACAGGTTCTGTTGGAGTCCATGCATTGGTATGTCTGCATCTGCAAAGAGAATAACTACAGGATAAGCGTTTCTGTTATCTCAAACTCTTAATCATTCTGTTTTAATTCCAGTTATTCACTTTTTACTTTTAGATACATCAGCTATACTTGTGAAAAACAGACTTGATGAAAGCATCTGTTATGCATCAGTATCACTGTCCTTTACAGTGAAAGTCAGTATCATTTTCACAGTGAAACTGAGGAACAGATGAAACAATCTGCCCAACCTATGGCAGAACCAAACTACAGGACTGAAGGACTGGCACTGCAATTGCACAAACCTTGAGACATGAGAATGCAAACTTTTTGGAGCAGTTCTTCTGTTATGTCCAGGACAATTATATTCATACTCTGATCAGCAAAAATACTCCAGATAGCCCTAAACTGCAGGGAAATTCGTATCCTGATTTTAAGGTTAAATTCTATTCCCGCTATTTAGAGAATTCCCCCATTTCTCCCTCCAAAGAGATCTGGGATTGCTTCTGCTCTGCTTTCTTGCCTCCAACAGAAGCTTAACTGGATTCTATCTTCTGGGGATGTAATCACTGCACGCTAATGTGGCAGTGAAACAGAAGGCTGTTCTGGTGTTAAATTCCCTAGTTGCCCAGATAACTGCTTTCCCTGCTCCTTTGCTAGTTGCTAGGAATCTGAAGGTTCAGTGGTAATTGCAGTGGTTAAGACTTCAGTGTTATTGGAAATGAACCAAAGTCTCTGAAGTGCAGTGGGAGGTGCAGACTGTCCTAGTGTATCCACTGCCTGTGCCGATAGTTCCCTCCCATCATTACTCATTTTTTATGGGGTAGCATTAGTCTTAAAAATTTTATTTGAGTGACCCCTGAAAACATTACGGCCTCTTGCTTCAGCAAGACATGCTTAGGAAATCTCAAGAAAAGCCACATGCTGAGGGGAGAAAGAATCATCTTTGAACTCAAGGATGATACATGATTAAAAGGAAAAGAGCATATCACATCACTAAGTTGACTTACTTCTCCTAGGTACTTGCATACAGCAGAGCTATGCACAAAATCTAGTCTCTCTACAGCTTTCTAGTAAAAACTCAAGACAACAATACTGTACTCACATTCAGGATGTTCAAAGGAGGGGGTAATTTTTTTTTCGTTTGCTCGTTTGTTTTTGGAAAAAATCATTCCTAATGCTGATTAGGAACCTCTAGATCATCTCTTGAAGATCAAAAGAAAGTATCAGACTCTATTAAGAGCTGAAGAGCTGCTGAATAAGTATCTCAAAATGTTCTTTGCTACAGGTATCACCCACTTATAAAAACGAAATTATAGTTCTTGATAGGGCTACATGCATGCTACGGAACACAATACCAGGTATATATTCAGAATTACATATAAAAACTACACCTAAAGAATGCTAAGAAAGATGGTTATGAAATTCTTAAATTAGGGAGTGTAAGAGTTCAATCTATGTGTAATCTTAGTTTCCCTCTGTTTTGCATATATAATACTAAATTGTATGACTATCTAGCATTCTCACAGGGCCTACATTCATGGCATAAAACATTATGAAAGTAGCCCTAGCACATTTCAAGTCATTTCTTCAAAGCATGAAGGCTTTAGAGAATCTCAATGAAATGTTAGATATTAACTGAAGATCATCAACTTTTTTTTTCCTGATTTCTTCCTCTAAAAATTGAATATATTTCATTTTAAAAAAGTAAAATTCAGCCAGAGAAACATCTGGTACTGAAATTTTCAATTTAGTTTACAATGTATTTACAGACAACAGGATAAAAAAAAGTCCAATAATAGGAAATTTCAGGCAGCCTCAACTCTAGATGGCGTTGCCAGCTCCTGCTAGAATCATTTGTTTGCACAAAGGCATCAAGCTCATTGTAATTTGGACTCTGATATGGTCTTTCTGCAGTCAAAGAAAGCATTTTTAGTGAATTTACTGGGAGAAAAAAAAAAAAGAAGCAGGTATCTGTTCAATAATTGAAAGGTGACCAATAGTTAAAGTATATGCTGTCTTGTTTGAGTATTATTTATTAGTTGTATTTCCAAAGAATTGCATATTTAGTAGTAATTAGAAATGATGTACTCATTTCTGCAGTGAATAATTGTTTCAGTGCCAGTAGGTATGAACTGTGAATATTTATAATTCACACTGCATTGAGCAGGCACAGGTCAAATGGTACCGTTTCATTTCCCTGATTACAGGATGCAGAGTTACAACCATGAGTGAACTTCAAATGCCTTGAATAAACCATTCATATTTTGCACTGAGACTGTGTTAATTCCTATTAACAAGAAACCCAGAATATGTAATTCCTTCTATGCTCAAAGCAACAGAGCTGCTGAACAATAGTCAGATTTACTTCTCATTTATACGTCTGGCAAGGTGCTGTCAGAGGTGCCTTCGCAAATGTCATAACATGAGGGGGAAAGCTGAGTGCAGTCTCTGTGTGCTCACTAACTGTTTTTTAGGTACAGTTTTCCACGCAGGTTTTTCTCTGCTCAGACCACCATCACTCACCGTAACAAGCAGTGATTATTTATAATACTCAGTTTTACTAGTCAAGTCAGAGTAAGTATATGTGTAACCATCCCTTACCTCATACATTTAAAGATGGATATGGAGAGGAGAATGTATGTATTCTTTCATTTTGGCCATGATATTCATACTTTTGAATTTATTGCTGTTCTACCGCATTTCTTTATTGTTCAGAAATCAGTACCAGAAATGACCATCATCAGACAGAGCTGGTGTCCCAACACAGGCCACGCGTGCCCCCAGGCAGGTGCTAGGGAAGGTTTGGCTGCTTCACAAAGGGTCTCTAATTTCCAGAGGAAAGAGGTGAATCTTGAACAAATAACACCCAGCC
The DNA here is from genome assembly GCF_028389875.1 of Rhea pennata. Classification (NCBI taxonomy): domain Eukaryota; kingdom Metazoa; phylum Chordata; class Aves; order Rheiformes; family Rheidae; genus Rhea; species Rhea pennata. Next base: position 5,527,999 of record NC_084679.1, on the reverse strand, counting down.
ACTCAAGTGAGTACGACCATGACGGGGACCTCCTCCTCTTTCTGGAGGAAGGCAGGTTCTATTAATTACGTCCACTGTGCAACACTCCCTTTGATATTACATTAAAGCACTACTTAAGCCTGCTTCTGTGACAACTCTTTACTTCAGACGATTGGTTTTGAAATCTAATAACAGCAGTTCATTCCTGAGCGAGACGATCTTTGAAACAGCACCCTTAAAGGGAAATCCGAGGACCATTTTAGTGTTTCCTATACTAAACAGAATCACATCCATGGCTAATTAAAGTGAGGATGAACTGCTGTTATGTCTTTATGAGCCAATTCTCCTTTCCAGGAACCAAAATAAAGGTTATAGCACTTAAGGTTATAGGGGTGCAATCTTTCAAATGTTAACTTGCACAACTGCAGTTGGAGTCCAGCACCCAGAGGCTGTAATTCTGAAACTCAACATACAGGGCTCCAGAAATTCCGCTATTTCTCTCCATATTTACTTGAGGGCTAAGCTCATTTGAAAGTTTGGCCCCTGGGGTTTAAGAAAAATCCTATCTGCAGCGTAGATTCTTACTCCACAGTTTGAAGTCTCGTTGATGTCAATGAGTTTTCCACATGCTGAACAAGCAATTGATGTGCAACAAGGTGCTCACTATAAATAAGGAACCCGAACGTACAAACAGGGAAATTTATTTCTGTCCTTCCTTGATTTTGCCGTATCATTATTAGTTTACTTGTTTTAGTAAGTGAACCCCAAAATACTGTAAAGTCTTTGTCCGGACCTAAAATCCAAATCTGAACCTTTTTTTTTAAAAACAGCTTTGCTACCCAGTCTCTGGCAAGACATTTGCATTTTTTATTCGTGATTTAGATCAGAAGCATAAAACCCCCTACATGAAGAAAAAGAAAATTCCATCAATACCAATAATCATATCCCAATCAGCAAAGTATAAAGTGTCTGATGGTGTTATGCAGACTCAATAGCTCATTTTATAAAAATGTGTCCATCTCTTCCCAGTGCTCTTGCCCCTAGATTTAGGTTTGCTCTCTTCTGAGAGCAGTGAGTTCTACACAAATTCTACTCATAGGAAGATCACTTAAAGGCTTCCTCTACTGCTAAGATTGATCAGTGCTTGAACATATAAAAGAATTTCAGAGAAATTATAGAAATGAAGATAGTGAACTATGAATAAAGTTAATATTTATTTGCAGGGTATACCAAATCAGAGAGAACCACACTGATCCCTGAAAGCTGATGTTGCTTAGCATTAGCCTGTGAGCAGCACTGAATGTCACCTGTTTGCTGCTACTTTCAGTAGAAAGTTAATACATCCATCCACAGCTAAATCCCTTCAGCTAATTTCATTCATTTTAGTTTTGCCTTTAAGCATCTTTCTAGATGTCTGAAAGAGATAAGGCAATTACTCAATTTCATCCTTAGGATTTTAGCTCTCATCCTCGGCATGGTGCCTCTTTAGTGCTTGATTAGCGTCTACATTCTCCACAGATTAAAGAGGGTTGTCTTCCTTCTCAGTGTATTATACACACTGAGGAGAAAAGAAAAATCAAAAGGGCCCAGGCATCAGTGGGTGTAGATCAGCTCTGTTTCTTTCAGCTATGGAGAGGTTGTACCAATTTACACACAGTCAAGATCTACCTCAAAATATTTTTTCAAGCAGATATATACATTAAGTATGCTATAAAGTCTGAGCTATGACTTTAGAGCCTGAATTAATTATAAATAGTCTCTTTTAAAGAAATAAATACGCTCTCATCAAGTGATCTAGAGTAAACTCTGCAGGATGTGTTGAATCTGTGCCCCAGAAATCATTGACTATAAATTGGAAGAGGAGAAATGGTTTGCTCAATACATGAAGCAGGACTGAGCACAGGAAAATAAGTAGACAAAGCTACTGTTATAGTTCTCTGGTTTACTTCTGTCTTAAAGTCCTTGAATAATGATCCAAAACACACCACTAGCGATTACTGTTTCCTGATGATTAATCAACTGCAAAGTCATAATCTTTTTTCTTCTTCATCATATCCCTGAGAACAGAGAAGGAAGTCATGCAGTGGCTTATTGAAATGAACCATTCTTGGTTTCAGCTGCTCTGACGAACCCCACATGGGGGCCACACATTTGAGCCTGCAGCCCCTATCTTACTTAATCAAGCTCCTTAAGCTGTAAGTTATTTGTACAAAAGAGGAGTAAAAAGAATTTTTGCTTCCCTCTAATCTCTTCAGTCTGCATTTAGGAAAGCTTTCAGAAGCACTCCTTTTGTGGTCTGTAAAATGTATGCAGTAAATACAACAACAAAACTGAGGTGTGGGAGGGAGTTTCACGAATAATATCTCACAAGAGAGATCAGAACCTATCCTTCCAGCTGTTTTCAGATATCCTTTCATCAGAAGTCAATGGTGTAAGCATTCTTACGAGATACTGACATTCCTGAACTTCCAGACCTAAACTGCATTGGTTCAAAAGACTAATATACACTAACAATTTAATTGGAGATAGTAGCAAGATCAGATGTTCTTCCTTTGCTACTTACTCCTAACTCTACAATTATGCTGCTATAGCTTTACTAACTTTTTAACACAGCACCAAGGAATCAGATAGGTATGCTTGACAGTAGGTATATTAACATTAACTGATGATCCAGTCTCAAGTTTGTAATACCTCACCAATTCAAAGCGCAAGTGATGTCTTTTTTCCTCCTTTTATTTTTTCAGTTTTTACCACAAACAAATTTAGCTTTGCATCTCTTGTTGAAACCTTACGAATTAAACAAATAAGCTTATACATGAAGGTGTTCTGTTTTTCATTATCCAAGTGATAGAAATGCCACAATTAAATATTAATACCTAATAAAATAGAGAAACGCTAATTTTTCATTTTGCTTCATTTAATATGGAGTGTTATAACACACCTAAGTTGTACTTCTCATTTGATAAAAGAATTTATCAATTAAGAAGGATCTGTTTGATGGTACGGAGTGCAGGGTGCAAGGGCTTGCTAACAAAGCTTGGGTCCCAATTCTGAGCAGCATTCTTCCTCAGAAAGTCACTGCAGCCCACACCTAAGGATTTTCTGAAAATGAGATCTAGGCTCTTCTCAACAAGAGAATTCTCACTGACAGTAGCTTTGCAATATCTCTCAAGTCATTCAGACAATATGAACCTTAAAAGGAGAAATGCAGGATGGAGATTTAAAGAATATGAGCTGTAAGAGAAGTCTGAGAAGCATTTCCAGCTCAATAGTAAAATGTTGCCTGATGTTTGCCGTTTCTAACAATACTGGCTGCAATAAACACATTCCAGCTAGGAATTAGCAGTAGCATGATTTTCAGAAACTCATCCTTTAATGCCCTGATGAGACACACCTGGGATTTTTTTTTTTTTTTTTTTTTTTTTTTTTTTTGGGGAGGGGGGTACATTTTAAAGCAAGTTTTACAGAACAGACAGTTAGGTACTGTAATCAATCAGTCCTTTTGGTCATTCCCAACTGAGATCAGAAGTATGCAACTCCTTTCCATGTCTGGAAATATTGAAACAATAAAGGTACGATCTACAAAGAAAAGATAAAACAATAACATTTTTAAAATGACAAAGTAAGCTACTATACTAGAAGTTTAGTTATTAACACACATACTAGAATATACTATGTAAAAAAAATCATATTAAAGCTTACAGTTTTAATACTTTATAATACCCACTTTAACTGCCTTACAAACAAGTACACAACATCTGTGAGAAGTAACGAGCTCATGTGCGCCTTTCAAGTTTTTAAAAAAGTATTTGACACCAAAATTGGCATTTTGCAGTTTTCTAAATCGAAGTAATGTATTCAGCTACCGACAGTTTTGTTTTAAAGATACACACACAAAAATCATGGTGAACCCCTGCATTACTCTCCCTTCCTAACATAACTTGACCAGAGAATGCAGAGGGGTCAGACCACACAGATACATGAATCAAGTTTGATTCTGGTTTACAAAAGTCAATGGAGTCACACCACAGATGGCCTTTAAATCTGCTCTGACTGAAGGACTGATCAAATATACTGGTCAAATTACACTGGATATTTTTCTTGCCACTGTCACCATAGTATCTTAATCTTGACAGTGCTTGGCTTCAAAGCCCCTCTATGAGACTACATCATCCTGTCTTGCATCAGGAGAACAGAGATGCAAAGTGATTTGCCCACGGTTACACACACAGATTGTGGCAGAGTGGGGAAATTTACTCTATACCTTCCAATTTTACATTTTACACTTACAAATGTAGTATCAGTAGAGATGGGTAAGATATAAAGCTTCTCTTACTCATAACAATGAGCCCTTACTCATGAAAGTTGCCCAGTAGTATCATAACAACTAAGAAGAGATCACAATCATGAGACTACAGCCATGCTCCAGAGTACAGAATTTCTTACATCCTTAACACACAAGTCTAGAGACATTTCTTACATTTTTTATTTTCATAGAGTCTTAGGAATAGCTGCTCCCAAACTCTGAAATTAGAATCTCAGATTCTGATTTTTATTATACTCATATTAGAGAAAAGCAAACACAAGTAATATTAGTAAGGTAAAAATGATATTCTGAGCCATGAAACTCAGGTAAAATGAGAAGTAATCTAAGAAAGATCACAAATTGAGCATCATTTTAATTCAAAGCAGCAAACTCAGATCAGATGCTTTTATACCTTAACAAGACTGGCTTAAGTTGGAAATTTGTGTTGAAACATAAAACCAGGAAAAGTCCTATGTGTTGTTACCAGTATCCTCAAGTGGAGGAAAAAATCCCACAGAAATTACTGCTTATTTCTAAATGGAAATAATATTCTGGTCACAGAACTGTATTAGCATCCTTCCTTTCAGAAAGGAAAGTTCATGTGAAAGTTACCAAACAGAAGGCAAAAATTAGGGCGGGAAGGAGGACAGAAATCTGATGAAAGAAAATAAATCCAATTACAGAACAAGACTAGGTTTTTCAGTTTTGACCATAAGGGCAAGTCTACCAGCTTTCCACAGGAGCTCTGTATTCATCTTTGTTAGTCCCCTTGGAAAATTCCACTCCCACCTTCCCTGCAGGTTCATCTGCTCTGGCTCTGAAAAGATTACACCAGAAGGGGTTATTTTGTTTTTCTTTTTTCTTTTTTTTTTCACCTTTTTAAAAGATCTTTACCAAAGCAAGTATGTTTTCTTGAACTGTCCTCACGCCATTTTCTATTGCACTAGGAGAGGTGCAGAGCAAAAACTTTTCAGTTTAATTTTCCCATCTTTAAATCCACATATTTCCTCCCCGCACTCAGCAATGGGAAACAGATTCAAACAGCCTTAAAACACTATCTCAGCAACAAAGCATGCAATGTGCTCCATCTCATCTCTCCACTCCAACTGAGTTTACAGCAGTGGGTGGCTTTCAAAGCTAACATTTGATCAAAATGAAAAACTGGGCATTCCTTTCACCCTATGACAGGCAGGCTGATATAAATCACAGCCTTCCCAGCAAGGGTTCTTCCACAGACAATCAACTGTGGCAGCGTCTCAAAGCTCAGCCCTGGTCATTGTAAAAGAAAGTTTCAGGTTTTTAAAGCAGGCCTGTGCTTTTTACAACAGCACTAATAAAACTAAAAGAGAGAAAATTTATGGTATGGTTGTTTCGGAGGGGTGAAGAAGGTGTTTTCCCTTTAGAAGTTTTATTTCCAGTGCTTTGCTCCTAGTAGGTTTGTGCCTGTTTCTGCCTGTATTATCCCTATTTTACTAGCGCTGAAAGTTCCAAACGAAGGCATCCTCCTAGAATTTTACACACACACACACACACACAGGGTAAACATGAGCTCATGCATTTCTCCGTCATTGTTTTATCAGTAAACAGAACTGCTTCATTAGTCACCACCTCAGGAAAAAGCTCTCAGATCTGTTTTCTCAAGGAGAGGACTGTATTACATACACCTTCTGGTTCTGATTTAGTAATGCAGACAATGTAGACAAGCATTAAGTAGTAGCTATTAAAACTCTTGTGTGTGCGCAACATCACAATGTCTGATCAAAGCAAAGCTGGTATCACACACAGTACCATCGCTTTTCCTTGCTAACCCAGTAACCCATTAGAAACACCCTCCAGTCCCAGCAATGTTAAGCCTTGACTTCAAAAGATCAGCTTATCCTCCAGGGCTAAGCTGACTGACAGGTGGGGGTCAGGATGAAATCCAGGCCCTCCCTCCAGCTCCATCGTATAGAATTGCACAACTGGCCAGGCACATTAGGAGGTTTCTTTCACATTCCTCTGAGGCGTTTGAAAAAGGCCACCTCCAGAGTTTGGACACCGAATTTGATGGACCACTAGTCTGTATCCCTGTCCCAGCTTTTGCTTAACAATAGTTAAGTTTACATGAAGGCTGTACCATGAAGAGGCAAGAAGTTGGTGCTTTTGTAGAAGCTAGCTATTAGATTATGCAATGGAGTTGTAGCAGTCTAGTTGCCTTTGAGATCCACGGACCTGCCAGAGGTGGAGGACATAAGTGAGCAACACTGTTTGCAGCTGCTAGCCCCACTTAAACAGATGCTGGATTTCAAATAGTTGAAAAAAGTGTATTTGTAAAGATGTCTATCCCAAATCTGCTGTGCTGCAGGACAAGAAGTATTAATTAAAAGTAACAGTGCAATGAATATAATGAATGCAGGTTACAATGCGTGCCTAGACTAGTATTTCTAATCTGCTGATTAGAAATTGTACTTTTGGGGAGTAGCAATATATATTCCAGCTGGTCCTCACCACACAAGATAGACCTTTTTCACCTGAAAAAGAAAGGAAACAGCTGCCATTCAGATTTGGGCAAATCCCAAGTGTGATAAAAAGCCAAGAAACAAGGTAGTGAAAAGTAGTATTGCAAACACCCATGCATTGATTCACATCGATGAATTACTTGGCAGCACTCTGCAGAATGAGTCACTGATCACAAGGCTCAGCTTTCATATGATCCAATTAAAGGATGAAAAGAAAAGGTAGACAGTATAAGAACATGCATTACAAAAAGAGAAGGCAACAGGAAAAAGAGAATGTAGGACACACAGAAAAGAGAAAAAAAGAAGCAGCACATGTGATCTCAATGCCAAGAGTTTTTGAAGAGCTGTCCACTGGGGCACACATGGAGAGGCATTCAAAGATTTTTCCCTTGGGGTATATACAATTCCGATCAAGGGGTCAAGAATTACTGCAACAGATGCTATGGCACAACTGTCTATCATCTCACCCCCAGAAGGGCAAAGTCATGAGTTTTACGTTGTCTACATTATGGAGTTGTAAAATATAAGTCATGCTTGGTCAGCATTATTTAAAATGCAGCCTCTCCAAAGGGCTTCGCACTTTTTACCCACTCTCCTCTTTCTTAGAAAGTTAGGACAGGGTAAGAATCTTGTGGAGCTGAGACTTCGCATGCTCTCCTTATCGAGTTTGTGATTGTTCCCTTCCATCAAGGATGCTTTGGTCTCCCATGAGTTTAACAGTTAAGTGGAAGCCTGTGTTATATTCTAGCAAGACAAGAATAATTTCCATCAGCTGAGAATTCACTTTATTCTACCTCACCATGTTTGACCACCTTACTTATATCAGGTAACACATTATTCTTGGAAGTCATTTGCAGTGTAAAATGGGTGAGTAGTGATGGATATTTTCCTCAAATTCATTTATTCCCACAGCAAACCCAATGCTAAATTTCTCTTAATACATCTTCTTGGGATCCAGTCCAGCCAAACAAAACTAATAACTAGATAACGAGTGCACAGTGTTGTTTCCCTTAGTAGACAAAAGTCTGTTGTATAAAAATCTACATCCACATTTTCTGCCACACAACACTGGAACCTAGTAAACAACTACATTAGAGATTATTTATTCAAAATGTGGATTATAGGAGGGACTCAGTTTTAGGGAAACTGGCTTGTCTGTCTTTAGAAAGAGAGGTACAAGAAGCTGGCTTAGAGAGCCCTTTCCTGCTTTCATCTGTGATTTTGGACTTCTGCTGCCCACTGCTACCCAACATAGCCGGTTCACCAGTACCAGAACTTTCAGTCAGTGGTCTTCAGCTCTGTCACTACTGCAGCAAGAAGTCATTAATTACTCCAAATTGAGTTTTGCCAAAATAGCCACAGTGTTAACTAGCAAAGAAATATAAAAACATGGTTTTGGCCAGTGAGCTGTATGTTGCAATCACAGGCAGCTGTGTTAGAGAGATTTGTTCCACAGAGATCCACAGAACATTCCACATGTCATCACAGAGCACCACACACATTTAATAACAAGTATTTTTTCAAATATGAAAAATAAATGTAATGAGCCACAGCAGAAAACCAGGAGATGCAAAATAAGTAACACAAGCACATGATAAAAACAGCAGATTAACTTAAGCACTGATCATCAGCATTTTTAAAACTCGAGGAACAAATACCCCAATCTCCTTGAAAGCTCATGTCTTCCTAGGAAAGAGGAGAAACAATACATGGGTATATTCAGATTTAAATATGTTTAAAAACAACATTTTATCTCTCATATCAGCATCTTGTTGATACAGTCTGGTATGCTTACTGATGGTAATGCATGGGACCAGATCTTCAGCTGATTTACATCACTAACTTTAAATAACAATGCATGAATGGACAAAGTGCCTGTTTTATAGCATCCTCCCTTTCAGCATTTCTCTTGTCTCAGTTCATTTCCTTGTGGCATGCTTTGTTCTTAAAGCAGTCTTAACCACTCATACATCAAAATATTTAATCAACATTCTTAGTCAGAAAATAATCCTGCTTTAGACTAATTCAGTGGGAGACACTGCAGCGGATTCAACATAAAAAGGGTCAAAATGCATTTCCGAGGGTGCTTTAGAAAAATCAATGCTGACATGTTTTTAATGAAAATCAATAAGTGACATCAGATAATGAAACAAATATCTAGCAGCATTGCAGGCAGGCTATGTAGGAAGTAACCAATAAGGTTAGTGCTTGAATGTACAAGTCAGATATGCTTAAAAAAAATAAAATAAAAAATAAAGTAAAAGGTACCTTTTAAGTGAGAACTTCAAAACCTGCTTCCTGCAAACAAGAATGACCCAAGGGCTTACAATTTCCCTTCTTCCCCATTCCCTCCCCCCCCCAACTCCAAGTAAATCTGCCTTAGGAACCAGTGTCACGGTTCCTCTAACACTGTCTCTCCATTGGGAACCACTGACCCGTGGAGCCGCCGCGAATGCTTTGACAAGCTGTGATGCAGCCTCAGCAGGGGAGAGAGATCCATTAAAAGCTGAAGTTGTGAAACTCTTTAGAAGAGCCCTGTCCCTTCTCAGAGTAATTAATTCTTTGACTGCCACACTGAGATGCAATGAATGAACACATACTCTCAGGAGTAACAACTATGCTAATAGGGAGAAGCTGTGCAGACAAAGAATACAAGTGCTCAGTTGAATCAGGTTAGGCTCTCTATATGCAAACCAATGGCGCTATACACATGTCTGCAAATCAACAAAACTGGAAAGAAACCTACCTCATAGACCAATATTTACAATGGATGAAAGCTTAGACTCGCATATTCTTTATCTAAGCCTTTTACATTCTGTGGGAGCCACCAACGCTGCCTCTGTGCAAGCAATACAAACTCCACATCAGCTTGTAACCTATAAGGTAAAACTCCAAAGCTTTGGGAACAGGCACACGGAAGGTCTCTCCCAGCCACAAGGATAGTTATATCTCAATACGACAACATCACAGCCACCACTCCACCAAGATACTGTACGGAGATCTGCCACACAGGCCATGCATTTGAAGAGCATTGCTCCGGCTGCTATTGGACTCGGAGGTGCATCAGCAGCACAGAAATGGTCTCACAGAGGCTTTCCGCATAGGGGAGGAAGGCATTCCCTCTGCTTAGGCTCTGCGCGTTTGATTAGGATTTGAACAACTCATTCTCAATACTGAACTATCTCTAAACCCAATCAGTATCTTCGTAGGTCTAACTGTACCCACACCTTTATCAAGCAAAGCTATGTTTTATTCACCAGTTTAAAACTTGTAGTTCAACCTTACTACAAGCAAAGCCTCAGCAAAAGTAGTAAATATCCATTTCGTTATCGTATTCAAAAGTATCTCACAACTTAGTAGCAGAAGGTAAGTTCATCTGACAGAAAAAATACATATATAAATAATCACTGGCCAGAGTATGAAAACAGTTGAGAGGAAACTAGCTATTACTAAATGACATACTGAGAAACAGGTAACTGTAAAAATAAACCTTCCACTTAGAGATACACAATAGTCTCACCTTTGTACTAGTTCTAGTTTAATTCACATCTTTAAACAAAACTTTAGAGCCATTCATAAAACGAACTAAACTTAAACAACTCTGGTAACTCTGGTTCCATTGTTTTAAAATGTCTTTCAAAAAAAAAAAAAAAAAAAACACAAAAAAACAATGAAATGGACAGGAAAAATATCATGCTCTCCAGGACAGTTAGCAAACTGAGTAAACCTTAGCACAAAACTAGGAAGCATCGAAGTTTCTATGAAAACTAGTGATATTCAAGGACAGATTTTTGAATAAAAGCCTACCCACGGAGTCAACAAGATGACTGCAAGATTCATTACAAAGTCAGACATGGTGTTTTGGCTTCTGGCTGGACAGAAGGCTGTAGCATTAACACATGGTTCATTACAACAGAATTAGAGGCTGGTTATTCAGTACTGCAGAAATTAGGGATGGTACACATCAAACGGATTTTCCCATGAAAACACAGAGCCTCCAGTTCAGCCCTAGAAGATCACTAATTATGGTGCAGAACCAATTTACATTCACAGACTATAACTTCTGTTTGGCAGTTCTTTGTCTTGTTTTTTCCACAGCAAAGGATTTTGGTTATCTTCATGAAAAGATGCAATTGAATCTTTTTTTTTAATATCACAGCAGAAATTTTATCAGGAATAAGATACAAAAGTGTAGATTAACAAGAATGAGTTTAATATTGTCTCTTAGGAAGTGCACATTGATGTTTTATTAGCAGAATAAATTATTTTCACCTCGTAAGTGAGGCCTGTTACACTGAATTACTGTTACAATTCAGACACTATATGTAATCAATCACCGAAGATTTTAGGCCATTACCATTTAACTCTAAGTGCTGCTCTCTCTACTTCGCAAACTCCTACCCATCTCCCGCTCCCCACTGACTGCGATGTGAGCTGGCCCAGATCCTCACTGACAAAAGCAGGATGAAAAGATAAGGGATACAGTACAGATGTTTCCACGATTCACAGTGAAAGTCCACTGTGTCAGGACATTTTTTGTAGCTCATTGAGTCTTTAAAGAAGAATTTTAAGAGAAAAGGGGTATTGGTGAGAGATGGTTAACAGTACAGAAAATATGAAAAGAAGCAGTATGTGTGGAGTTGAGAAGTAAATTCAAAACAATATATAAATCTCAACCCTTTCAAGCTGCTCTAGCTGCAGGTGTTAATATGGAAGTGTAACAGTGCTGGAAGAAATAAATATGCTGCTAAATATTTATAATTTGAAATGTCTCATTCATGAAAAAATATTTCTGTTTCCTCTGATTAATTGTTTCTTTTACATGGGCTGCGTGATCTAGTGGCCACTTGGTCAGTTCTCTTCTTGACACTTGCTAAACTAATCAGATTAACTAAATTAATCCTCAGAAGCAGCTAGCACATTTTCTAAATGTGCTGGCTAGCTGGAGATTTTCTCCAGCCTTATTGCTACAGCTGACTCAGCTGGCTGGATGGCTGACTCTCCCCTGAGGATGGCCAAATGAATGGCTTTATAGCCCTCATTCCCCTGGCAATCTGTCATTGAGTTTAAGATTAACCTTACAGTTCCTCATCCTTATTGGCCAAACACCAGTACATCGTTACACAAACGTGAAGTAATATCCCTGCCAACTTTCAAAAAAAAAATACAAACTATCATACAATTTTATTTATATTTATATATATAAATATGTATATATATTTATATATATATATATATGTATATAAAGTTTTAAAAATTATATATTTTTTTCAGCATGAACAGCTACATTAACACACTGCTTTCTCTGACAATACATCCTCTGAAACAGCAAAAGGAAAGTGAAGTCTTATCCTCTCACAAAAGCAAGGGAATAATGATTCCTACAGCAATTTCATCCACTTCAATACTACACTAAAGCATGCTCACTCAATTGTGACTTTAATTTTCTATTTTCGAGTACTAGATAATTAACAGCTAGACTATCGTACATCTTCCTCCACTTGCCTTTCACCCACAGCCCCAAGTGCCCCGACCCTGCCTGAATCCAGGAGTCTTGAGGACAGACCCTCCTCAGGCTCACTACCTTCCTGTAGCGGCTCTGAAGCTCTACAGACTCATCAGTTGGACAAGATCTACTGTTTTGTTGGTAGAGATCTACAACTGATGAGATTTTCCAAGTGATTTTATTAAGCAACAGCAAGTATTTAAATGATAAGATTAACAGGGGGTAGCATTTTGAAGTTACTTCTTCATCCCTTCTTCTCCTGAATAATGATTCCATTTCATAAAAGCTCAAGAAGGACCTTATGTGTCAATCCCTGCTAACAAAATTATAACGAAAAAGTCAGTTACTTCCTCAATTACTGCAAGGGAACGTAAACAAATTCCATAAAGGAATAACTGAAAGCAATCAGATTCACCTTTTGCAGAGTTAAGAAAAATGCTTTTACTTAAAGGGGGGGAAAAAAGAAAAATTAAATTTTGGGGTTCTTCCAAACTGTCAGTCTGTTTCAGTGAAAAAAGTCTACCTTTACATTACAAAATTGGCAGACATATTGAATCATTACAGTAAACGCCCCATCCTTCAAAGCTGCTGTAAGAAATCCTCTAGGTTTTTTGGAAGTAGATTCCCTCTATAAGGGAGTATCTTGGTCGCTGAAGTTATCTACTGCACAGTAGTGCCACTGTCAGCTGGCTGTGGTTAGATAGAGATCATAATGAAACCCACTGCAAACTAGATGTCTGGCTTATATCCTGGCTCAGAACAGCAGTTATTAGATAATTTTCTTGCAAGTGATATTTGAGAGAATCCTCCTAGGCTACATCCTGCTTCATCTATCTGGCCACACCACACCATACATTTAACCAACAGATGCTCCTATTTAAACAATGCTCACTAAGAGTATCTCTATACATTAACTAAGTATCCCTAACAAAGAGCTTTTCTGAACAATTAGAACAGTGTTCTTTTAAGGGCTCTGTGGGCTTGCAGCTTCACTGAAAAGTGCATGGATACTCAGCATCTCTCTAGATCGTAATTTTAAGCTTAGCAGGATACAAAGCCCTGACTCAAATGGCATGAAAATACCTGTCTGAATGGGCTAAAGATAGGCAAAAGGAAGCAGGTCTAAGATCTATTTGGCTAATCTAATCCAATTAGCTCAAGAAATTCATCCAGCCTCCTCACCCCTCAGAGTCATCACATGGACCAGCCAGTGAGAAAGCAAAATATATCCATTGACTAATTAAAGTCTTTACTGATACCTTGTCTGGAGCACACAGGATGTGTCAACTGTGTCATCCAGTCCAGTCATGCTGTCAGGCTGCCTGGATACCCTAACACCTTCATACAGTAAAGGTACTGAAAACCAAGGGACAGAGACATTCCTTAGAACTGCATCAAAGTATTTTCCCTGATGCATAGACTTCTGAGAGAAGAGCTGAAGGTCAGGGAGAATATCCACTTAGCATAGACAAAACTCACAGCGTAGCTACTACACACGTAACTGTGAAAAGCACTCAGTAATGAAATGCTCCAAGGGAATGGAATAGACCAAGCCAGTCCTTTCCACACTAAATTCAGACTTCACTAATGAATACATTACACCTGGGACTGCAAAAACTAAGTCCCAGGCTGAGTGAGCTTTTCACCTTGACTGAATAGTTCCTAGCTACTCTGCTGTTACAGATGGCAAATGGGATCATGCTAAGAATAGCACTCAGCACTCATTTTAAAGACACAGAGCTGAAGCACTGTCTTTTGCTGGGAACTGTTACACCAGATACACTAATATTGCAAACTAGCCCAACCAAATGGAGATCATCACCATAGCATCAATGCTATGTTTTCTGACCCCATGCAAACACCACACCAATCCTCTTCTCAGAGTTTACATCCCATAAGCTGTAGGCCTAGTAAAGTAGTAGAAGGAACTGGCAGAAGATCAAGCACTTGGACACAACTGACCGGAAGTTTGATTTGAGAATCAGTAGTAGTTAAAAAGATAATGTCCATTCCCTACGCAGTTGTTACTGTGTGCCACATACAACCTAAAAGCTATATATTTATATATAATTTCTGTGAGCAACCAACTTTAAGTGTCATGCAGATTTTGATCTTCAACTAATAATAGATATCTCAGCAGATCAGATTCCCCTGCTTGTTTCTCTGGTCTTCATCTCCTTCCCCCATGCTAATCTCTGGAAGCTGCCAACTCTCACATGGATGCATATGGGAGCTAGAAAACTCATTTTTTATCATCTTGTTTTATGATAGTTTGCCAACCTTGAGGATTGTTCAGCATCTTCTTTCAGATGTTTATTAGCACACTGCGGCCCGTTCTGAAGGGAGGCCTTCCTGCTCTTAGCAGTAGCATTACACTGGGCATCGTTAAACGTGCAGCAGTTGATGCCAAAGCTCTCTGCATAGGAGGTTACCACCTTGACAGATGGTGGTATTTGCAACAATGAAGCAACAAGTGAAGAGTTTTACATGACAGCCCATGGAGGGAGAGGGAAGAGGAGAGAAGAGATTCTGTCAGGAGGGGAGAGGCATGGAGCTGGGACAGGGAAGACGATTTCCATGGGGGGGGGGAGCAAAATGGAGTAGCAAAGAATAAAGCATTCATCCCCAAGTTCTGAGCTCTTAAAGCCGAAGGGAGCTATTACTGTGACAAATTCAGGGGTATCTATATGAGCTAGGAACAGGGAAGGATGTGCCACATGCCAGTGGGGAACCATTCCTCCCCCTTCCACACATCGCCATCCCCCTTCCCATGTACCTGGCAACATTCCCTAGAGGCTCACCAAGCACTGGAGGGGAGAATGCCAACTTTGTGTGATCTGAATAAGGGAGAGGAGAGAAGGGGGAAGGCAGACACACAGAATTTTTTCATTCAAATGTGAAAACTCAAAGATATGCATGGGTATTAGTACGGGAGCCTTAAATATTTAAGTCATCTCTAAGGCTTTCACACTAATCATTTAAGCCAACCTAGCATCTTAAAAAATCTAAGGAATTATCCAAAGCCTTTTTGTTAAGACAGTTCTAAGGATACAATCAGCTTCTCTCCTCCCCTGACATCACGCAAAGCGACTCAGGCAGCAGTTAATAAATCTAAGCCCCTGTGATGGATTTCATCTTCCACAGGAAAAAGCTGGAGAGGAAACCAAAAAATAAAAGAGGATCTGAGGGAAATCTATTCATTGATCAGGGGAACCAGAGGACTAAATTCAGCTGGCAAACAGCAGCCTGGCAAAGGACTCATGAAGACCGCTTCCGAGTGTACTGTCACAGCTTTGTCCTGTATTATATAAACTCTAATTCAGCCTAAAGTGCAGCATGTTCTTCTGTGCACCCATCCAACACAGCAATAGTCCGGCCTTTTAGATTCAGTTTTTGAATCTATTCAAAAGAGCACTATCCTGGGCAAATCCATCCTCAGACTATATCTCTCAGTGCCAAAGATGTGTCAGATGACTATCTCAGGCTCATCTGTAATTGGCATATCCTAGTGCAGAAATCCCCATCTTCCATAAACAGAAGATTCAGAGTGAAAGACAGTCACTTCTTTTCAGCACTGATCTCTAAAATGACTCACAGTAATTCCACACCAAAAAAAAAAAAAAAAAAAAAAAAAACCCACATACACAAAAGAAAAATTTTCCCCTACACTACAGAGGATTACACTTAAAATCAAGCAGAAAGTTTTGTTGAACAGCAGAAGGGGTTAAATTCTGCAGAGAATGAGAAACAAAGCTAAAAGCAATACTTTAACATTAAAACACCAATTTCAGTCCATTTCTGTGCAGAATGCAGGGGCATTCTAGTTTGAATATATAAACATCTTCTGGTTTTAGTGAAGAAATTCAATTTTCACTAATCATCAGAAAGCATATACTACAGCAATATAAGCTTGTGCTGGGTACAAGTTACAGCATGTTTTGTGGCTGCAAGGCACCTGAAGAAGTTAGGGAGTCTCAGAGAAAGCACAATGCACAACCTGTTGATTGCTCCAAAGTACAGTTTCTGAGGTTGAAATGGGAGGGGAGGGCAGAAGAGAACAGCATCTGTGAATCCTGAAGTGTCAGAGTATGAACACAACAGGGGCGAAACATCCATGATACAGAGACAAAAAGCCTTAGAGACAATTACTGCTATCTAGTTACTTCATCATTGATAAAATCAAATAGATCATAATATATTGTCTCAGTGCTATACTGAGACAGCTGTAATAATTACAGCTTTAACAAGCTCTCCAATACAGAACATTACAACAGAGCAGTGTTGTGATCTTCACTCTCGAGCTTGTCCAGCTGAGAAGGGAGGTCGCGCTTATGTTAGCTTGAATTAGTGCACCACTTACCTAGTTTCTAAAGGCAGAATTAAAGTCTTCTGCCATGTGCTGACACCTGGCTGCTGTCACACTTGTGCTTCATTACTATCATACCTGAAAAATAGGAGGCTTCAGCAAAACCACAGGGAGATGAGGAGAAAGACCGTTTCCCATTACTGTCAGTTAATTCCGTGCGCCCACTCCCACAGCCTTCAGGAGCCAGGAATCCTTGAGAAATCACTTGTCAGGAAGAATTTAATTCACCAGTTGTCAAATTCACCAATTTGGCTACTGGCCTGCTATGTCCTCCCCTTTTGTTCCCACATGCTTATCACAACATTAGTTCTGTGCTAGCATCTTGGATATAAATTTAACCTTAATGCTGTGTTTCCTAGGTTTGTAATGCACACTTTGTGAATAACCAAAATTCCTACAGTATATTTTGTGACTTTAGAGAACAAGATCAGCATTTTCTGGAGAAGGGAGTCCCACAGGTAGGCTCTTCAAAACCTTCTTAGCATTGTCTCCCCACTAACTGACTCTTGCTATTTTATTCCAGTGCTATTCCTTGCACGGATCCAAGTTGTGCAACTCTGTCCCAGCACTTTCTTGGGACACAACAGAAATTGTTCACCGCAGGCTAGGCTGAATTCACCAGCTGTGACAGGTAATGGTCCCTATCTCTAATAGCTTAACCATACTATTTCATGTCTACTTCACTGCTAAACCCTCTTTTCCCATATTCCCAGAAATAGGTAAAATAAAGCAGCAGAAGAATTACTGCTTAGATAGTCCTCCAGCAGCCATCAGTGTTTTCTACGTTCCAGAGGTTCTCAGAACCTTGCCAGAGCAGTAATGTTTTATATGCTAAGCCTAGCCAGATTATAGAAACATTAATATTGCAATTTGTTTACCAATTTGCCTACAGACTCAATAAGTATAATACTTGAAAAGTAATGAATACAGAACATTAGAAGAAAAATTAAAGTCAACAAAAATGCAAGATCAAATGGACAGGACCATACTTCAGAAAGATACGCTAGCTTCTAAGAGACAACTTTTCAGAAACATTTTTGCAACCATGGTTCTTATCTGTTCAACATGAGCACAATTTAACTGCTAAAAATTTCTACCTGGTAGAAAATGTTTTTGATGTTAAGACAAATAAGATACCCACACATTTCCCAAGAAATGAAAGGAACTTGAAGGGAGAGAAAAGAAAAAAGTACCATTCTGAGCTGGCTTAAATGCATGAAAAGTCCTACACCAAGGGGAGGAAATCTCTAACACTCTCAGCTCTAGGCTCTCTGACCTATTGGGCAACTTATTCCATGAATCTATCACTTTGTAGTTTGCTGCCAAATGTGGTGATTCTCATATCTCTACAGACTGAAAAGAGCAAAGGACCTGCAATGTACAGACACACCAAAAACTCCATTAATAAGGCTGTTAAAAAGCATGCATATTCCAAAAGAAATTTCAACACAGCTATAGTAAAATATTCAGTAGTCACTTATATCAGGACTTCTGAAATCCAAAAAACACACTCAAAACTCTTTAACCATTGATTTTTATATTAAATATCAAGTCCAGTCTCAAATGAACAAAGATAAGACCACAAACATTCTCATTTTCCTGTAAGCATTCAATGTGCTAACACACTTTAGCAAAAATTCCTGCTTAGTCACGCCTGACACAATCTAGTCTTTTAGGCAAACATTCCCTCCATTCTGTATGCTATGGCTGCCAGCCAGTTTTCAGTTGATGTACCCAGCATTTTTCTGCTTGTGTCCAAGTACAGTGAGATCTCTTAAACCTGCTCTCACACAGCATTTTTATCCTTGCATATGCTCTCCATTTATAAACCAAGTATATGCATATTTATATCGAGACAGATCCAAATACTTCCACATTGATTTTGAAGATATCAACAGGAAAAAAAAGTCAGATCTTCTAATTCAGGCAACATACAGCAAATACGATAACCGCACATCCTAAAATAAATAAATCCTTTTGCAAACAGCAATCAAAGTGAAATTATTTTTCACCATGGAATTAAAGCTTTGTCGCAAGCTGATTGAAATGAAAGGCTGCAACTCTATGGAAAAATATCGGTAGAAAAATATCACATTGCTCTTCAAAAACAACTTTCAAAGCTCCCACAAAAGGAAGAAAAAGACGGATGGACTAAAACCTTCTGTTAGACGTCAGTCTATGAAATTGTCACTGAAAGCACTTCAGGAGCATTTCTTAAGCTGCTCAGAGATCCTGCACTGGATTCCTTCTAGTTATCTTCCTGAAAATCCAGAGTTCTGCCTATCATCACACACAAGATTTTGCTGAACAGAAGTGTTGACCCACATTGGCCCACAAGTTGCTCACCATTCTCGCTATGACATCCTCCCTAGTTTAGCCAACTACTTGTTCCCGATACTAAGAACAGGAGTGGGCTAACACTTTCTGAAAGAAAGAAGAAATAATGTTTCCATGTTCCCTGAAGTAGTGCTCTTTGGATGGTGGACGGCAAAGACTGCTCCCGTAAAACTTAGGCCACATCCACATAGGTAGGTAGGACTTCAGCAAACAAGAGCATAAAGTTCAAGAAGTCCAAGCCACAACCTGCACTTGCTGATACTCAGGTGAAAGTCTTCCACTATTAGACAGTAGCAGATAATACCACTGAAGTCAAAGAAAGCTGGGAAAGAACAGCTTAGCCCTTCAGGCCATCAGCCACCTCTTTTACTCTTGGCACAATACAGCCATGCCTTGTCCTTCTCAATACTCAGGATAAAACACAGTTCTTATGTCTTTGATGCCTGAGGCTCCAAAGATATCAAGTTTCCTTAGGTTGAAAGAGCACTCTGAACACTCAAATCTTTCTTCCAAGTCCTTTCTCCAAAAAGGCCTGCTAGACATTTCTCCAGAAATGCAGCAGAACAGCTGCTACTCTGGAAAACTGTTAATTGCTTCCCAAAATGTGATCAATTTCCAAGTAGTTATTTTAAGATAGCTGGTCCATTGCCTCAGCTCTAATTACATTTCTCTCGTCAATTAATTAAAATCATACTAAGTGAAATACCAGTTTTTAAATAAAGTTTAGGAAAAAAAACATGGGATACAATTAGACATTACCAGACGTGATCTCAGCAGGTTTTCAATTATTCTGTGTATAACAGATCCCTAATTCAATACAAAGCTGTAATTAAGAATGTAATTAACTTGTGGCATTCTACTGATGTCATACACCACAAGAACACAAAGAGCTACAGCTTTTAGTGTGGTATCCTAAATGGATTGGTCTGTTTCATTGAGAATGAGAATGAATTAGGTACATTTAAAAAAAATTCACTATGGGAACTTGGCCAATGCAATTGTCACATTTAAGAAACAAGCAAATTATAAAACAAGAGCAAATAAATCTTGTCCTGACAAGGACCACCTGGCCAGAACCCAAGCTCGCATCTGGTACCAATGGCAGGAATCAGGGGACTTACCTTTGTATCAGAGCTCACCAACAATGCCTACAGAGTTCTTGAGAATGGGTCGAGGGACTGACAAAAAGCACAGCATGTTTGCAGATCTGCTTATAGTTCGGATGTGGACAGCTTGTGTGAGTAGGAACAGCAGCAAATTAAGCTGCCCGATACTGTTCTGGTGATATGCAGAGCTGCTGAATGCACACAGCAGACAGGGTCTCATGTGCTTTGCAGAGCATCCTCCAGATTTGACTGAAGCACAGCTTCTGGGTTCACTGTCTGTATTAAAATTCTGGATCTCTGTCAGGGTTTTATAATACACCACAGTGCATCTAATCTGTGCTGGATTTAGGATTAGTTTTGCTTTGTTTTTTGTGGACCCTTGCTATCTCCTTCTTCCCTTTCTTCTTTGGAAAGATACTCCAGGAATTTCTTTTTATAACAATGTAAACAGCAGACAAGGCCATTTTTGAAACATTAACCACCGCATTTAAAATCTGTAGATAGATTCTCTACTCCACTCTTAATATCTTAATTTGCCAGAGCATTTACCAAGTCAGCTAAAAAAATGCTTCAGATTAGAAATTAGGAATGGTTCTTATAATCTTGACCACTTCCTTATCAAGCCCACAGGTCAGCATTATTCTTGATCTTGAATGTGTTCAGCCTCATCTGCAATGTGTTGAGACTCTACTGCTGGTCAATAAAGTGACACAGGTAAGAGGCAAATAAAAGTCTATCATTTATTTGTGTAGTTTCTGCTGCTCTATCTCAGCTAAAAGCTACTAAAATCATCCTATGACAGTGTTCTAAATCAGGTACTTCTGAAACAACTCACAGGAGCACATATAGCAAGCCAGAAACAGGGCTACCCTTCATAGTTTATAAGGAAACATGTTTGATTTATTTTTTTCTCCTGGGCTCTCAAGGCTGTGAAATGAAGCCAAGCACAGTCAGAGGCTCTTTCCTCTGTTACCTCTGCAATTGCTAAATTCCCATAACACGCACCGCTCGGATCCATCTGTGTTGCAGGTCCATCTCCGTGCCCTGCAGATGTGCCAAGTAGTTTAAAATACTTCCACTGAACTTATTTTCTCCTCTTTCCTCACAACTTCGCTCTCTGCTGATGAAGAGTGAACAC
Organism: Rhea pennata; assembly: GCF_028389875.1. Taxonomy (NCBI): domain Eukaryota; kingdom Metazoa; phylum Chordata; class Aves; order Rheiformes; family Rheidae; genus Rhea; species Rhea pennata. Next base: position 5,506,763 of record NC_084679.1, on the reverse strand, counting down.
ACTCTGGCCTATCCAACATCAGGACATTTACCTCTTGAATGACAATAATATGGAAGTGTTAAGTTCACCTGCCCATAGAAGTCTTCTCAAAGTAGTTGTTACCTCTTTACATTCCCTAAGATATCCTTCCAATAAACCATAGCCAAATGCTCTTTCGTTACATTCTTTGCTAACTGACACTGTCAGTTTCTAATCAAAACGGAAGTGACTGAATTAATGGATTTCCCCTAGTTAGGTAAAGAAAGGTTCTTTGAACCACAAAATGTTTCTTCCAGCACAAAGTGGCACTGAAAGAATCAGAGTTCAAATCCATTCCCATGGACCCAAGGACTTTCTTCAAGCTTCTTACCCTCCTTCCACAGCTCAAGATGTTGGCACTCAATGAATCAGTCTCAAAGGATATTAAAAGCAGCAGAAATGGCCTACAATGAGCCAAAGGTTCCCTCACAGAAAAGAATGTTAAGTTTGCCAAGCCAAGCACTAAAAAAAATAAGGAAATCCACACTTAATTCATCCCCACATACATATGCATTAAGATACAGCCTTTAATGACATATTATTTCTTCCAAAGAACTTCTGCCTTACCGCTGACAGAAGGGACAGCCACTCATCATTTCTTTATTGTTACATATGACCCTGTGTACTAATTCAAGACATAGTATGTAAGTGCTGTACTGAATTAAATATTCTGATAAGCTTGTTTTGCTGCTTGTCACAGTACTATATAGAGCACTTCACAAATACTAATACTTTATTTTCACAACGCCTTCCTAGATCAGGCTTTAATGCAAGAGGGTGACATGTAGTACAGCAAAATTAGCAGATGCTTCTGGGAGTACAGCCACTAATACAGATGCCTAATTTAGAAAACCTCTGGCCTGATTGTCTAAAGAATACAGTATTTGTGCAAGATCACAGCAAGTCTCTTGCTATCTTTAGAGACAGCTATGAAAAAAATTGAATGCATTACCTAGAAAGATGCATTTTTCAAGCATAACACTGACTCTGTCAGGAGCAAGAACAGAATCTAGTTCTCCAGAGTCTTAGAAAGTTGCTTTAATCATCTTTCTCTTTCTATAGTCTCTACTTCTTTCACAGGTTAACCTGCAAATGTATTCAGCACGCCTAAGTAAATAAAGGATTCAGAAAATGGAGCGCTGATTGCCAAGAGAAACTTGAGAAATAACATCAGATGCTCTGAACCAGACATTCTCTGTCTTCGTTCTGTACTTTGCACTTGCCTCAAGTGGACAATCATGTGGTCTTTGAGGTGCTATTAAAAATGTGTTCTAGGATGCCATCACAGAGTACGAAAAACAGTGACAGCCTCCATGGCTGTTTATACTCAAAAATACCAAGTGTCTTTCGTACAGATTCAGAAATTAAACTCATACTGAGACTGTAACATCTATACTTTCCAACTTCTGTAACAGATGAAGCAGAAGTCCACAGGCAATAACCTCCTTCAGTACAAAAAACAAAGATTTATTCCCAGGAAGCTATCCATCCTGTGTACAAAATGAGACAGCACTCCTGCAGATAACCACCTGCTCCTTAACCCTTGTCATCCCATGAGATTGCTTCCTCCTTTTCCACATGAAATGGAATAGAGGAAGGAAGTGTTTTGAGAACAAGTGAGAGCACCTCTGTGGCTTCACAGCTTTTGCCCTGGAATCTGGGCCCAGCGTGAAAGTTAAGAGGAATATACCCAACAAAATCTGTACATGGATTCGTGCATCTGGGATGCAGCACACTCCACAAAAACAAGGCTTTCAGCCAATTTACCTGCCAGTCTCTCTCAAGTCCACATTTAGAATAGACAAAACCCAACTTTCAGCCATAGACCTCTGGCAACTCTGAACAGATTTTTCAGTGAAATTAGCTCCAAAGCTATACAGCATAAAAACAAAACAAAAACAAACAAACAAAAAAAGCTTTAGCCCCGCTTTTCTCTTTTTTTAATGCTAGAATAAAAAAGGAAGATCTTTGCAGGAGTTATCTGCAGTCATTAATCTTGCTTATTAAAAATGAATGCTGGCACTAATATCACCACCATGTCAGAAAAAGAGATTAAGAAAAATATAATCTATCTTTTCCTCTAACAGTGAAAAATCATAAGATTTAACTCAACTAATGCTGTTTACTGAAACACTTCTAGTTGGCCAGAACTCTGGATTTCTAGCTGGCTTTGTTCTTGGAAACAACTGAGCCACTACACTGAACTTTCCCAAATCAGTCAGAAAATATGCATCACGGAAAACTTCAGCTAGAGCTGTTACAGCTTGAGATAGTGTTTTTTTTTTTTTTTTTTTTTAATAATGATATTATAATGAAAAGTGCTGAACAACTGTAATCTGGATACAATTTTCTGATATGCAGATATCTGATGAAAGCTTGTGACTATAGTCATTTTATAAACTACTAATTCAGACCAGACCGGAAAAAAAAAAAAAAAAAAAAAAAAAAAGAACCCATTTTACTACACTTCCCTGACTTCTTTTTTGATATAACACTGTGCCATCAGGAAATATCACATATGCAATGAATTAGACCATAGACCTTTCATCTCCTTAAACTGTTTTGAAGAGTTGCTTAGTAAATCCACTAGAGCTAGTTTCTCCAATGAAGACAGATTTCTTCGCTGGGTTTTCATATTCTGAGTATTCCATGTGGTCTACGTTTTCTGTTTCTTCAGAAGTTTCCTTAAAGCTCACACTGTTAGATTTCATTTTCAGTTAAGAGGAAGTAAAATCTGAAATGTGGTCAGACAAATTCATATCAATCTGAATCACCCTCTGGAAGCATTTATCTCTCTTCAGTGACTAAAGGAACAGACTAATTAGAATCTAAGCTTGAGTATGAATCTGGGCTAATTGGATGTTTTTCCAAGAAGTGCTGACCACTTAACAGAGATTACAGGCACATCTGCTCTTTGAAAAGTAAGTCTCTACGAGCTGAATTAATCTCACAGACATTTACATTATAGCATCACTAAGGTAGCTGTGGATGAGTTGCTGTTCCCACTGTAGTGGGTGAAGATGTAGCCAACACAAATGAAATCCAGAGAGCAAATCACCTCATTCTAAAGCACATCTGCATTTGGTCAGATGAATCACACTCCTGAACATCAGACTGTTGACCAAGATCACAAATGACTGTAATGGGTGCAACACAATTGACACTCCAAAAGTTAAGTGATCTTCAATGCCCAAACAAAACTCTCCAAGCGCTAAAGCATCCAAATTCTATAGACTACTAGTGAAAATACTGTCCTTTCTTCCACTCTTTTCTCATATCCCTCAGCTATACAAGGCAGGTGAAAATACTGTCCTTTCTTCCACTCTTTTCTCGTATCTCTCAGCTATACAAGGTAGACAGCAAAGCTGACAGGAGCACTGAGGGTTAGATGAAGACAGAAAGCACTGCAGGAACTAAATGTTATTCAGTGAAACCATAGATAAAACGAGCAACTGTTGTGCTGACAAACTTCCATCAAAGTATCTGAGCCTCCTTCTGTGCCATCTAAAACTCTATGCAAAGCTATCGCAAAACACAGGGTGGTATAACTCAAAAACACTTTTTTTTAAAAAAAAAAAAAAAAAAAAAAAAAAAAAAAAAAAAAAAAAAAAAACGTTCCCACCCCAAAGTAGTAAGCAAGCACAGGTATATTAAAGCTCCTTTGCTTTTAACAGTCACGTAACATGGATTAAATGTATTTAAAATTATTTGAACACATGAATTCAAATGCAGTGTTTAAAACATTTTCCCCTTTAAGTATACTGAAAGGGTAATTTTTGAATGGCATTTAGTATTTATAAATGCAGACTAATTATGACGGGAGGGAAAAGAGAGAGAAACTGACTTCCAAAATCACTTCAACTCTGACAGTATAATCAGCAGTGCCAAATTTTATCTGGTACCTGAACCAGGCCCCCTTTTCCAGTGAGCAGATATGTAAGTGCTGTAAAAGAAGAATTCACTCAAAATTGTTCTCTGCCTGTGAATAGCACTAAGAATGTCCTCTTCATCCAATGTGTTCTCTTTAATAGGGAGACAAACTGCATGGCAAAGCCTGTAATGCTACACAGGCACATAATCATGAATTGCAAAAAGCCAAAAGAAACTAATAAGCACTGGTGACTCCAGGGATTTAGTTTGACACACTTATTTGACACTTATTAAATGATAAGCAGAGTAGGTAAGAGCCACACAATACAAAAAAAGTCCAAACAAGTCCGAAGTTTAAGTGCATGTGGAACATTGTATCCTGACCTAGATCCTGAAATGAATCTCTTACCTTGCATATTGAATCAAACTAACAAAATTTTATATGCAATCAGAACTATAGATTTTACCCCAGCTTTATAGATCACTACTACTTACGAAAGCATTTTTTCCCTTTCCCAAACAGAACTAAAACAAAAATCAATGCAAGTTACTCTTCAAATAAGCCATTTGTACATTGTGACCCTCCTAAGCAACAGTGCCTAAAGGCAAAAATTTTACCTCAGACCTGTTCTGACATTATAGCACTACACAATCATGTTTAAATATCACCTGATACTTCCAGTTAAAGTGCCACAATTTCATCATTACAGCTAATTTAGAGCGTGTTTTCAAAACCTAGACAAAATTTCAATGGAACCCTAAAGTTTTGAGGGCCTGTGAAGCTTTGAGCCTGAAATAGTGACACAAAAATTTTACCCATGATTTAACCAAGGCAGTGCCATGGATCTGTGGTTCTCAGAATACTGCTTAAATTTAACAAAATAAGATTTTCCAGGTGGACATTGCATTGTAGGTGTTTTCAAACCAGCTCACTGCATTTGTCTTTCACAAACAGCACCCTCCTTTCAGGCACAGACCGCCTGTGATACTCCAAGGAGAAAAACTCATTCCACGGTGCCACACACAACTAGAAAAATTCCTTCTACCATTTTACTAGTGTTCCAAAGCATGATATATTAGTCATCTTTTCGGGACTGACTCCATAAGCTAATGAGCAGCTCTAGTGAATTGCTTAATGCTATTATGTGACACTGATCTCAGATCAAGGTGGGTTTTTTCTGAGTAAAACTGAAACAGCAATAACACACATTACTATCTAATCAGCTGCATATGTTACCATAAAAAGAATGTGCAATATCACTCTAAAGAAGAAAATATTTTTTCTACCCACACTATGATAACAAAAAGGTAAGCAAGTGGTGTAGTCATACTCCTTTTACAGATGAGCAAATTAGAGAGAGGTTACAAGTATTCACATTTGCACCTCAGTCAGGAGAAAAAAAAATATTAAAGGAATCAAGGGATCCTGCTTACAATTTCTTGTTCTTCATGCTGCAAGTCCCTTTTCACTGCCAGATGGGACGACAAGAGGGCATCATCTTGGGAAGAGCTCTCTATTTCTGAAATCTATTAATAGATTTCATTCTGAAGCTGTCAGCATCAACTCAATAGTGTCTTCTCATAAAAGAGAGCCTTTTGTGAACACCTTTAAAAATCAAAATGTAGAACACTTAGCTAGTAGAGTCACTTTTTCACCTGAAACTTTTAAGCAGTAAGTTTTGTCACCTGAAGCAGAGAGACTCAGACATACCAAGACAGACTCACAAGAAACCAGTCAAAAAGAAGAGCAACTCGGGTAGCATCATGCCAGCTTTCACAAGAGGCACAGGCTTTACACTTGCACTGGGCATTTGCAGCTCTCTTTCGCTATTAATGTCACAACTTGGAACAGTGTCTCACATGGAAATGCATCGAGCAAGCATTTTACACCACAGATGCTGCCTCCACAAAATTTGGAGCCCTTCTAGTCATGCTCCCCGTGGAGACACTCAGAGCTGCTGTTTGACTCAAGTCTGAATCCCATATTACAGCTGCAGACAAAGGAAAGCATCTTTCCATCCAACAGGTCTGCTATTGCACACAAGGAGCTGTGAAAAGCAACATCAAGTATCAGAGTACCAACTAGAAGAGCAAAGGAGACACAGAGGAAGTTCTAAGTTGAACTAATCATTGAAAATGCAGAAACATTTGAGAAGTATCAACCTAGAGTTGCTAGGAAGTCTGACTAAAGTGTGATAAAATTTGCTTTTGGGGGGGAGTTTTAAAATAAATCTACTGCAAAACACAAATGCTCCAGAGCTTACAGGCTAATACAAACAGTCCAGCCTCACTAAGGGGCAACCATATTCAGTCTCTGTCTTCCCTGACATTTTGATCAGTGAAAATTAACAGGCACTAGGAAGCCAATACTATATTACCTTCTCCACAGTAGTTATTTATTGTATTTGCTTCTTATTTCATGCCAGCAAAGTGATAAGTCATTTGATTCTATAGAGTGCAAACAAACATTCTGGCTCTTTCTACACAGACACGAAATTAAAAGAAAAAAAAATCGCAGGTCTAACAAAAATAAGTCAAGTTTAAAAGATTAAAGGCCAATAGGGCATAATTACACCATCCACCAGCACATATACAACACCATCTGAGGAAACACTGAAGATGAGTGCACACAACAAACATATGGTAACAGTCTAGTAAGAACTGGCACTTCCGTCCCCCAGCTTTGTTCTTGTAAACCACTGAACTCTTGACTCAAGTCCGAAAAAAGAAAAATATTCAATCAGAAGCAGATGCTTGGTATGGAATATTTTAGCTGAAACAGTTAATGCTTGGAGAGCTTATAAGAAACTAAAACCAAAGTCTTTTAATGGCAGTTGTAATAACAAGCAATGCTACTAGTGCTGTTTGCAATAACAGTACGTGAAAGTTTTAGTATTTTTAGTTTTGTTTCATGAAAACAATTTAAGCATTAAAAATTGTATTTTTCTGCATGAGAATACGGAGATATTTTTATGTAAGCATCACTTAAAAAGATAGACACAAAATCAATAAGAAAAAAAGAAAACACCCAATACAGAAATCAAAGTTGTATAGTGCCTACAAGTGCTTCTCATGTTCTCTAACCCCTCACTGTTTAATATCTTGCACTGAATATATAATCTAAGCAACTCCCAAAACAATCTCTTCTTAGTATGTTGTCACAGGAACAAATTAAAGCCATACCGCCCTAAGCGTTAGGCTGCAGTGCCGTAATTATTTAAGCTGTCTCTCCCCCACTTGGGCCCAACCTCCTTTGCTTAAACAAGCAGTCAATAGATCACAAGGTGGTACAAACTTACCCTCCCACAAGTGGGTATTTTTTTTAAAATGTGTTTTATCTCCTTGCAGCAGTTTATAGTTATAGAGGAATCAGAAACATGCCCCTGCTGGCACAAAAGCGTGATGGGCAAACCAAGCAGACTGGGCAGGGTTGCTCAGCCTGGGAAAGGGCAGGAACCAGAAACATGGCAGCACCAATTTACATTGCCTTAAATTGGTGAGGAATTGCACTCTCAGGCAATATAGCTGGCTATAAATCAGAATTACAACACTGAAGTTTTGAAGTTTACCGTCATTCTAAGGCAGAAGAACTGTTGCATAAAATCAGATTTCTTTTCAAAGGTTATTTGGAATGACCAATCTTTTCATAGTAATCATATCAAGATGGTTCGTTTTTGTAATATTGAAACAACATATTAGAAAATACTAATGATATGTCCCAGTTCCAGTAACGGCATACATACTGTATGCCATTAGCAGCCCATATTTCAATATATTTAGTGGAAGTCAAAGTGATATTTGAAGTGAAATACAGTTACCTGAACTAAAACTAAAGTCAAATTCATTTAGATTAAAGTACAGTTAAAAACAAAGTAAACTGATATAATTTACAAAATGGAATGGGAGAAGTAGTTAAACAGACTCAAACATATTTCAAAACAAAACATTGAAATTTTTTTTCAGCTGATCAAGTGGAAAAATACAGCAATTATGTGAGTAAAACAACATTACATGTACTGGTAGATATTTTTCAGTCTCTGAACTCTATGATTCCATGTTACAATTAAACAGCAAAAACTAGCAGACCAACCCCTCTGTTACACCAATATCATGGGATTTCTGCATACCTTTTATTTACTTAAGACTTCCTCTTAAAGCACAGTAAAAATGGTCTTTTGAGCACATATAAAAGCCATTAAGGACTTGTTCCATCCAAACATATAAACATTTTTATAAAAATCCGTTTTCATAACTGAGCAAACTCTCATCCCCCTTTACATTCTTACTTACATAACTTCAAGGTTTTCATATAAGTGTGAAATTCTTAACCACTGTTCCCTGACTTGAGTGTTTGCCTCAAATTATTGAAAAGGTCAACTTACTCAATTCTTAGACTCCCACTGCAATAGTTCTGTGGATCCTTAAAGAGCAACATGCACAACAAAAGAAAGTACTAACTACATAAATTCTGGTCACTACAGAAACTAATGGATAGGGCTCCACTCTTCCAGCTTCTAGATTTATGATAAAAATTCTAGAAGTTTCACAATGTCCTGTACAAAATTAAATCTTTTATAACAGTTGTAGAGGAAAGTAGAAAATGTTATACTAGAAGAAACAATTAACAAAAAGGGTGGTTGACCTTATACAGGACACTTGTAACACTAGCGGATGCTAAAATCAGATTAAATTCTTATACTGCAGTATATAATAAAAGGAGTCTCCACTTAAGGAGGCTTGTCTAGCTGTTTACATTTGTCAAGCTGCTCAAACTGCATAGTACTTTTGATAATGACAGTGAAGCTGTGATTAGCATGATCTGTGTTACTCAAGCAAAAGAAGAAGTGCCAGAAAACATTGTCCCTAAGCACAAAGTTACTGACCCAAGATGTCAATGATGCAACAGTGAGACATTACCAGGTTTCTTAAGCACAGAGGCAAAGAACCACTTACTCAAAATGTACCTCCCTAAAGCAAAGTTCAGCTAATTGACCAGCAGTGCAAAGATGCCTGTAATTTTAGTGATGGGGATGACACTTTGTTTATGGAACTCAAATTCAACAGATTAATGTTTTAGAATTGCAAAGAAAATAGTAGACTCGACTCACTGGGTCATTCCAGTAGGTACAGCTGGAAAGAAAAATGATGACCTGAGGCTGCGTATTGACCCAAAAATATATGCACAAATAGATAAAGAGAGTATTTCCATTTACTAAAACAGACACAGGCACTACTGAAGTAAAATTATTTCCAAAACTAGATGCATCCGCAGGCTTTACCAGATACATCTAAGCGAGGAGACTGCAGAAGCTATGAACTTTCAATGCACCATTTGTCCGTCCCTGTTTCAAAGGGGTCACATCTGTCACTAGAGCCTGAGCCAGTCCACAGAACACAAAACAGTACAACTGTTTGAAGAGCTGAACACAGCGAAACTGTTTTTTCTAGGGTACTGAGTCTGTAGGAAGACTGAATAAAATATAAAGGACACAGGCCTGTAAGAGCAAGCCAAAACAACAGAGTTTGAACCAGATAAGGCAAGTTGGCTGGCCGGCAAGTTATTGCATATCACTATGAAGGAGGTATCACTCACATTTCAGTGAAAACCTTGAGTTAACACCTTACAGCATCATAGAATATTACTTGTATTTGTATTGCAGCAGTGTTTAGATTATTAAAAAATTAAAAGGTCCGACTGGACAAAGCGGCAAAGCAAGGATCAAGTCTTCCAAAGACTCAATCCAAAGAAACCACAATGTCAGTGGCTAAGAAAGACTAGGAGCAAGAGGGAAATGACTGACCAAAACTCAGAGAGCAAGTCAGTAATATCCCCAGCACTGGTGCGAGATATGATTCCTGCTACACAGCTTCCCTTCCACTAGGACTGCATTCCTCTTTGGCATCAAATTTACCTAGTATATGTCTCCTTCAGACTGAGAGATGAATCTTATTTTTGTAAGTTATCCACAATATTTGCTTGCCTTCTGTCTTCTATCCTCAGTACACTTTCTAGTATCCATATTAGACAATTTTCAATTACTGTCTTTGCACACTTCTACCACGTTCTCTCAACTTGTTGCCATTTTACTTTGACATCTTTCATCATGTTTTTTGCTTCATTCAGTAGCTAGGACACATCTAGCGTAGCCTGTTAGATGTGAACCACTGCCAAAATCTCAGTGTGGCAGCACTAATTGGCATGCAGCGTATGAGCAAATTTCCTCAATCAAAGGGCTTACCACAGACTTGAAAACTAGAATACAGTGCAACACATCAGTGTAGCATCACGAGACTGAAGACTCGGAAGATTTCAAAGTTTCCTTAATCCATTTGCCTTAGACTACCTACACTAAAGTTTGACACGGCCGAAACAGCAGTTACAAACAGCTCGACATATGAACTGCTCCTCTCTCTGCAATGAGGCATTTCTTTGAAAGCCCTACCATAAGAAAGTTTGTATGCCAATGCTTCCAGCAAATTTACCATTATTTATAGAGTTTCTAGCTATTCATTACAAGTCAGTTTTTCATTGTTGCTGACCTACTTCTTCAGCTGATACCAAAAGAAAAACCCACAACACACTAAACCCCAAATCTCAATAAAACCCCTATCCTTTCTTCTCAAACATATTTTGTCAATACTTACTAATATAAGCAATTTAAGAAAGCTTAATAGTGTGTTATTTATTACCTTATTTCATATGAATGCTTAGTTACACTAATTCAAGAGTCAGTCACACATATTATGCATTACAAGACATGTCACACTTGTAATCACCTCTTTGTCACAGACATGCATTTAGAAGCATGTTTGAACAGTAATTTACAATATTGCAACTGCTACTTACTTCACTAGGTAAGTACGGTATACGACAAACTAAGATCTACTACAAAATACGAAAACAAGATAAATTAGAATATTAATAGTACTATATCCATTTTGAAAGTTATATGCAAAAGACATTACCCACTTACAAAATGCTATGCTATTATAATTTAATGTAATCCCTGCTGTGTTTTTAGCTAGCACTAATGAGATGAAATGAAGAAACAGAAAATTTAGGATATTTTTCATAACATTCAGGTGTACCATACTACTAAACCTCCAATATAGTTATAAGAATTCCACTGTATGACAAGTCTGAAACTAGAATTAAATTATATTCAAAATAAAGATCCTCAGACAGTTCTCACACCACTAACTAAAATGTGGACTTACATCAAATAATTGTGGTATAAATGAGTGCAGAAAGTAGCAGCTATGCCAGCCTCTGGATGCACAACTGCATATACATTTTTGTACAATCACTATTATGAGTGCCTAAAATTCAGGTAATTCCATACACATTTGACTGCAGTTCAGGTTCACTATTTCTCTGTATACGTGTATTTCTGGTGCATGCATATTTCTGCTGCAAATGAATCTATACTGTGGTCATGTATACCTGAATTCATTTTTAAGACTTACTACATTCTGTATTCCAGTTTCTACAATTCTTGTTCTAGCTTACAGCAAATCTGAAACTGAGAATTCCCAGTTATCTATGTCTTATATAGTAAAAGAAATCTGCACACTTGCCTTCATACTTAATGCTCTGATTCAGGAGAACAATTAAACAGATACCTAACTTCAAGCTCATGAATACCTTCCATTGGCTATGAAGAGATTTAAGCACATGCATTAGCATTTGGCTGAAGAGAGGTCATTTCCTGAAAATAATACGTATTTACACTCGGGATTTACTTACGCAAATATGATTTTACACACATATGCTCTACCTAGAACACAGCCATCCAATAATCAGTATGTAAAGCATGTGCATGTACCTAAATGCAGCAGCACTTTTGCATGCTGACTTTTTTTTTTTTTTAATACAACTTGGCCTGACTAGAGGCATGGCTTAAATTAAATGCCAAGCTTCTTTCTTGAGACTGAATGAATTAACATTATTAGCCAGATAATAACCACAGTATAATACCACACTGAAGCCTAGGGCAATGTTTCAGGAGAATTTTCTTAGAAATTCAGGCCTGATAGGAGATGCTAATGAGTTCAGAGAAGTAAATATAGTTCTTTAAATAACAAATGACAACTTGTCTATAATAGTAAGTTTCTCAGCACATTTACAAACCATTTGCTTGTGAATGAGAAAGTGACTTTCATTTAGCTGGACTTCAGCTCTCAAGAACAATCACTATCCTAACATGCCAAAAAAAAAAAAAAGTGCAATACGCAAGAGGAGAGCAAATGAAACACTTGTTAAGGCCTCGCAAGGAAACCATACAAACACCTTATTAAATAAGTTTAATTAACTGGCTCTTTTCTAAACTGTACTGTGCACAGCAATGCTGAGAGGCAAATTCCTTGCTCTGAAGCTTTGCTTTACTTCTCTGCAGGAAACTAGTAATTTTCCCCTCTTTTATTCTCAAAGAACACGGCCCAGAATCTCGCAGCTGCTGCTGCTAGTAGTGGCTAGCTGTGGCACTGCTACTGACTCTTTTAGGCTATGTTTTTTTGGAGCATGGTTTAGTCAACATTGACCCAGGTTCTAGCTGAGAGAAACGGCTTAAGGAGATCTGATTGCTCATAATCTGTTGCAGTAACACTTTCTCCCACCTTTAACAAGTGTAACCTACAGGTCTCTCTTTTATAAAATTGTTTTCAGATAGAAAAAGGCCACATATTGGTGCTTAACCCTAAGTCTAATGCAAATACTTATTTGAGAAGATGCATTTGCGACTCTCAAAACAGCATGGCAGCAGAGATGTACTGCTCTAGAAGAAAGCCAGACTCTCTTTACAAGTCTGAATCTCCTGCAGTCTCTGAAAGTGAGCAGGAGGCTAATATAATTCTCACCTCCAGACTGCAGCAATCAAAACAGAATCCCATATTTTAGATTCCTCACATCAGCACTTTTACAGTATGTTGAGTCACTAGGATGTTCATTAATTTTAATGTACTATATTAAAATGACTGGCACTAAGCAGGCCATGCAATTTTCTGCCAGGCACTTTGTTTTCCCTACCTGGGAAAAGTCCCTTCATGAAATACCAGTGATTTGGCTTTTGTTTCACTCTTGAGGTGCTTCCATATATCTCATGGCTGCCTCTACAATCAGCTACCCTAGGGAAAGGATTGGCAGGACTGAACTGGAACAAACTAAACAATGAAGAGTCTTTTATTAGTAATCTTCTTATGTCAGTCAAACAGCACCACTAATACCAATAGGATAAAAAGCAAAATGATTTTCTGTTGTTAGAGATGGCAACAACAGAATTACAGAGGGCTTAAAAGTTTCCCTCCTCCAAAAAAAGGAGACAGCAGTTTTTATAAAACAGTATCCACAACCAGCACGGTCTGAGCAAGAACTGGGAAGCGTCAAGACTCGGCAGTCACCTACAATTCTGCACACACAAAAAAAAAAACCACTCTGGATCACGCATGTACCAAGTTTGCACTCCTGCATCACTTCGGAGAACATCTGCCTTTGCCAGAGGAGCTCCACGATCCCAGAAGCTCAGTGATGGAAAGACCCTCAGACCACTCGAACGACCCCTCTGCTGACACAGACCGGTTCCTCACCCAGGAAGATCACGAGCATCGGGCCCAGTGCCCATCTCCAGAGCTACTACTGCACGATGCAGCGTCAGCTAAAGAAGGTTATTCCATAATCTAAACATTGCCACTGTATTACTAGTGCTTCCTACAATCTTTTCACCCCTCCACAAACTGTCCCGAGCTGGGACACGCTCTCCCATAGAGAAGATGCCACTATTACAATGCAGTAATTAACGCATTTGCGTTAACAGTATTATTTGCAAGAGGCAAAAAAAGAAAGGAAACTTTCCCCCTTTTCTCTTTTCAGTCAAAAGCAAACTTAAGGTTTCTTAAAAAACATTAGAGGAATTCGAAAATTTAAGGAGAGAGAGGTAGGGAGAGGATTAAACATAAAGGGGTGGGGGGAGAGACGGGGGAAGGAGGACGAAGTCGTTTCGTTCACACTCTGCCACGGGGAAAGCGTGAACCCGCTCAGGAAGGCGCTTCAGCCGGCGGCTGCGAGGCGCCCGGCGCAGCCTGCGGCTCAACTGGTGCCGCCGCGCGCGGCCCCGGCAGAGCCGGGCGGGCTCCCCCCGCGCGGCGCCGCCGGCCGCTGCCCGCCGCTTACCTCTGCAGAGCAGCGCTCCGAGGAGCAGCCTGACAGCCGCGCCGCCGCCGGCCGCCCCCGCCATGCCGAGCACACGGCAACGCGTCCCGGGCGCCGCTCCGGGAGCCTCCGCCGCCCGCACCGCTAGCTGCTGCCGCCGGCGGCCGCCCGCGCCATGGCCCGGCCTCTCACGCACACCTCCCCGCGCGGCGGCGGCGGCGGCCCGCTCAGCGCCGAGCCGGGCTGCTCCCCATGCCGGCTCCGCGCCGCCTCAGCCTCGCCTCGCCCCCTGCCCTAGCGCGGGGCTGGCGGGCGCGTCGCCACCGCCGCGCTCCGCAGGCAAAACTTTTCAAGCGGGCGGGCGGGCGCGGGGCGGGGAAGGTCCCGGAGCGCGGGGGGAGCCGCTGCGGGCTGGGGCTGCCCCCGGCCGCCGCCTGCGCTTCCCCGGCCCTTTATCTCGGGGCCGCCGGCAACGGCGCGCGGAGACTTTTCTCTGAGGGGGGCGAGGCAAAGCGCCATCAGGCGGCGGAGGCGGTAACCTGTGGGATGAACTCGGACGTGCTCCAATCGTGGGGGGGGGGGGATCCCGCCCGAGCACCCGCGCACGGGCGCCCGCGCCCGGCCCGCCCTGCACCCCCCCCACCCCCCCATGCCGCGGCGGCCGTTGGTCTCGCGCGGGCGGCCGTTGGAGGCGGCCGTTGGAGCGGGCCGGGGGGCGCCGCCCGCCGCGAGGCCGAGGCGGGGAGCGGGAGTCAGTGCCCTCGCGCGCAGCCCCCCGCAGGCAGAGGCCGACGAGGTGAGGGTCCCCCCCCCCTCCGGCACACACCCCCGTCAGGGCACCGGGGAGGGGGAAGGACGGATGTCGAGGTCAAATGGCGGGAGAGGGGAGAGCTCGGCCAGGTTGGGGCAAAGCACAGAGCTCGGGGGGGGGGGGGGGGGGGGCAGAGAAAGCCCACGCAGAAACGAGGGACTGTCACTCCCTCCTTTCTCCAGCCTTGCTTTCCCCAAGCGCTGGTATAGAGCAACATCTTTTTAAAATAGCAAACAAAAAGAGAAGAGCCTTACTAAGAACAGGAGACTTCATCACACCTACATACTTCCCTCAGGAGACCGCGTGAGAAAGGTGTAGCAGGTTTTAGTTGTGTTGCTTGGGCAGGTACAGCCTCCAAGCTGAAAAGGCTGACCCACCTGGGTTTTTCCCATCTCCAGTTCAATCGTTGCTTCTTCCTCCTTATCTTCTGTCTCTCTTTTCCTTCTTTCTGCAGGAATCTTTAGTTCCTTCTTCCAAACATAATTCTCAGGCCATATTTTTATTCCCACTCATTTAATTTGATGCTCTCATTTGAGAGTCCTGGATAACTTTGGTATCTCTTTCTCCTCCTTCTGGCCAAAAAAAGCAAATGTGCATAGCCCAACATTTAACACACTTCTAGTAATTTTTGCTAGAGCTGTGGCATAAGGTAGGCAAGGTATAGTTGCTCAGTGAGAAATACAGAGCACAGGAGTTACCTAAATAGGAAATAAAACCTACTACTCCTAAACAAAATGTTGCTGAAAGCAGTGATTTTGCTTGCAACCTGCTGCTTTTTATCCTGAGAAGTTAGGCCCTGCCCCTTCAAGCAAATACTCGCAACTGGTGCCCTTTTTGCTGGCTAATTGACTAAATTGGTGAGATCTGTAGCCAGATACTGAAACAGGGATGAGCACTTTTCTTTAGGAGGTTTCCTAAGTAAAATGAATAAAAACTTATGACTGATGCTTATAAAAAACCCAAATTTTTATATGGGGCATTATTCTTAGTATAATAAGCCAAATCATAAAAGACTACCTTAAAATACTGAATCCTTATGAGGAACTGAAGAGAATTTTGTCTGTAATATGTTTTGTATTGGCATAATTTACATGATTTTATTGTCAGTAGCAGCTAATTGAAATCCAGAAAAAGCAATAAGAATGTATCATATAGATACAATTCTAAGATAATTTTCCCTCCTAAGACTGTAAAGAAAAGCTTTTTTCAATGAAAAACTCATTCAAAAATATGTAACATTTTTGTGTACCATGTCTCTTCTACTGTGATTAAGAATTCAGCTAGACACTACAGATACTTGTTAGATGAGCTTAAATGTAAGAATCCTGCAGCCAATAGTAGAATATAGAAGCTAAAAAACATTTATGCCTTATATGCACTTGGATTTGTGGATAATATGTATATACAATTAATCTGATTTATAAGGTAAAGCAGGTACAATAAGGATAAATGGTACTACTTACCAAGGGGCCATATATAATGTTATATAATGTTATTTGCATAAAATAAAATGCTCAGAAGAAGGTTTAGGGTATTATATGTAGAATCCATTGGCAGAGACTTTCATGGACAAGAAATGGAAATCAGATAACAGTGATAAACATGGTATAAAAATCTGAATAGAATAGATTTTGCTATCAGCTGTCTTTATGCCTTTGCAATTTGATTTCTTGCAGTGGATGCAGCTGAATGCAATTTTTTAGGTACCAGAACTTTCAATAGAAGCTATGCCTAAGATGATTTGTTTAGATTGGCATTTTCAAAGGAACCTAAATGAGTTAGATAAGCAAGTTGTACTCAGATTCAAAGAAGCTAGCTTAATTTATAACTGCATTTATAATGAAAATAGGGGATCCTATGAAGAATTTAAAACAATGTATTTAATAGCAAACACAAAAATAGAGGATGAATATATCTGAAGACAATGGAAAAAGGAAGATGGAAAGGAAATTGAAAAGGGAAACCATAACATTAAGATGCAAAAAATATGGAAAATGCCATTACCAGTCTTTGATATTGTTCAGATTCTGCCTGGAAACATGTAAGCAAAGATATTCTATAGATGTTAAAATATAAGTAATACTAAAATTTGGTTTTATGATTTTTTATGATATTTTATTGATCCAGAGTGGTTTTGTCTATTTAAAGTTAGATTCTGCCATTTTATTCATATTGATTATTATGTTACTCCTCAAATTATCCTACTGGACTCAAGTAGGTTAGTTTGCAGAAGCTATGTAACATGAATGGGTACGAGTTTAGTCTGAAGAGATCAGGTCTGTTCTCACTAAAGTTTATGGAAGTTTAATCCCAGAATCCAGCTTTTGCCTTTTCAAAGGGTTAATAATGTGAGTGAAATGTTTTTTTTTTTTCCTTAGTGAGTTTTACCATTAACCTTAGCTTAAACTTAGCACATAGTAATGATGTATCAAGGCGTTTGTTCTGAATGCAAGGAATGCTGATTAGTGTATAACTTAATTTTACATAGATTTTGTCATAATTTTGGTGTTTTTCATTTGTAATAAATACTTCATGAACAGATACTTTTAATATAGTTATATAACTTGATTTATATAAGGGAATCTCAAGAGTTGATATCTCAAATTTTGATGTCTTCATAGACTTTTTCTGTGTGACTTAAAACAAGCACAACTGAAATTTTTTGGTCTTACATGCAGTGTGTTTCCTGCAGTAAATGTAAGGAAATTTGGAATCTTCCCAGAAACAACTAGGTGGTGTCAGTGGGCTAAATTTGGCTTCTTAGGGTCACTCAGCCTCCTAACATTTTCAGTGTACTTTGGGCTACCTGCTTCAAGGGCTGTTGCAACCTGCACTTTAGATTTTGGGAACAGCAGTGTTGAAGTCATGTGCCAATTCACTGACCCAAACCTGAAGAATCAAAAGAGCAACTGGTATGGGAACTCCCCAGCCTGTGTGCATCTTCTGAACAACTAGTATTTTGTAGGTGCACGTTATGCATCCGTACAGAAGTTCTGTATGGCAGACATACCTCACCAGCATTTCTCAAGTGAAAACATGGTCATACACTTGTAGGCGTCACGTGTTGATTGAATAGGTGATTGAATGTTACAATAGGCACTTACAGCTCTCCAATTTCCCAATCTTTTGTTGGGTAAGAAAAAAAGCTATAGCACTGTTTTATACTGAACATAGAGATGTATAACATTCATCGTAAAATGGAAAATGCTTGAAGTACAAAATTTTACACCTTTTTCTTAATGTGAATGTATGTTTATTTTAAGGAGAAAAAAAATGGACAAATTATGTGCAATGTAGACCTTCTGTAACAAAAGAAATTAAAAAATGTGCTAAGCAGACCAAAGATGGGACTGGAAGTAAAAGTATGTCAGAAGGAATATTCTGATAGGACTTCAGAAGGGCAGATATTGGGGTAGTGATGTTGCCAGCAATTCAACACTCACAACATAAGTGAGTATAATAGACATTATAGCCTGTAATCTTGATTTTAATCAGTCTATAATGAAAACTAGTCTTTGACCACTGTAATATAATTTACCCTCAAAATATTTATTGTCCTTGATACATGCAACTATTTTTGGATATGATCATTTAACACTGACTGTGTCTTACTACCCAAAGGCTCATTTAACTTGTTCTGTATTTTCACTTGCCATGTATTGTTGTCCTTGGCACTATATCATACAAATGACTCTGTCTTTCAGTGTGACCTTAAACAAGTCATCTATTCTATTCCTCAATGTCTGTATATGTATAATGGGATAATGACACCAAATAGCTTCTGTAAAGTGCATGGGCATGTAGAGGAAAAAAGCAATATATATATTCTAGCATTCTTTAAAATTAATAGGACTCGATTTCTTATTTAATATATGCCTATCTGCTCGCATATTGTCTGTAATTTATTCATAATTGTTTTTAACTCATTTGATTTAATTTAAATTTAGCATTTCTTTTTAAATCCTTGGAATGTGATCATGGCCAGTTTATTGCAAGTGTCTGTACTGAAACTGCATTCTGTGTTGCTCCATGTATGCAAGGTCTCAACAGGAAGAAATGGAGGTGGGGGGAGCAAATTCTGCCAATGATCTGAGGCCATGTTAAGGAATAGAGTGCAAGAATGTTCAGGATTCAGTTTTATCCCATCTTTGCACCTGGGTGTGTTATCATCTCTCTTCTTTCTTTCAGGCTTTGTTTTGCAGTTGAACGTATTGCTACTTAAAGTGATTTTATTATACTTCAGCATCAGCATTTCTCCTTGAAATAGAGATAAAATCTCTTAGAGTTGTTCCTTTGTGCTACATGCGGATAGGATGGCATGGGTTTATATTCAGTACATCTTGTGTTTATTTTTCTATCATAGTGCCTAGACCTGTCATCTTTTTGTTCAATTAATTTTTTTAACAATGACTTTGGAGCGTAAGATGCCATTACTTGGAAAAAGAACCAGCGTACTGATTTCCTGTTTTCTTTCCTGGTTACACTCATGATTACGTGGGTCAGAAATTTGGGTGGGAACAAGTGTGTATCCTTCAGTCTTAGAGCTGGGGAGGAGGTTTCTTTTTTGACCCAAAGAGCACACTTCAAAATCTAGCAGAATATATTAAAAAGAATAGTAGATATTCAAATCATTGATGTCACAGGGAGTGAGTATTCTGCCTCCCCTCCTACCTTTTTAACACTGCTACAGAGGTGAGAAATTTTAGTAACAATGGAGACAAGATACCAGGTGGCTAACAGTAGTTCTAAGTATTTATTGTCTAATTCTAGTCACAGATAGTTTAGTAAAGTAAAGGAAGTGTCTCTTTTCTCACTCCTGCCTTTGCAAAATTTATCAGTGGGAAGCTTTAGAGAAACAGGTCCAAGAAAGCAACATCAGGGTAAATGGTATATCATTTAAAATGGGACATTTGATAAAGAATATATATATAGGGATCTATGAGTCTTTTCAAGATTTGAATTTCTGGTTCTTTTCTTAGGAGCCTTGTTTGAGGCCTTACCTGAGACATAAGCTTTAGTAAAGTCATGCTATTAGATAGATGGAGAGTTTAATTTTTTATACTTAATATAAAAAATTACTCTATGTTCATGTAAAAGCTTTTCCAAAGTGTTCAGTAATCAAAGTTTTTGAACAGTCCTGTCTTTTTTTCCTCAGTATCTTAAGAATCTCTATTATGAGAATAATTGTACAGAGTCAGACCAAAGGTTCACTGAGCTTGTTTCTGGCAGTGGTGAAAAAACTTGTTGGGAAGGGTACAACAGAAGGGCAAGTGTGCAGTGGTATTCCTTTCTCAGGCTCTAAATAATTGAGGCTTAGGAGATTCCCGAGACAGCAATAGTTTCATTGGCTTTGATAACACTTGATGGATTTCACTCCCCCGGATTTTTCTAATTGTTTCTGAACTTGTCCACATTCTTAGCATCCACAAATCCTGTATGAATTCTAGAAGCAAACCCCAGTGTTTTTATACGTAAATAATGATTCTATGTGACTGTTTTTGGGTGACAAACTTGTGATAACTCAGAAGGGCCAACTTTTCATGATCTCTGTACTTCTAGTAAATACTCAAATTATCATTTCAAATTAACGTTCGGAACTGTTTGCTTTTAGGAACATAACTTGAACATAACATTTGTGAAAAGCAAAAGTGATCAAAACTTGAACAAAGCAATGACGAATTACTGCTTTTCATATTACACACATTTGCTGAAATCTCTGGTAGCATTTTTTTCAGCTGTAACGCCAGTTTCTTTCTTTACTTCTTTGTTTTATCCAAGCATTATAGGTTACTATAACCTGAAACTTCAAACTCTTGGGAAGGACTGTCTTCTGTAAAGCTGTGCACTCACTGAAACAATGGAGTCCTTCACTAACTATGATTTCTGGATTCTACTGCAATAGGAGTCTATAAACCAGTAATGCCTATGGCTTATATAGTGTTTTTCATGTGTATATCTTATAGCAGTTCTGTATATGAGTAACATTTAGGAATAACTCATCCACAAGTCTGATCCCTCTTATTGCTTCCTTTACATTTATATACATTTAATACAACAAATTAAGATACCCTGAGAAGCTTCAAATATATATATCATAAACTATTTCCTGCAATGTGAAATAATCGTTAGTACATATAGATGTACTAACTTAGGATACAAATATTGTCAGCTATAACACATTTGAAAGGTGTTTGTTACTTTACTGCAGCATGTTTTGTTCTGCTTGAAGTTAAGTCTTTGAAACACTCAGACACATCTGTTGCAGGTTGCATTTTGAAAAAGGATAGCTACTTCAAAGTGCTGTGTCCAGAATAAATTGCTAATCCAGGTGAACCCCGTGACACTTAGCCTCAGTTCAACCATTAATTTAAACACGTGGTAACAATTATTAGACTCTAAAGCTGTTTTAGACGTACCAGATCTGTTGTGACTGTACATGTGAATAGTTATATTAATACCATATTCTCTGACAATGATAACAGAAGTGAAAGCATCTGAACAGGGGTTGAGATAAACATCTTTCATCCTTTCATTAAAAAGACTTTTTTTTTCCTATTAAGGTTGGTTTAAGCTCAAAGTAGTGAGTTAGTTTTGTTCTAAGGTTTTGGATCAAGGGATTTTTCAGCTGGGCGCTCGCAGAGCTGAATGCGGATGAGTGCCTTTGCAGTGCGAGCAGTGCCCCCTGGTGCATCAGCCAGGGCTGCCTGCATCTTGCCAGAGGGAAAAAACAAGGCACAAGGTTGGCTCTTTTTTTCTCTCCTCCCAATGCATCTGGTGCTGAAGAGCAATACGAAAGCACCAAGTTTCATTAATGTGGCACACAGATAAACAATATTCAGGTCATTCTGTGGTCATGATGGATTATTTGGTCACAACAAGCATATTATCCTTGCTTAATGAATGGAACATGCCATTTCTTCCTAGCCATTGTCAGTCTATGATGCAGTACAATTAGCAGAGGTTCTCATTTAATTACCTAGCGTAATAGGACCTGAAATGCTGAAATACAGTCTTTCTTATAACTACTGCTTTTCAACAGTCCTTTAGGCTAATGAGGATAATGTTCTAACCTCATGCATATTATTTATAAAGAAAACATTGCAAAACAAATACAGACTTACAGGATTATTCTACTTCAAATTGCTTTAGGAATTGTTTTGATTACTGTGACTAATAACTGTGGTAAATTGATGAAGATGCAATTAAATAGTACTCATTAAAAATTAATAATAATCTTGCCAGAAGTAGGAACTTTAGTATATTACCATTGTCTCTCTCTTTTCCCAGTCAAAAGAAGAAAGATGACAACAAATGGATTTATGATGACATTTTAAATACAGCTGTCTTTTTAATAGTAAGATTTCTGATTCTTCCCTGTGTTAGGATAGATTTTATTTTAAAACATAGAAAACTTCCTTTAAGTGCATAAGTCATATAAAAACAACCATTTCTAGAACTAAGCCACTTATTACGACTATCACCAGAAAATTAAGATCTTTCAAAACTCACTTCACCATACATTGTTCTATTCAGTCTCTGTTACACGTTGACACTTAATTGTGTAGGAGGCATGGAGCAGCCTACTGATTTCTTACACTAGGGCATTCCAGTTCTGTGCAGAAACACTGAAAACACCTGATATGATGTTTATGTTTCAGGGAGTTGCACTAGATAACCTGCAGAGGTCCCTTTCAATATAAACTATTCTGTGATTCTATCTCCTAATTTATGTGACATGGAAATCACTAAGTTACTTTAGAAGGACTTCTTTTAATATGAAGGAGAAGGATTTTTTTTCGAATAATAGCTTCCCATGCAGAGCTGTCAGTAAATGCATCTCAAGAACATCAGAGCAGAAGAACAAACCTGGTTTATTCTTTACAGGTGTCACCAATCCCATACAAATCATTGGTGTTGAGAGTAGGAGGTTAAAGTAAGAGAAGAACTTAACCCAAAAAGCTTTAGAGAAGCAAGTAATTGGATCAGTGGACTACAGTCAGCCCTGAACATTTCTTGCAGAAAGCACCATTGCAGTCACCATCATGAGACTTTTAAAATGAAAGGTAATATGATTCTGCAGATGAGCCATAGACTATTTGTTATGTGCCTACTAAATATTTGTGGTCTGAAGATCACAGTTGGGCAGTCTCTGACGTCCACAGAGATAGGATGTACACTTTATAACATCCCCTGAGATCAATAGGAACTTAAAAAGGAGTGTGTAACCTTGCCTACACTTCCCTCCTTAGTAGCAGATATATCAGACTTTGTTACAAGTCGCAGCTCAATTTCCTGAAGTGCTGTGTTTTATTTAGACTGAGAAGATCAAGGCAGAAGCCACCCACATAACTCTTCTGTCAGTGCTCACTGCTTTTCTGACTGTCTTTGCGAACAGGAGTTAGTAGAAAGAAACTTAAAGATGCCCAAGGAGAAATAGGTCCAACATCTAGCTCTGTGGCTAATCTTTGATGTTCTAAGCTGCATCATTCAGCAAATTCTAATACTTTCAATTGATAGTTTAATAGGGCCCGTGTGCCAGGTAGGCATATCTGTTTAACTCCTGAATGTCTTAGATAAATCACAGTATCAGAATAGCAGAACATTTTTCTGTAGTAAAAAGATGGAAATTTGTAACTTTGGAATTAAAAGTGTCCTTCTGCTGTATGGCTCACATATTTAGTGCCATAAATAAGTTGTGGATGAAGTCATTTTTCTCTGCTGACACAAGAAGTATTATAAAGATTCATGATGAGCTTTTTAAAGCTTCCTTGATTTCTGTCTTCTCAAAGATCTAGACTTAAAGCTGACATAATGGTCCATATATCAGGAATGTTCTTTCCCCCCATCCTTTATAAAGCAGGAGTTGGCCAGGCTCCCACAGCTGTGTACAAGCAACATGCACTGAGCTAAATGAAAGCTGCTCAGTGAGACAGCTTTACATTTTGCCTACATTGCCACCAAAAGTAGCTACAGAATGAGTACAGTTAAATTACATTTTGCTGTAGAGCTGATCAAATGATATAAATAATGAAGGATAATGTAAAGGTAAATCAGGAATTTCATTAATTTCTCCATTAATGCAAGGCCAAAGAGATACTCAATACAATTGCAAGGGCAATTTTAAAATTGCACTTATGAAAAAAGGCAGTGTGTGGAACTCCTTACTACAGACACCACTGGAGAAAGAAATTTATAGCATTAAAAAAAGATGAGAGACTTACATGGAGAATGTCCAAATTTACAATAGCAGTATTTACACAAGTCTTCAAATTTCAGAAATTTTATAAAACCTCATCCATCAGAGTATTAGCTAACTTTTAACCAAAGAAAGTAAGGAACTCATTTGCTGGCAAATTATCTTGTAAACATGTACAACAGTTCCTCGTGCCTTACTTGGAGCAGATGCAAGGTAATAAAACAGACGAATCTCTGAATCAGTGAGGTATTCTGACTTGTCCATTCATATTAATTCGAAAGATTTCATTAGAAATAACCAAGAAAAGAAAATTCCCTGGCTTTTAACTGCTAATTTCATTTGTAAATACAACATTTAATTGAATCAGTAGTCAGCAACTGCATTAATCCAAACCTTTGCTGCAGCTGCTTTTAGGAGGGTTAAACTGTGAGAGCTTTTGCTACTCTTACCTGATTTTATTGTGGGGCTTAATTTAAAACTGCACATGACGGCATACTAGGATACTTTGATATTATTGTCAATACAACAGAAACATAATTATCTTTTGTTATTAAATCATTATACTGCATTGGCACCTAGAGGATGACATATTCTATTTGTGCTACATGTGGTGCAAAACTGGTATTAGATACGTCTTGGAAACAAAAGCTTGCAATCAGCAGCATAAGAATTGGATGAAACTTCTCTGCAGTTTACTGCTACGAATGCATGTGTTATACTTTCAAAAGACTCAATCAGTGCTCTGATTTCAAATATCAACTGTGTTTTCTTGTCCAAAACAGAGTAACTTTCATCCAGAGGAAGCAAAAACAACTGCACGCTTGTGACCTGTAAATAGATAAAATGTCCATGTTTTGTACACAAGACTTTGCCCTCTGTGTCCTGTGCGATGCTTTTCCCTGGGAGAATGAGCAGTAGAAATTTTTAATGTTCCTCTCTTTCTCCTAGAAAGGTAGCGGTCTCAATCCTTGTCTCTGAAACATCCATAAAAGCCCTCTCCTGACTTCAAGGACAATAGTAGTCTGAGTGTTCACTGTCTCCTAGAATATTTATTCGTGGACATTCCTCATTTAATTCATAAAAAGTTACTGTGTTCTTTCCTTCTGATTAGTGACAATGATTTAAACATTATGTTCCTCTAAATTTCCTATGCTCGCTCCTTGGATGAGTGAACAGAACCAGACATTGATCTTGTTGGGTTATTGCTCTGTCCACTGTGCTTGGCCGCCCAAGTTCTGTTAATTTGAAAGGTGTGGAAAAAAAATAAAGCTACAAAAAAAATTTTTGCATCAGGATTCCATCTTCAAAGTGGAAGACCTAGACTTAGTTTGTCTGAGTGACAGTTATCTACATTATAGGAAGTAATAGTTTTTCCTTATCTGATAAGATAATGTGGAGACTGTTGTGAGGCTTGTAGATACTATTGCATTGAGGGCTTCCTATAAATTTCAGGTGAAGAAACAGTAGGAAGAGCACATGATTACTTTTAGTCTTCTTGCAGTCACATTCCTCATCCTTAGCAATTGTCAATATTGAACAGAGTCATTTCAAAATACTGCGTGTCCATTATTCAAAGACCACAATTTAGTCATGTTATGAAGTAAGAGTTTTATTTAATGCAAATTGATTCTGAAGTGCTGGGAATATCGGAACTGTATTTCAGTGAATAAATGGAATGTATTTGATATTAAGAGAACACAAAAGAAAAAAATCTACTGCTTAGACCATTGCTATGTAGTTTGATCATTTAGATAGCTGCTTAATGTTAATAATGCCAATCTCATAAAATATCTGTATGAGAGAGCGTAAATTTTATTTGCTTTAATTTATGATATTGAAAAGTGCCTATACCTTTTAAGATATTCAGACTGGGGTTAATTTTACTTATAGTGCCTTATTAAGCAGCTTAATGGTGATTCGAAGTGAGAAGCTATTCAGACGCAATGGTAGTTAAATACTTTCTTCTAGGTCAGGTTTTTAATTGGCTCTAGCTGTGGAAGAAAAGGGTGGAGGACTATAAAAAGAGAGGAAGAATTTCTGTGCATTGATTGAATGTCCAGACAGAGCAATATTTTAAGTGGAAAAGGAAAACCATGGGTTCTCACTGGGAGTCCTAATAGATGGTGAAGTTTCAGCAGGGAAACAAGTTCCACAGTTGCATACAAGCTGTTTGAATAATGATATTAATCATCAATTTTTTTCTTAGTTCCTGTTCTTTTTCTAATTTCCAAATTAAGTAGAAGTGTTTTTATCAATCTTAGTTGGATTCAGAAAGGTAGTTGAAAGAAGAGAAGTTTCCTTTGAGGAGAGATCTTTTTACTGGGCATTCCAGGTGCTTGTTCATTTCTCTTTTGATTGTGTGAATGTTTTACTTCAACTTTCATAAACAAACATTTGCCTTAGATAATATAAAGAAATCTTCGAGTATTATGAAAGCACATTCCAACACTACAGAGCACTGTGAATGGTCACGTTTACAAGGTCAAGCATGCTTGCCAAAAGACCAAAGAGGCATATTTTATTTAAACAGAGAAACAAAGGGTGAAAGGGCTCAGGCCACTGAAAAGGCTATTGTCTTTCTTTCAAGGGACTGCAGAGTTCATGAAACAGAAATTAGATCAGACTGAGATCGAGCCAGATGGCTTTGCCGCCTGACATGGTTAGGCAATCTGTCTGACCTTGTTAGGAAACCAGAGTGAACAGAAAATAATGCCCACTTGCCACTTGCACCTAAAAAGGTATTTAAACAATAGTGAAAACCTAATATGTCAATTATGCAGCTTATACCGCTAGAACTAATGGGAGGATAATTTTAGTGACCTGCTATGTTATTCCATTATTACCATGAACTGCACGGCAGAGGGCCCTGTAGTACAGCTACAGATAAAGGAAGGTTATTTTCTAAAGCTCCATTCATTTTCTGATGCCAGCTGAGATAGTTGTGTTGAGCAACTGGAAGCTTGCTTCTATTTGTCCATATGCATTTGGTTTTTCTCATGTTTAAAATACCAACCATTAGTAAAATGATGAGCGAAATGCAGTTTTATTGTATTAAAATTCATTACTCAGTTGGACAAATAACGTTTTGTAGCTGAGGAAATTCAAAGTAGAACCATCTTTTCTATTAATTCTTGTAATCTTTTACACCCATATAGAACATGCATACTGTGCTATAAAAATCAGAATAGTGATATTACACCACTTAATGCCAGTATGCAGGGATACAAAAAAGATAGGATAGTAGAGTAACACAAAATAATAGCAGGCTGGTACTGCTAGGCAAAATATTTTTACCAAAGCTGTGTGAAGAGGCAAACTAATATGCTACATATTGTTTGTGAAAAAGCTTCTACCTTGTTTCCCAAGACTGGAATTTTGCAAGACTTATGACTACCAAAGCAGTTGGAAAAAAATCTTTCGTGTATTAACTGGAAAAAGACAGAGTAAAATGGTCAAAATTTGGGTTTCCATGTGTTGTTTTGAATACTGCTTCCCAAACCTTTCCATGCTATGATGATCCTCATGCTGCAACCAAATAATGTTTCAAGGACCATTGTTCAACCATAGAGAAGTGTTGTGGACGTTTGAGCCCTTGCTGTAATATCTGGGGAGAGAAAATGTCTTAGCAAGTTAGAAGGTGAAGACCTCAGAAAGGGCATACGTGAGTCATAAGTAGATTTGACAGGTGTTTAGACCATAAGCTGGAGCGCTGAAGATTCCAGATCAATGGAGTTCCTGTTCGGACTGTCACCCAAAAGCAGAAATAAGAATATAGTGCAGACATTACTTAAGCTTCTTCAGGAGCTGGCCAAGAAGATGACCCTAGCACTGTTGACATCTCTTTTTTTTTTTTTTTTTTTTGGCAGAGAAGGGAAGGGAAGCGGGAAAATTCAGGACACTGAAGGAAAAGTTTAATCTGAACAGGTGGCAATCTGTCAGGACCTCAGGCTCTCCAGTTAACCCTTGCTACACACAAATGAATTCTTAAGTAGTAACTTTCTAATAGCCAGTTCCACCTCCATGAATGCACATTATTAAGCTGTGATTCTCTTTTTCTTCCTTAGAATTTCCTTTTTTTGTTGTTGTTGCACAGCCACAAAATTTTCTTTCAAATTTCTTTTCCAAATCTTCCCTTCCAGCTATAGATGGCTCTCATATTCTAGATTTCTTGTTCTGTTAGCATCTAAGTTTGCAGTTTTATCTCCTATGATGCATCATTTTGATGCACTCAGCACCCCCACTGCCTGACTTACCGTATATAATTGTATTCACAGGCTTAACTGTAATGGCTTAGTGTCATCATATTGTCATTGCTATGAATTTATATTGAAAAACTCCAAATGCAGCTGATAGCAGAAAAAAATGTATGACATCAGTAAATACTGATAAAGTACGTAAAGGTATATTCAGAAAAACACAATAGTCAGCTAAAAGTCAAAAAGCCCGAATACATTACATTTTCTCCAAAGAGCTCTTGTACACAGAATATGTCAAACAATCTGAAAGTCCTGGTGATAATATTCTGTTACTATGAGATGAAATAAAAATGAAGCTTCAATTACAATATTGAATATCTTTTCGGTAAGTGTCAGACTTCATTAAAAATGAATTGAATCATAAAAGTCTTTGGATAGTGGGAAGAAAGACAAAAAAAATCCATTATTGCATGAACAAATTATTTAAAATCTATGCACTGTGATACATTTCCATTGTTAAAGATGCTACTTGTTTGGGATCTAACAAAATGAGATTACTAATAGGTTAGGATATATTCTGTGTGAGCAAGTATGAAGGAAAATGCATTAAATATTACCACATCTTATTTGGTTGCATTATGATTAATGGTCCTGATCAAGATTGAGGTCCCACTTTAGCTGGCAGTGGGCTTGTTGAGTTTACAGTGTAATTAAGAAAATGTATAAAGTGAGAGGAGAAACCTTCTCAAGGGATCCTCTTCTACAAGATCACATAGTATGTGGGATAGAGCTGGGGAGAAAATTGGTCCTGTTTGTTAGTGCAAGGTTGCCTGGTTTGCCTCCTTGGAGCTGAGTTACTTCAAGCCAAAGCTGAAATGTGTCAATCTGCAGGGCCTGTATGCATTCATATGTTCAAATACTTTGTGTTACTGAAGGGGGAGAATGGGTATTTGCAACTACACCACGTCATTGAACAGAGCATCTGTGGAAAATGATGCATGTACAAAACTGACAGGAGAACTGAAAATGTATGGGCAATTTGGTGATTCTTTTATTGTTCTGTCTCTGAGGCAGTTTTGTATCAGTTTTGAGTCTTTTTTTCTGAGACAAGTCTGTAACTGTAGTATAAGGTATCAACTTCAGCAGGCGGTGGTCTGCAATACAATTTGAATTCGTACGACAAATTTCTTGGGATTATTTTTAAAAATCCATTAATAAAATAACAGTTATTCCTTCTTTGTTTTTATTTACTCTTTCCTTGTTGATTAAACAGTAAATAGGAAAAATCTATGCAGGCAACAGAACTTCTGTGTATAAGCTATTTGACTGTTAATGCCCAGAACTGTTCTTATGAGCAACTTAATGACAGTGGTTGTCCATGTTTCTCTACCTCATCTAATGTCATGGATAAAGGGGAAAAAGGCAAAAGAGATTTGAGTGGGCTGTTGTTCCAGAAGCATTCTGTATGTTAAGAAATGTGCCGGTAGGAGGTGGAGGTCTAAAAATATGTAGCATCGTTCTTGGGGCTTGTGGGGTTATGATTATTTATTAGTTTTGGATTGCAAATGGCTTCTTATAAGGTCTCTGCTTCGATACCAGTCAACAGCCTATTTACCCAAGCATTGTTGCTGTGCAAGAATTGAGCAGTGGTTGCTGAAGAAAAGTCCTCAAATAATGAAATTTGGAATTTTTTTTGATAATGACTAAAAAGCCTTGAAAAGTCTGAGTTAGAGTTTACTTAATGGAAGGAAGACTTTTCATTGGCATTCAAAAGCTGTAAATCCAGTCCTTAACTAAACCATGAAAATTTGTCCCTTCAGGAGAGTGAATGCCTATCTAAGTTGATGTGCATCTGAATTGTAATATATTTTGCTTTATGCAAATATGAACAGCAAGATGAATAATTAGCAGATGGAAATAAATAGATTCTGGGCTATTATTTGTTAAACCTTTGCTCATAACACTGCAGTTTAGTTGCCTTTATACAGAACTACAGCTGCAAAGAGGCCAGAAGAATTCAGCAATCAGATAACACAAGAACAGTGATTTCTAAAACACCAGTGGGCATGCCCATTTCACTAATTTTCTTCCTTATATCTTCCACTAGTAATAGCAGCAGTAGGATCAGATTAGATTCCTCTCCGCATCCCCAAAGAAAGTGTGTAAAAAGAGTGTGACCATCCCTCTTCCACTTTTCAGCAGATAGTTACTGATTAGCGGAGAATAAATACACAGAAACACCCCTTGTCCTGTCCTCGGGCCATTGCCCTTCCCTTTTCTCCAGTGTTCAGTGTGTATGGAGAGCTAGTGGACTGAACCCTCCACTTCACACTGGTATAGAAGCGTGTCAGGCAGAAGTAACACATATTCCTCTGTGCTTTTAACACATCAACTCTTTCAGAGCTGGAGGGATCTCCTCAAGGTGAAAGAAGGAAGCGTGTCTTCCTTTGGTTCTGACTCTCAAAGCCTAATACTTGTATTATCAGTTCCTGAATGTAATTTTTCTAATGTGGACACTTTTTCAATCAGCACTATTTGCCCAGTACATCACAGTCTATTCATTTTCCCAAATAATTTGAGACCAGAAGATGTTACTGAACTTTTTATTACTTCTGGAAGGAAACCTTTCTGAAAGTGACTTTCAGCTAAGAAATGCTTTTTGGATATTTCAGTATAGGTATCATTTGAAGCTTCTAGTCACTCTAGAAAAGCAGAATTCTGTGAATCAGAAATCACTTTTTGAAAGTCAGGAATTGCCAAAGATGAGGACAGTGTCTGAGATACCACTGTAATCACTTATTCTGAGCACAGGACATTTAGTTCATAGTGTACTGAGAGCTCACCATCTAACAGCTCTGAAAGAAAAAGCTGAAATATCTCCCTTCCCTCCTGATCTCCTGTTTTAGAGCTAGCCCTAGATGGTGAGTGTACTGATAAATTTTTGTGTGCAGAGTAGAATGATTTTGACTTACCTTCATATGGAGGGTCATGTGGGCAAGAAAAGAAACGTTTAAAAAATTCTGTACTGACTTGAAAAACAGATCTTGCCCATCAGGAAAGAGCCTTCTGATCCTCTGTACTTCAAAGATATGATGATAAATCTGTCTTTTTAAGGATCACATATATGTGTCTTATGGATGTCAGGGACAGTAGGTCATGGAATTACCTGAAAAATAATAAAAAAAAGACAAAATTAAGAAATTACTGTTATGAGTCATTAAACAAAATTCTGGTTATGTTTTATGTACTGTTGAATAAAGAGCTCATTGTTATTTATCAAAGCACCATCACTAACTGATAAACCATGTTAGTAGAGGATGGATTTATTATTGTTCCCATACAACTAAAAGGTTAGCATCCTTCTGACTGCAAAATAATACACTTGCAGCTAATGGGAGGATCTAGCATTTAACAGAGCTGTGAAAAAAATGTCCTTGATATTTATTAATAGACTAATATCATTTTCTAGGGCCAGCTTCTAAAATCTTCAGACACTGATATGAAATTTTAAGCTTTTCTCACTTAGTTTATCTTCAGTGTTCTACCTGCAAGTTTTAAGTCAAGAAAAGAATAAAAAAAAGTGTGAGCCCAAATTGTCTTAAATTTCCATTTAATGGAATTATAAACCACAAGTCAAGTTGAAGAACATCTTTTTCTATTCCTACTTTTCAAACTTTTTAAACTAACAAATGGTATGCCAGGTGCTGGGGCAACAATGCAACTACTAGTGTTACTCTTTAGAGAATCACTGAGTGTCTGGTTTTGTATCTACTGTGACTTAATGTTTTTCTGATCAAAAAAAGGCTGATGAAGAGGTAAATAAGCCATTTTGAAATGTCGACCTGTGTGTCAATTAGCAGGGAGTCAGTTAAATCAAACAGCAAGATCTTGTAGTTCTTTTCCAGTTGTAACACAGTGTTCACAGTGAATTGGACTATGGGAGTTGAGTTTTGTCATAGATAAGATGTAAAAATTGCTGTGATAGCAACAATGAAAGAGTAAAACAATGACACTATTTTATCTACATCCTCTAGCTGAGAACACTGAGCTATCCAGATCTATCCAAGGCAGAAAGACTTCTTGCCCTTACTAAATTAATAGCAATAGGTGTACCTCCTGTGGTGCTGAAAACCTCAGCCAAAAGTTCTTTACCTTTAGATCAGAATTCACTGATCAGAACGGATCAGTATCACTTCCAGTGCGCTGTCTTGGCCAGTTAGTGTTGTGCACTGATGTACAGCAGCAGCCTGGGAGGTACATTAAGTAGTCTCTCAAACATTCTCTCTTTCCTCATTTAAAATAGTAAATAAACTTCCTACATAGGTGACAAGTAATTAACTATCTTTTCTACAAAATGAGTTAATGTGCAGATTACTGGAATAAAATCTCGAATGTGAAGTGCCTGGACATCAATAATTCATAAATCAATATTTTGCTTCTTTGTTATGAAAATTAGTCAGATACAGTGAGTATTTTTCAGTTAGTAGACCAGATGTTAAAGGAGGACAGACTTCTCCTGGTAGGTGTGAAAGAGTTTAAGAAGAAAATGTGATGAAATATGCACATTCTGTCTATAGAGACGGGAAGGATGACAGGAATATTTAGAGGAAGAAGTTCTCTCTCAGAAGTCTGAAATGATTCTCACTGTCCTTTAAGATAAAGAAAAGGAAAGGTACATTACTTGAGCCTTTTCTACTGTGGCCTTCTTTAGAGCTTTAAAAGATGAAAGTAGAACTCTTTGAACATGAAAACCTTCAAGTCAAACACAACTGCTTGAGATTTAGTAAAAGAATTTAATCATCATGTACTAGTATGTTCCTTGTACGTCTTCATTTTGAAGCACTTGCAAAATACCCTAATATAACCATAAAAAGTACCGCATTTGTTCAAAGGAAACGGCTTTCCACTTTGTACATTTATGTAAATTAAATTGCCTGAGCCATTAACATATTGAAGAAAACATTGTAGAAGATAGCTTTAAATAAGTTGCAAATGTTGCTTCATTCCTATAGACATCTCACTAAAGCCTTTAGTCACTTACAACTAGGGGTTTGGATATAGTGTATTTATGTCCTTAGGTTTAAAATTGTTTATTCTGAATTGTGAAGTATATTTCTTAGGGATTATGAATGTTTCTAGTCCTGCAACAGTATTTTCCCAGAAATAAAGTAAGTATTTATTTGCTGGAGGTAAAGCTGACATCTGGGACAGATCATGCATTAAGTATGACATGATATCATATCCGATTGGAGGGAGTGAATTGAATGTGGGAGAACAGTAGCTATACCAAGGAGGAGAGAAAACTACTAATTCAATAGAAGCTACTATTTAAATGTGTTTGCTCTTCAGAAATGGTGGCTTAGCTAATGTTCTATTCTCTTTTCTGTAGGGCCTTACATCACTACCATCATGATAAAGTTGGGTATACTCTCATAGTGTATTAAGTGAAGTAACTGACATGTCACGTGGAGGCTGTTTTGGCCCTTTTCTTTTCCAGTCATGGACCATGTAAATCTGAAACAATACTGTTTTGTATCAGCTGACTGGCCACAGGAACGTATCTACATTCCACTGATGTAATCTTTTCTCTAGGTTTTACCTGGCAATGGAAATTAGTCCTTCTACACAAAATTCACACTTGCCCTAAAAGGGGAGAGAGCACTGCAGAAGTTAGTTGAGTGCCTAGTGAAATCAGTGAGTTGAAGCATTTTATCTAGATAGTACAAGAAAGTCTAGCCCTGTGATTTGCTAATCCCTGATGGATTTCTGATACAACCTCGGCGCATAGATGGAAGCCCTGCTGAGAAGACATGTCAGTTAGGTGTAGGGGGAAGACAAGCAAGAGTAAAAAAACTATTTTGAGGAAGAAAAGAGAAGACTTGCCAGTAGTAAATTTGATCTAGAAAGACATGGAGACCTCGCATGAATTAAGAGCATTTTACTTAATTAAGATGCAGATATTTCTCATTTCTCTGTTTAAAATCCCGGTGATTTCCCATTCCTTAGATAGTAAGATATATTACTTTTTTTGAAGTTGTCTCTGTAAGACAGACATTCTGCTTGAGTTATTCCTTGTGGAAAATCAATACTCTGTCTTCCTTACCTACCCTCAGTGTGCACCTTGAATCTTGAACTCAACCAGTGTGGAAGTTTCAGACAGTTGCTGCATAACTAATGTGTTTAATCCACAGAGGGAAGAAAACATGTCAGAAATAAGATGGTGTGATAAACTAATACTGTCATTTGAGGACAGAATGAAAAGTAAATTAGTGAAATCAGAAAGCCATTTTCTTCATGATTAGCCACCATGATGATGACAGTAATTTGCCATTCACTCAGCCCTCTGTCCAAGCCTGATGTACAGGGAAGGATGCATCCATCAAAAAGAAGCATGTTTAATTAATTCATGCTATGCTCCACTCCTTACTACATGTAATGTGCTAGATGTTGTAACATTATGGTACAACATATTCATACCCCTCCGTATAATAATTAGTGAATAATTTATTTCCTGCAGTGGCAGCCATAAAACATCAGTTGGCCCTGATGTGCAATAATAGCAGAGACATAAAATGGTATATAAAATTTCCCAGGAAAGGGTCTGATCCTGCTGCTGTTGAAGGTATTGACAAAATTACCATGACTTAATAATATTTAATACTTGATTCTAATGGAAGAAACTTTTCTGTCTGTTCCTAGCAGCAGTGCACATGACCCCAAAATGCATTGCAAAGATTACTAAAAATTGTTATCTTATTTTCTAGATGTGAAATCCCTTTCACAAGTAGTGATGGAATTCTGTCCCTGTTTATTTTTCTGCAGGAATTAAGCCATGGATGTCTCGAGCTAAAAGTAGGATCCCGAAACAGAATGCTTTACTTTGAAGACTCAACCTGTTTAGACCTGTCTAGTGCTGACACAGGTAGCCATTCTTTTGTATTTTGTACACTTTTAGCTAGTATGTCACAGCCATTTACTAGCTCTATCACAGTGAGCTGTAGCAAATCAGGGTTTCCACTCCTGCACAAATCACTGGAATGAGGAATGGGAAAAGTGAGAGGAACCAGAGGTGAACAAGGGGTCTTTGGCAGACTTTTTGACTGAATTTTTACTGCCAAGTATACAACTCACAAATCCTCTCTAGGTTTAGACAACTTTAGAAAAAGACATTAAGCCAGAAGTTTTACAAGTGAATTGTTGGCCCCTTTGAAGCTGATGCTTCTTGACAGATAGGAACATAGGCAACTTTTTAAAAACACTTTGTGTAAGAACATTTTAAAACTTGTTTTGATGCTGTTTATCTATTTTAAATATTATGTCAGACTTACTGCAAATGAGTCTGAAATTATTGTTACATATTCTGAGTCCTGCTTCACCTTAGGACAGAAATCATGTAGGCATTTGACATATAGCGCAATGCATAATAAAAGGAGGGTTATCTGTCTGTATAGGTTTAAATGCAAATTTTGGTTTCTCCATTATTTTTATATTCAGCTCCTTTGCTAAGAAATCAGTTATCTTCTATGAGTGTAAATATTCACAAAGAATCAATCATTAATTCTTCCACAAATGAAATTCACTTGAGTTGTAGGGGAAAAGTACAAGAAGGATAAACCTCCTCTGCACTAAGATCAGTATTATTATTCAGACAATAAGTATATATGAAAAAGATGTTCAGTCATCTCATTACTAATTTTAATATTTTCTTGTGCGATCTATTTAGGAAGTATTATTAGTTAATTGTATTTAAGTATTTGTGTTACTCTGGTCTTATGTTTGTTGGGATTGCCTTTTCCAAGTTACTGTGGCTTTTTTGGCTATGGCATTCAGATCTGTTATAGATCTAGCTAAACCTCTGTTCCCTTTTTGGTTTTAGATGCTCTGTCTTTTCTGAAGTGAAAAATCGCAATTTTTTCACACTTACAGATCTTAGGTAAGAAATCCCACCTCCATTGCAGGTCTCTCCCATGAGACCTGGGCAAATGCTACCTCTAGCTGCCACAGTGTGAGTTTGTGGGAATAAAACCTGGGCATGTGGGCCAGAAATAAGCCACTGGGTCCTTTAACAGATCTCATTGCAGAGCACATGTAGCTGACTGTCTAGAAAAAGTCTGCAGTCAGCTAGATGTGATCTGCAATGAGCTCCACAGCACCAGCTGGCCAATCCCCCAAATTAGGAGATCAGTTAAAGGACATGCAGGCTCTAAGAGAGGCTGCCATTCCAAAGCAGAGGTGTAGCCATTGTCACCATCTAAAAATAAAAGTCTTTGTTTCACCGACAGAAAAGAAAAAAAGATTTTCAGTCAGCATAGTCTGTATTCATAAAATTTAATATAGGGCATTGACCTAGCTTCTTCAGACGTTTCATTGCTTTCTTGTGTCAGTCTGAACTACTCAGATGGCTTATTTACAGCTATTACTCAGTAGAAAGGAGAGAGGGAGAAAGAAACATTTGAATCCAATTAGAATCCCTTTGTTCTTGTTAACTCCAGGAATTTTTTGTAATCAAATTGTCTGAGAAATGTATTGAGTTAAACTTCACAGCAAGTGTCTGCTACAGTCTCAAAACTGCCAATGGTTTGCAGAGGAGTGCCTTGTTCTGAGTCATTTTTCTTCATATCCTCCTAGTTGTTTCTCTTGGTTCATCACCATTGAGTGTAATGATATACATCCTAACAGCAAATCTGACAGCCACATGGCAAAATTGTTTACAAATAAAGCAAAGTATCATTCTGAGAGTTGAAGTAGCTTGTCCAAGACCAGTAGAAGTGTCCAGAAAGAATAGTCTTGTCCAGGCCTATTTTATTTAAGATTTATTATTCTATCTATTTTATGACACTTTGTGTTCTTTTGGAAGAGATTTTCAAAATTATCTTAATTTATCTTCCATGAGTTTGCCAGAAGTTTTAGAGTTTACATTAAGTGGAGTGTAGTGAAGCCAAGTGATGCTCAGATCTTTTAAAACATTATCCTTGTTCCTTTTGAGTACAAGACTGTTCCCCAAGTCTCTTCTTGCTAATCTGATTGGAAAAAGTTGCCTGAGAAAAGACTGAATCTCTACAACTGAATCCAAGGAAAGGACTCACTAGAATTCCTCATCCTGATATAATTTTTTTAATTAAGAGTACATTATGATGTTTTTTTGAGAATCTATCTTAAGAAAGACCATAGATTTTGGCCATAAATATAAGTATGCAGAGCACAGAGAACGCAGGGTCCTTACTCTGTCCTTTTAGCTCACATGCATGCATCTGTCTAATTTCACACCTAGTCAGAGTTAAAGCAAGCCATTAAGCTGTCCCATTTACCTACCTCATGTCATCATTTCAGTGGGGAGATGAAACTGGTGTTGGAAAAATGCAAATATGTTCTTCTAATCAGAAATATGTTTAGTGTGTTGAGCTGGTTCATCCCTGCTATAAATGTTTCCCTATTCAATTCTGTATTGCTTCCTGTCTGCATGGAGAGAATTAAATCAAAGCAGACTATAAAGAGGTTGTTAAAGGACAAAACAGGAAATGTAAAACAATGACACAGATAAGAATGGCTTTAGATACATGGCTTCAAAGTAGTTAAGATAATAATGATTGGGTCATCACTTGGAGAAGAGCTAATGAGCTGGCTCCATCCAGGCTAGAATGGGTACTCTTCCCAAGGCTAAGTATGGGATCAAAGGAGCCTAAAATCTCAAAGAACTAGAAAGGGGAGGGAGCTTTGGGTAAGCCAAGAAAGGTTTCCCAGAATGTGTCAATTAAAGAGCTGATAGGCTGGGAAGACTCAGACAGAAAGAATGTGCTGCAAGCAATGTAGCCTGTTGCTCCTGAGAGGGAGCCTAATCTGGATTTATTTAAATTATAGAGTGGGAAAGTTTAGATAGGGAACATCCATATAAAGAAAGCCATTATTTTTTGTGTTGTTTAATACCAGGGCCTGCAATCTTTGTTTCTTTGAATTACTGATCAAATAACATTTTTATTTTAAGTAAGTGTGGTTTGGGTCTTTCTAATTAACTACTCTAGCAGTCACCTGAAGCAAAACTCCTTCAGTAACTAATTCCCAGTTGAACATATTGAGGTAGTCCTAACAGGTACCCAGAAACTGTTACCAAGTTACAGAAAGGCATACTGCCAGATTTTTGCTTAGAAAATTAAGCACCGTGGGCC
This sequence comes from Rhea pennata, assembly GCF_028389875.1. Taxonomy (NCBI): domain Eukaryota; kingdom Metazoa; phylum Chordata; class Aves; order Rheiformes; family Rheidae; genus Rhea; species Rhea pennata. Next base: position 5,468,365 of record NC_084679.1, on the reverse strand, counting down.
TGACACCAGTGTAAGGACATAACCTTGGGAAGGGATAACATTCAATATACATGATGCTTCCTAACAGTAAAGGACCAAAATGTGCTGTGAATTTCTGAGCAGACCTCTTTTGAATGGGAAATAGTGCTCTAAAGTAAGAACTGAGGATAACCCTGCATTGATGTGTGTATATATGTTGTTAGGTACACTCACTTAATTTGTTCAATTTACTTAGCAGTTTTCACAGGGATTTTTATCTCTCATTCACTGCATCTTTTAAAATAACTAAGACATAGGTAAACGATTATTGTAAGCCTCTACCCAAACATTAGCTGATGCTAGTGGAAGGATCAATGAATACAGCAGAGGTGCAGGTGTTCAGCGGGCCATTTCAGTGAAGCGTTGTTAACTTGGTATCACAATCCAACTAGAAAGAGGCAAAAGGTGTTATTCCAAGAGAAAGACATATCAGTGGAGAATTGTGTTTTGTATCAGACTACAGAGAATTGGTGCACTTTGAAGATCTCTATGCATAAAAATCCCCCACATTTTGCTACCATTTTACTTTACAGTGGATCAGCAATATCCTTTTCAGTTTAGCTCTGACAGAAGCGCATACTAAACTAGTGTCTTACACTGCTGAAATGAGATAGCTCCATGATAGTGCCAGTATAATGCCCTTCCTCTGCCATTAAATATGCAGCTGCTCTCTCCATGTTCTCTTTCTGAGAATCCAGTACAGTCTCTTGGTACAAACTAGCACTTGGATGGAGAACTGCCAGCACAGCACATGGCTCAAGTAAAACAAATGAGCATTGAGAGACATCAAAATGCAGCGAATTACTTTTTAGATTTGTTTTGCTATTGCTTGTATGCTCTTAGGCTTTGCTCAGTATGTAACTTGTTTCGAGAATCCCCAGTATGACTATTCTGATTATATAGCCTGTTTGCAATCACATAAAACAAACATGAGTGATTTTTCTCATTATTACATTAAATTTTTAAGTTGCAATAGAATCTACTGAATTATGCTATGATAGAAGCATCAGTTTTCCTGGATACAAGACCTTCCTTGTATAGTTCACTCACTCTCACTGGAAGCCTTTCTTGAGTAGCAGTGACTGAGAGAATGCATCTTTTTTCCAAGTGGGTTCTTCTGCTGCATGGAATATTTTAATTTTGTTATTATAAGCTTCTGTATAGATAACATTTTTAATTGTCTATTCCATTTTAGCTTCATAGCTCATGCCTCAATGCTATTACAAAATTGTCTACAGACTCAGCAGGGTATAAGAATCTGATTAGCAAAGTTGATGCACTGTCTTTCTAGAAAGCACCTTTGTGTTTTCCACAGCAGAGGAAAATGAACTATCCAGTGAAGCTATAATACACATAACTAATTCAAAATTTCAGTGACTACTCGCTTATTCAAATGGTTATCCCTAGAGAGAGGAATTAAGAAGCCTTGTTATGAATAGACTTCTGATAATAATGTTAAATTCCTGCTGTCCTTTTCTTGCCAGATATTTTACAAGTAGATACAACACCAGGATTATAGAAATAGAAATTACTCAAACCCAAATTACACTGCTTTCAGTGAGACAAGCAACACTAAACAAGGACAGGGAAGGAAGAATGTGAAACTGCAGTGTCAGACAGAAAAGTTAAAGAAATTGGACAAAGCAGTAAGGTTTTCACATCTTCTGTAACAAAATGCTGTGGAGCTTTTGTTAACCATAGATGATGAGGGCTTTGTTCCATGCCACAACAAGAAGATTTTTTTTTATTGGGAAACGTAGTTCCTATAACAAAGCCTTGCAAGAACAGTACTAGCCTCTCCTTCTCCAGCCCCAGAGATGTTCTGGTGAGGAAACCATGCAAGTCCAAGCAGGGCACCCAGTTTCATAAGTTAGACTTCCAGAGATCATGTGAGGAAGACACATGTTTCACCGCCCGTTATGGGAGGGAAGATTTTGATTCAGGGCAGCTTGCATAGGACAGAGGACTGAAGACTGTGCGGAGGACTGGTGTTCACTTGGATTTTGTATTTTACAAGAAAATAAGTAATGTTCAGAAACGCCAGATCGTCTGAGCTTCCTGACTAGCCAGTGGAGAACTGAAGTATGGCTCTATCAGAGGTTGCTGCAAAATAAGAGCCCAATATACAGTTTTAGTCTAATGTAACATAACAGATCTACTGAGATCTGAAAAGATGACCATGAGGACACTGTGCAGCAAACTGGGAGAAAATTGTGAACAAGAATCTCGTCTTCAGTGTTTAAATTTATCAAGCAACAACAAGTTAGATCAAAATACATATTCCTCAAGAGCAGTATCATTTCCCTGTAAATCGCTTCTCCTAGAACGGGAAACTACACTGTGTATTTAGCTTAGCTTAGCTACTTACCTACATACTATTCTAGAGTCTTACCCCTTTATTTGCTAGAGTAACTTTTCAAATGTTTCTCTTGGCTGCCTTTTCTTCCACTGTTTTATTTGTTCTTTCCCATACTCTTGGAACACTGAAATATTTTCTGTCTGGATAGCCATGGTTTAATTTTTGCTTACTTTTTTTTTTCAAACTTTAGCATAGACTTGACATTTTTTATCCTAAAATCATATTTCATGTTGACTGACAAGTGTAGCTGTAAAGAGACACAAATTGGACTGATTCAATCCTTTACTCTGTGAAATAATGCACATAGCCTTAGATGTGACCTCCTGTGTTAATTCCTGAGATAAGATTAAATCAAATGTCTACAGTTCTAAATGCTAATCATATCTTACAAAATCTTAGGAAGACCTAATTAGAATTACCATTGACATACTGGAAAAAAAAACCTATTGTCATATTGTACTGCTCAAAAGAATAAAAAAGCTGGCCATAGCATTACAACACTTTTAAAGTGCTGGCATGTTAGCCTTCATCAGTATATGTACAGCTGTTGTCTGGGTGAGTCACAGACTGAAAAATAACTCGTTTAATAATCCTTTGTCGTGTGTGATATCTAATCTGGTGAGTATTAATAATAAAGACAATAATTGTTTCTTCAAAGTAGCCATTAGAGAATTCTGTAACTGCTACTATTCTAATTAGAGCATTAAAGATTAATTTCAGAAATAACATTCCCTAAGAGTTCAGTCACAGGAGATACTCGTTTAGATAGAAGTAAAGTTGTTGTCTGTATTTATTTGGCTGGTCTCCTATTAGGTGGGGTACTGCACACACTTAATAAAGCGTTAGAGCAATTGGAGACAAATAAAATACTGAACTCAGGTTTCCAAGATCATTGGTCTCCCTAGGAGCAGAAGAACGATTTCTTTAGCCTAGTCTGATGTCTAGTCAATGAAATTCTGTTGCATCTGAGATGTACATCCTTTGAAAAAAATTATTATTTATATTCTGAGAGTGCAATGACAGCAGGTGTACCCTGGGAAAGAGCCAAGAATGGCAGCAGGTGACATGCGTCTTTTCCTGATATATCCAGTATAGGCTGATCAAAAACACTCTTAACATATTAAGACTCATTTGCATAGGCAGTTTCTGATTTTTCTTGTGCTGCTCAAGTTTGAATGCAGGAAAAAGGATATAAATCAGCCTACCTTTGAAAACAAAGCAAACATAAATTCCTTAGATGTGGACAACTGTGAGATCCCAGGGGAAGAAGCAAATGGCGTCATTCATTCTTTGTGAAGAGTTGGGACAGAGTAGCAGAAATTACAGAACGTGACTATTTCATACTGTGCTAATTTCTGTGTGCTAACTTCTTTAATCTGCTACTTTTACAATAACTATAAAATTACTGAGAGACACCAGATGGTGCTATTGTAAATAGTCTTACTACTTTTGATGACCTGCTGATATGGCATTTTGCTTTTGTAGAAAAGCTTATGGTCAGCTGTGATACATTTGTTTTTGGAAGCTGAATATACTACCAATAAATGAAATACTTATTAAGTGGAGGAATGACCTAGTTGTCCAAATGAAATTCCAAACTTCAGAATTGTGAATTTAAGGGAAGATGAGAGCCATATCTAAAACTTAATGGAAAATTCCTTTCTGCTTAGTCAGAAATATACCACCTACTTTGTATGATTCATGATAATTGTCCAGAAACAGAAGTGAATTCCAAAAGCTGCAAAACTGGTTGCTGTGTACTAGTTGAACAAATAGTCTGAATGCTTTTATTGTTTTAGGACTGTGAAGAAATTGTGTTAACCATCCTTTTAAACTAAACATTCAAACCATTTGAGCAACTTCTGACTGCACTTAAGATCCAGTGTGTTTCTATCACACTGCAAAGCACTGGAATACTGTAATTGCTATCCAATAAGACATAAATATTTTTATATCAGCAAGTGTACAAGCTAAATACATAGTGATACCCTTCAGAGTGCTGGCAAATTGTTGTACTTGGTCATGCATGAAGGTGTTCATATTACTACTGGGCAGCTCATTTTAAACACTCTTATTCTTCTTGATAGCATTCAATTTTATTTTTAAATGCAGAAGATATGCACACTAGTACTACATTAAATTTTCTACATGTGCTGTGCTGATATGCTGTCTGGTTCCATAGCTTGAATATTAATCCCTCTTTTGATGTGTGAAATTTTACATTTCAATCAATGGATCCTACCCTGAATGCCAAATTCCTGTATGACCAGGGTTCTCACAGTAAGCTTTTCTGCTTTTCACATATTGGTGATTCTTCTAGTTTTTGGTGGATCTGCTAAACTCATACTTCACCTTGTTTCTTGCTTTCCCTCCCACACCTTGGCAGTCAGCTGTAATTCTGTTACTTTCAGTGAGCTAATTTGGCAATTGATGGGACACTGGTGGAAGAGCAACAGTGCATCTTGCAAGAACTGTTGTCTTCTAATAGGTGAGCCATTTCAGCCAAATTACTATTTATGGTAAAGGAATAATATTCCTAGCATAAGCTTTTAATTTCAACTTTTTCCTATTCTCACAATGGAAAAATCTCCTCTATGGAAACTTTGTTGTTTTCATCGCAAAATGAGCAACCATTGGACAAAAAATCCCCCACCAACTTTCAGAAATACTGAAAACTAACCCAACTATAGTGTTACATAACTTTTCCACGTATCTTACAGGATATTGGGAAATAGGAAGTATGCTTGAAGATGATGATTCATCACCTGCCTTAAAGAGATGTTCCCCATTGTGTAACCTCCCATCTCAGCCAAGGAAATAGAACTATGGTAGATGTCAGATGCAGTTACATTTGCCTGACTGATATGCCACATTTTGGAACAACATTAAAGCTAATGATAGCCCATTAGTGATGTGTAGTTCTTTGTTTTACTGTTGATGTAGGACTGTCAGATCTGTTTGGTGCATCCATTAGCAGTAAAGCTTTGCATGTGTGTTGGTGTTGCTAACTTGAATTATAATGCAAAGCACTGACTGCACCCTCACTTCATTTTTCAGATGTTTCCTGTGCAGTCTCAAAAATAACAATCAATAAAACAAGTTAGACTCCTCCATGGAGATAAACAACCTGATTTATATCCCTTTAGGATAGCAACTTCCTCTAACTGACCTTTGAGCACAACTGAAGGAAGGTCTGCATGCAACAGGCCAGCCTTTGTGCATGGTTATACGACTGTCTGGTGGCTCGTGCCAATACTGGTGGTAATAGAGCCAGCAGCCACTGTCTTCTCTCACAGCTGTAAAGATTTTTCTTGCTCAGGATACAGAATGATAAAATGTCATTCTCCTTGTGCTCCTTTATAAAATGTTAGTGCAGCTTTGCATGTTTCTTCAGTGGGGTTTGATTTCTTCTCTAAAATAAATTTTCTATCTTTATCATCAAGGTAAACTATCTCTTTCCATAGCAAGCAATGGAGTAAATGTAACTACTTGGATGCTAGACAGTTACACAAGTGCTAAGATTCACCAAGGTAGGTGTTCAAACCTGAAGGGAATCTAAACCCAAAACTGAAGACTTTGCCATTGCTGTCCATGTTAATAAATTCTGTAGCAGTGCACATAGCTGAAGTTACAGAAGTGGCAAATTGGGTAATTTCTACTTTATTTGAGATTATTTACCTTACAAGGCAATATTAAAGCTTCTGTAGTGGTTCTCTGTAAAAATATTTGCAAATCTTCCTTTCTGGGAGATGCCTTTACAGAATTTCTACTGTTTGCTAGAGGGAAAGAGGGAGCTAAAAGAATGGGAATGGGATTAGAGCCAAAAAGAAGCATTTCATTCCAGTTTTGATGAACTTACATAGTTAACCTTTAAAGGTTGAACATTGTTGTATCAGTCACTCACTATTGAAGAAAATGCGTATTTATACTGGCTAGCAAAATTGACTTTTACTGTGGATGAACAGTGTGTAGGATATGAAGGTGATGGACAGCCAGAGAAAATTGAGAGAACACATATATTGCCAAACTGCTTCCTCTAGCAATAGACAACTGCATTAAGAGTAGCCTAGAGGCATAGGTTGGCTTGTGTTGATTAGACATAACAATTTGCTATCTATTTTATATAGTTTCTAATTACTTCTAACTGTGAATAGACTGATTTGCTATTCACGTTTGATGGTAATGGCCAGAGTGAATGTTGAATGACTGTCAGCTTCAAAATCAGCTTCTAGAAGTAGAGAAGTTGCCACCTATAAGTAACACCTTCTCTCTTGTGCACAAATGTACGTACTTTCCCACTATTACAAGGAATGAATTAAAGCAGAACAGAGACACTTGAATAGCACTGTATTTCTCATGGGAGGACCTATATATTCAGCTCTTCTTAATGTCTGAAATAAAAGTGACCAATGTTCCTGTAAATTTCAAAGTCTTGTGAAAGACTTCAAATAGGGTTAAAATGAAGCTGAGGCAAAAAAAGCCTTAAATCCTTTTTTTTTTTTTTTTTTTTTTTTTTTGGTTTTTGTTTTTCTAACCATAAAAGAAGTTCAATACATCGAGGAATAGAATTTGAAAACGGCTGCTTGACAGTATAACATAAACAATTCCAGTGATGAAAGCACAATATGGGGATAATTATCTGTTCAAATAAATCTGCTTGATGCTAATGAGCATTTGAACAATCCATTAAGCAGTCATTTTTTTTTCTATAAAATTTTCTTTGGTAAGCACAAATGACACATTCAAAACTTTTATTAAGAATACAGTTTCTTCTCTGCATCTTCCAATCTTTTACAGAGATCCCTTTTCCTAGATGGTATTGCATATCCAGCAGAAAGGACACACAGCTTGTTCCCACATAACAGCTTGACATAGTGGCAGCTTCTGGAGCTAAAAATCAGTTTGGAACTGACCCAGCCCTAAGCACCAGTGTTGCACTTTGCAGATAAAGCAGTGAGGAAGAGACTGCAGAGCTCTTCTGTGGAGGCTTTATCCTGCTGAATGAAACAGTCTTGTATGACTCTGCAGTAATTTAACTAGCTAGCAGGAATTGCACAGTCAGTGGATCTCTGCCTCTTCCTTCATCCATCCCACCTTCACTCTACCTTTTACTGATTTTTCCCTCTTACACAGGGGCAGTAAATTCTGTCTCAGAAAATGTCCACAGCCACAGAAGGAAAAGCTGGATTTACCCTCAAGTCTGAAAATATATCGACTAACTCAACCACTAGTTATCAAACATGAGGACAGGAGCTGAGAAGAAGACAATTTTTCATGGGAGTGTACTCCTAATCTCTGTTACTACAATACAGCAACCAACAAAATCCAGATTCACTGACATTTCTAAATATTAAAAATGTCAATCAGATTTAAATGGTGTTTAACTACATATTGCAAGTACTAGGCTGTTTCCTTCAGCCTGGTCATCTTCTAGTAAGTTACATCATTAAAAGGTTAATATCAGATTTTTTTTTTCAAAATGTCTTTGATGCCTTCAGATTCATAAACTGCCAATAGCCATTGCTTGCTCAGAAGTGTGTGTCCAAAGATGTTGTGGTTTTTTTTTCTATTTTCTTTTCTTCAGACAAAACATTATTTTAACCAAGCAATCAAAATCTGAGGAACACTAACACATTACTCAAGGGACCAGTTTCATAGAGATTTGGTAGAAAGCATGGTAGAACTTCATATAATATCCGAATTCTCTAATAAATGGCTATGATTACTGAACAAACAGTAATTAGGACTGGACTGCAGAAGATTTCTTAGCCAGGAGTGGGATGTATTCATAGTCCTGTCTTACTAGCTCTAGTATGTGGCATTTCATCCTTACTCAGGATAGGGTTTTGCTCACTATATGTATCATAATACAGTACCCTGTTGATTACTACAAAAATGTACTGAAACTAGATTCCTGCATTGAAGGGCACAAGTTTTTCTGCAGTGTCTGTCTTTATATTATCACCAGTATTTTCTTTGTAAGGCAGGGGTTCTCTTCTGGGTATAAAGAGAACATCTTGTTCCATTGTATAGGAGCATTTAAAAATGATGTTACTGTTCTTATTTTGAAAAAGATCTTTTCTTACTTATGTCCCAATGTTGTGCTAAATGCATGCTTCCTCTCTTGCTTAATTCTAACACTGAATGCTAGTTCAGGTATAACCATGGCTGCGGTACCTGTTGCTGAATTATAAGGTGGACTAATAATTACTCAGTGCTCCTTTTTTCTGGTCACCTGAGACTTCTGTTGTAAGAGCCTTTGGAAAATGATTTGTTAATTTATTTTATGTAACTTCAAAAGAATGAGAAAATCAATTCCAAAAGCATTGATGCAATTAATAAAATTTCTGTAAGTGCTAGATGTGGAAAGAAAAGAGAAAAACTCAGCATGAGAATATCTTGTAACTAATCCTTTGGGACAGTAAGAAAAGATAGAAGACTAAAGAGCTTAAAGCAGATGTATACATGTTAGAGGTCAAACTGATTTTAATGAATCAAAGATTGTAAAGGGGATAGCATTGATGGGAATGTGATAAAGCATCAAAATGAAAAGAGGCAGGGGAGAGCAGGCTGATCTCTGCGTGTCTATCTTTAGATGGAAGTGGCAAAACAGAAAGCTAGGTCTGTTGTACTCCCTTCAACAGCAGAAAGGTTATCAGTGCCTTTAAAGAGAAAGGCTGATTGCTAGAGGGAGCTATGCAGCTGGCTGTTGAGACATGGTGACTTCTCACCTTGCATTTGCTGTTTTTATTTCTCTTTCCAACCAATGCTTTGATTTAGGAAACAGTATTTAGGTGCTGATTGTAAGCAATCAGTAACGTAAGGTTAGGAGTGATTCCCTTGAATTCTGCCAGCAGTTCTGCTGGCAGAGAAGGAGTAGAGGACAAGGAGAAGCCAGCTGGGAGTATTAATCTTCATTATGAAAATAGGTTGACATTTGTCATGTGTAGAGGAAAAACTGTATTTTGTGTACCAATCCCAAAAGCCAAAACTGGTCTTGGGCTCAATATGTTCACTACTCCCACTGCTGCAACTCTCTTTTGAGGTCAAGAGGTCCAAGGGCAGAACTGAATACTTGTCTCAAGTGTGCTTCTAGCTTTTTGTAAATGAACCAAACATTCAGGCAACCTCCAAGAAGACCAACATTTTTTAAACAATTAATGATTTCAGATGTCCCAATCTCTGAATGGCTAACTCCAGACCGTTAAATGATTTTAGTCTGTGTTTGGAATGGGTCAGATGAGGTTTTCACAGTCAAAAATAAAACCAGATTCCTTGAAGGTGTCTGAGTTTGGGACCCAATATCACTGCCCAACATTTACAGATGAAATCTGAACTAATCAACTGAAAACTAACTTTTTTTGATGGCATCTGAAAGATTAGTCTATGGTGGACTTTCCCTTCATTTTCTTAGTGTCTGGTCATATTTCTTCTCCATTATACATGGATTATATATAAAAAAACCCTCTAAATCAAAGAAATATTTCCTTTCTTCCCTGCCATCATCATTTCAATTTGAGTGCTTACTGGAGTAGAAGACACTGTACAGCGAATGGTAGAAGAACTTCTTTGAACAGAGAGACTTTCTTGCATATCATATGAAATTTAGTTCATTTCATTTCTCTGTGCCATAATTCTGCCATAAGTAAAAAGGCTAGAATATTTAATGTTCCCTTTTTATTGGGCAGCTATAAAGTTTGAATTAAGTTTTCAGAAGGCATGTGGGTTTCTTATAATTGTACCTATTTTTTACTTCACAAGATTGAATCATGAATACAAATATTCTTAGGAAAAGAGGCTTTTCTTTAAAAAAAACAGACTTGACACATCTTTCGACTAGCTGAATAACTTAGAGCAATAATTTGGGGAGCGTATATCATTGCTCCTTCTGGTTTTGGGCAATACTGGGCATTCAGCATGTTGTTCGCTAATATTTCTGTCTCCTCCACAGAACATTTATGTCTTATTTCTTGTTCTAAGGTACCTAAAATGCTCAGGAATTTGTTAGACAAGAATGCCTCCAGCATGTATGTAGCTTCCTGAATGCTAATGCATCTTCTGACATGTATCCTTCAAGCTAAGATTTTTTTAATCATTAATAAATGTTATCTAGTTCAGTAGGTCTGTTTTCAGAAAATTATTCAGTTAGGCCATATGTCCATTTCTTATTGGCCTGTAGTAAATAAACAGTGATGTTTTATTTGAATGAATTTGTGGAGCTACTGCCAGTGTAACTGTATTTATGTTTCAATATTTGGATACACGTTTTAACATCTATTCTAGTCATCTGTTTACATACTCACAGAATCACAGAATGGTTGAGGTTGGAAGGGACCTCTGGAGGTCATCTAGTCCAACCCCCCTGCTCAAGCAGGGTCACCTAAAGCATGTTAGACAGGATCACATCCAGGCAGGTTTTGAATATCTCCAGAGAAGGAGACTCCACAACCTGTCTGGGCAACCTATTCCAGTGCTCTGACACCCTCACAGTAAAGAAATTCCTCCTCATATTCAGGCAGAACTTCCTGTGGTTCAGTTTGTGCCCATTGCCTCTAGTCCTGTTGCATGGGACTTCTGAAGAGAGTTTAGCCTCATCCCCTTGACGCCCTCCCTTACACAGACATTGATAAGATCCCCCCTCAGTCTTCTGTTCTCCAGGCTAAACAGGCACAGCTCTCACAGCCGTTCCTCATAGGGCAGATGCCCCAGCCCTCTGATCAACTTCGTAGCCCTACACTGGACTCTCTCCAGTAGCTTCATGTCTCTCTTGTACTGAGGAGCCCAGAACTGGACACAGTACTCGAGATGAGGCTTCCCCAGGGCTGAGGAGAGGAGCAGGATCACCTCCCTCGACCTGCTGGCAACACTTCCTAATGCAGCCCAGAATACCATTGGCCTTCTTGGCCACAAGGGCACATTGCTGGCTCATGGTCAACTTGTTGTCCACCAGCACTCCCAGGTCCTTCTCCACAGAGCTGCTTTCTAGCAGGTCAATGCCCAACCTGTACTGGTGCATTTAGGTTATTCCTCCCTCGGTGCAGGATCCTGCACTTGCCTTTGTTGAACTTCATGAGATTCCTCTCTGCTCAACTCTCCAGCCTGTCCAGGTCTCTCTGAAGGGCAGCACAGCCTTCTGGGTCATCAGCCACTCCTCCCATTTTGGTATTATCAGCAAACTTGCCAAGGAGGCACTCTGTCCCGTCATCCAGGTCACTGATGAGTAAGTTGAACAATACTGAACCCAGGAGTGAACCCATCAGCTACAGGCCTCCAGCTAGACTCTGTGCTGCTGATCACAACCCTTGGAGCTCTGCCATTAAGCGAGTTCTCAATCCACCTCACTGTCCACTCGTCTGACCCACACTTCCTGAGCTTGCCTATGAGGATATTCCAGGATACAGTGTCGAAAGCCTTGCTGAAGTCAAGGGAGGCATCATCCACTGTTCTCCCCTCATTTACCTAGCCAGTCATTCCATCATAAAATACTCTCAGATTGGTTAAGCATGATTTCCCCTTGGTGAATCCATGCTGACTACTCCTGATCACCTTCCTGTCATCCACCTCCAAGGTCTGCCCATAATGTAACCAATTCAGAGGTGTATAACTAAACAAGAAGGGCTTGGGTTTATCCTTCAAGTCACACAGGACTGCAGTGACATGCCTTGCCTAATTTGTCCAGTCAACTTGGGCTGTGGGTAGAAGAATTCATGTCTGTCTATAGATCTGCATAGAGACATTCTTTTTTCTCTGACTTGAAAGTTAGGGTGAGACATAAATATATAGTCCTTGCATAACGGTGAATTTCACTGTGTACAGTTTTGTTTTTTCTTAGCAGCTACAAAGGGATATCTTAAAGGATATCTTAAAAAGCTCAAAAGAAATATATCCAGCTTCATCTAATTCCCAAAGAGGGGAAATTAAAAGCTCTGATTGCTCAGCCAATGAGGAGTATTTCTCTTTCTGGTTAAGCGAGGCCAAGGCTCCAGCAGTCTAATGTGTTTTGAATGGATATAGATTTTTAAAAGAAGCTCAGAAGTTTTAATTCAATTCTTGCCATCTAAATGGTCATGAGAAGTTACTTATTATACGAGCGAGATGAAAGGAAATTTTAAATTGAATTCTGAATTAATTTAAAAATGCAGGTTTTTCCTTACGTGAGAACCAATTCTTTGTGTTTGCTTGTTTCACAATTGCTTTCAAGAAAACTGTCTTTTATGGAGACTCAGAGTTTGAAATTGCATATGCTGTAGTGATTTTTGAGTACTTAGAAATGTTACCTGTTGTAACAAAAAATGAACACATATAATGGAAAAAATGCTTTAAAGTTATGTCTTTAAAAAGCCAGAAGAAGCTTAATAACACTTTAAAAATAGGTTAAAGTAAGTTTTTCAGATCTGGAAGTATACGCTATAAACAATTTTTATCAATATTTTGTCCTGGAGATCTAATATTCTATTATTAAACATAATGAGGAATGCTCATTAAAAATGTGACTAAAATAGCCTTTTAGTAGGTTATTGCACTGATATTTCATGTTCAAAAAGTGTTTTCTCCTATTACTGCTTCATGCTTTAATTAATTTCCAACTACGACATCGTGTAATCTTTCATGGCTTTATACCAAAGAAGTCTTTTTTTCCATAAATTGGAATGTTCTTTACTCAAATGTTAGAGTAAGGAGAAATTGAAGTGTTGTTATAAAAAGAACAGTATATTTGTCAATCAGCTGTTCCTAATTTGTCATCAAGAGAAATCTAAAGAACTGAGGCTAAGTTTTTACAGTCTGTGTATTTTATTGCCTTTTTATGACACAGTAAGACACCAGGTGGGAGCCAACATGATCATACTATTGTAAATCCATGTTTTATTTGGGCTATGTTTGCTTGGTTAAAATCTAATAATAATACTAACTTTATCTTTGGCCAAATCATTTCTGAGATCATTTGAAGAGAAAAATCACGGCTATTGTGTAGGACCATGAGCATTAACATACTAAACAAATCATGAATCCATCTAGTGTGATTTCCAACAGCAAACCAAACTTTGCTGATTTGAGTAAGTAAAATTGCTCATCTCATTTATAACAGGACAGATCCAAACTTGTTTGAAAACAAACTACAGGCATCACTGAATAGGGTGATAGTCATTGCTTAATGTGTGGTATTTATGTTGCTACTAAGTTGTGCAGAGTAAAGCTAGGTTCAGCTGGGACCTGCTGTTGTCTGTTCCCTCGCTTGGGCTATATCTGGGGCGTCCATCTCATTGCAAAGCATCTGCCTTACAGTTAGGCAGATCTTTGAATCCCCAATGCTTGTCAAGCAGATTAAAAGTAGTGTGTCTTACATAAGCCCTAGAGTTAGTGGGAAGAAATGGAGAAGGCAGGATAAGAGATTTTCCTGAGGGTGGAAGATGACATTGTGTTCTCTCCTTGTGTCCATGAAACTCATGGAAAGCTTTTTGAAAACAAGGGAGGAAATCATATGCTAGCATGCTCCTTTCATGAAGGACAGCATTATAATAGCAAATTGTGCTACAGTCAAAGGCTGGGGAACATTTTAGAAGAGTTTGCTCTGAAATGTTGACAGTTAAATGTAATAATAAAGGCCTAGACTGAAGTGCGTCATAGCCTTCCTCCTCCTACTTGCTGTTATGTGGGAGTTTGGAGCAGTTTGTTATTTGGTGTCCTATTTCTACATTTCCTCTAATGACTGGAAAGAAGTACCTTTATTTTTATTATTATTATTATTATTATTATTATTATTATTATTATTATTATTTTATTACCGTCTTTGTAAAGCTTTCAGTGGATTTAACACCAGCTGCTATCAGGGACATCTCACTAGCCTGTCTTAGGTGCAAGGGGTGAAGTTATTTCTCACATTTAGGGTTGTAGAACTACACTTAATTCCCCTTCTCTCAACCCCCAGAAGCTATAATCATCAATTTTGATTAGATGGGTCTTGAAAAGTTGTCAGTGCTTCTGTCAGTCAGAGGAGATCGAGGAGGATACTTGAGGGATAGAGGAGTATTTCTGTTACTACACATGTCAAAGTCTTACTCTAGGGCCTGGGCTCAGTGAACAAAGCTTCTTCTTTATTTTTTATTAAATATTCCTCCCTACAGGGAGCTTTATTCCCTACCTTAGCAGTTTGAGAATGAGAGAGAGAATTTAACAGCTCCTGGCTTCTAATCCCAGGGCTGATGCAGACTTGCAGTGTGACCTTGAGCATATAATTTAAACTGCCGACATCAAATTCACCTCTGCTCCTGCTCTCTGTGACCTCAGTTTGTCATTATATGGAGAATGTAACTGTTCTCAGTTACCTAATATGTAAAACCAAGATCGGTCTTTGTCTTTCTTCTAAGTGTTTTAAAAGGAAAAATCACTTTTGTAGTTTTGCTGGAAATTTCAGAGTACTACCAGTGGGCAAGGACTAAGAACCAGATCTGTCGTAAAAACTTTGCCTTCAATATTACTGATGGGATCTTGGATGGAAATAAAGACATAAATATAGACATACAAAAAAAGAAGTTCAGTCTTAACTTGTCTGCTGATTGAGAGAGGCATTCTGCTTTTCTCTTATTTTTTTTGCTTTCTTAGGCTTCTTCCTTTTACAGACCTGAGAAACTTTCTTGAATATTGCATTCTCTGGGACAAGGGCAATGGTCACAGATCTCATCTCTGGCAAGGAGAGGGGGACTGAGGAAGAGACAGTCTCCTTCTGAAGAATTATCAGGTTGCTTTCTCTTTTTGTTTATTTTTAAGCATTTATTTCAAAAGGTGAAGGATCAGGCTCTGTGTTTCAGAGAGACAATTTTCATCTCCTATTACAAACCCTATTGCTCTGTCAGAATGTCACAGCTCAAGAGCCCCACAGCATAATGTATGAGAGCAAGCAGTTCCTACAGCAACTGCAGGAGTGAACAGTAATGGCCATGTTTTGAAGCTGATAGAAGCAGATGCTGCTGCTATCTTTAAGCGTCTGGTACTGGTGCCACTTGTGAGAAAGCTATGGACTGAGAAGTGTGTCTGTAGGCCACTGGCCCCTAACAGAAGCAAATGGGGTCCTTGGCACATGATGATACAGCTCCCTTATGGCTATGCCCCTTTTGCTTTCTGCACACATAGCTACTTTGGGTGTAAGGGCCCCTTCCTTCAAAGACAGACAGCATTAACAACAGATGCAGATTAAGGGATTTCTCTCTTATTTGAAGAGGTAGTGATTATAGCAATGAATGCTTCCCTTTGCCTTTCATGTTAGGGTAGGTACCAAGGTTATTTGCTTGGATAAATGGACTCTCCTCCTGCTACTGCATCCATAGTAGAACTTTCGAACACCTATTTTGTAACATCTGCTAGCAGGATCTTGCTAGCTTTATGGTATAAAAAACAGTATATGCTTCTTAGGGCTGTTATTTGAGATTCACATTACCCCTAGATGGTATGAGTGCAGTGAGTACATAATTAAGAAGATCTTTACATCCATGAAGACTGCAAGATCATACAATTCTTGAAAAAATACTATCTGTGCTTCCAGTGCAATTACATGCCTCTGAGATCTAAGATGAAACTAGTTTAGGTCTTAATTTGATTCTGGAAATAAAACTGTTGAGAAAGACTCATTTTATATTCTCCATGATTGGATGCTCAAAGATAAGGCATGGCTCCAGGGGTCACTGGAAAATGAGGGTCAAGGGGACTAGTATCACTCTGGGCCAGTTAGTAACCTGAAATCCCTAGGATAGTGCATTGTCCTAATGCATAGAGGAGAAGAAAATGACAGACTGCAATATATTCATTGATTTTTGTTTCAAAGGAAAAAGAGGAGGAAAAATAGAATGTGGGTCAAATGGTCCATTTTAGTGTAATCTGCCGTTGTAGGTTAATAAGCCATTGTACTATGTGCTATACTAGCATCTATCCGGAGATTATGGGATACCTCAAGAGGGAAATACAAAAAGTACAAACACAAGCTGAGGGTGACAGAGTGGGAACAGGTTGCCTGGAGAGGTTGTGGAGTCTCCTTCTCTAGAGATATGCAAAACCTGCCTGGACACAGTCCTGTGTAATGTTCTCTAGCTGACCCTGCTTGAGCAGGGGTTTGGACTAGATGATCTCCAGGTGTCCCTTCCAACCTCAGCTATCCTGTGATTCTGTGTGATTCTGTGAAGCTGGAGTTTGGAGCAGCAGTCTACATAGCAATAAGAAGTAGTAAACTACCCATGGACCAAGCTGGGCTGCCAGTGTATCCCGTCCAAAGAGTTCTAGCTTACAGGATAATAGGAAATGAAATGTGGTCCAGATCCATACTGACTTTTCCTTAGGTGCAAGTGCATATATGAAAAGGCTTTTGGTCTCTCTAAGAAGGAGACTTTGCTTTCTATTAAGTAGATTGTGTGTGAACTGCCATGTTATTTTTGTGGAGCTGCAGAATTCAGTAAGGTAATCACTTTTAATAGACAGGGCCATGAAATTGAGGGGAAGCATTATGAGAAATGAAATGGAGACTTAACCTGCTAACTACTTGGTGGTAGTGGCTACACAAGCTGTGAGACACCTGACACAACAGAGCAGCATGCCTCCATACAGCAAACTTTATTATACATATTTCTTGGCCATGAAGATCTTGAAACATGCTCTCAGAAACAGTAGCTGGTAGATAAACCTCATGGCAAGATAAGACATGTTGAAAGTCTCAGCATGATTAAATAATATTTTGCCAGTGAGAAAAAACTTTGCCTTCCCTTTTATTCACAGA
Source organism: Rhea pennata (assembly GCF_028389875.1). Taxonomy (NCBI): domain Eukaryota; kingdom Metazoa; phylum Chordata; class Aves; order Rheiformes; family Rheidae; genus Rhea; species Rhea pennata. The sequence goes on along the minus strand of NC_084679.1, from coordinate 5,451,230 downwards.
GAATTTTAGTATTTCTATGTATTCTTGTCTTGCAGAGAAGAAACTGAGGCACAGGTGCCCACATCTGCAGAAATTATTTCTGGGCATGTTTCTTCATATGTGGTATCCAGCCAGAGGCAACTCCTGAGAAGAGAGGTCAGGAGCTCTCAACACCCGTAAATGGAGTTCCAAGGTATGTCCATATGATCTCATCCTGGCAAAATGGAGTTCATTCTGCTCATTTCCTGATCTTCTCAGGTACAAAACCACTCTGAAATAGCAGCAATGTAAATAACTGCATTAGATCCTTGACTTTCTAGCTTGAACACAGTGCTGTGAGCCATGAATACTCGACAACTTTTTCAAATGGCTCCAATGTATCTTAAATTAAGCTTTCTAAAACTGGGTCATCCACAATCCGCAAGTTACTCCGAAAGATTTTAGCCTTCTTTGAATAGAAGAATATGCCTATAAGCTGGCTACTTGGTGTTTGTCATTAAATATAACTAGGTTTTGATCAATATCTGGGGAAATATCTGGGCTAGATGGATTTAGCACATGGCTGATGCTTGAGACATAGAAGGCAAAAATATCCACTACGAGATTGTCTGATCTGAGTACTGCATGCTAAGGTACCTGTGCATTAAGACTAAATATAAGCAGCCTCTTGTGCCTGACCAGGCTTGGTTGTTAGAAAAATAGCCGGGGTAGCTATCCTGTACCACAACAAATGATACTTCTCCTCAAGCTTTTGTTCAGAGCAGTGAGACCAAAACACTGCAGTGGTTGAAGGGAACATTATGCTGATGGTTTTGCTAAGTCATATTTACTCTTCTTGTTCTGAATAAGTTGGCAGCAAATTGAGAAACTCTACTGGGCCTGTGATTACATTCTTGATATACCTCCTAAAAATTCTGAAGGAGCTCAGGCTTTCTTTTTCTATGTTCTTCTTGGAGGGAAAATATGACAATATCCAAGCCTTTTTTCTTTCACACAGTGACATTTTCTCTCACTATTTATATGCTGCTAGTTGAGTCTCCCATGCTATGCTTTTCTCACAGAAGCACCTTAGGGCCATCACCTTCTTACTTTAGGGCATACATGAGTTTTCCCAACTGAAATACTTTAACAAAGTCACAAAGTTTGGGGTTTTTGGTTTTTTTTAGTAGCATATTCACCCTCAGTCCAAGTTTAAATGTGGATAATGGCTGAGCCTCTTACTGCCCAAGAGTAGAGCTCTTTTGCTCTCCTAGTTCTAGTAGCTGTGAAGATATTTTTGACTCTTGCCATTCACTGTGTTTATCTTCTCTTTTTTATGTTCACGGATAGATGTTCTAGCCATTGCACTTTTTTTGCCCTTTTCCACTGAATATCTTTAAAAAGAATATCATCAGAAATTTTGTATTTCCTTTTCAGCACTCCTGGTTGTAACTTGCTTCCAAATTAGTAATTTCTTTTCAGTATTTAATCTTTTTATATGGCATCTTCTTGTACTTTAAACCTTTTCCTAGTACCAATGGGAACATTGCTGATCCAGAGGGGCTCTTGGCTTTGTTTGGGAACATTTGTGCTGCAGCTGCAATGGCCTGGATCCATCTCATTCTTCCATTTGTTCTAGTTGAGAGTTGTTTAGTGTACTAGACTCCTTTGGAGCTCAGTGAACTCAGAGTTCAGTGACTGTAGGGCTGGCAGAGAGATCATACCTGATAGCCATGTCAATTAGTGCAAAGCATTCAGCAGTGACTGGAACTTGCCATCTTTTGTCATGCACATGCTGACTTCATTAAGCAGAAAAAACAACTTTTGCTGCCAAAGAAACTGTCCATCTTTTCTCCAAAAGAAACCTCTTTAATGTACATAGAAGCTTGTCAAAGGAGAGGGATGAGCTCATATAAATGAGCAGCAGATTCTTAATTACTTCAGGGATGGATATTGAACAGTGGGTTAGCTATAGGAAGACAAAGTAAAGTTACTGGTGAGATTGTTCCACACTATGCTCACTACATCTCAATTGTTTGTGCTAAAGTAAGCACTGAGTGATTAAAACCAAAACATTAGCTGTGTACACAGCCAAAAACAAGGACCAATCCATAATACCAGTGTTAACAATTAGAACTGAGCAATATTTGGAGGACATAACTTTTCCAGGAAAAAACACACATTCGGTTTGATTGATTGGGATGCTTTGTGAATTCATGCTGTTTGTCAAATTTTCTCGGCTAAGAGAGTCACCATGTCAAATCATATACATTTTGAAAGTTTTGATACAAAACAGATTTTGATATTTTTTTCCTCACATTTTTAAACAAAATTTTAATTTTTTTCCAGATGCATCTGATTTTTTTTTAACTGGTTAAAGCCTTAGTAGGCTATTTGTGGGGGGGAGAGGGAGAAGCAACTTGATTTTTTCAGTATGCCTGTTTAGTTAGGGAAATGAAAAGAAAAAAAAAATCAGTTATTCACCAAGCTTGATTTATTGAGTTGTGAAGATATTTAGGTGGAGCTTACACTACAGCTAGTAGGACTTGAGTGCTTGAAATAGCTCTAAAATCTTTCCCAGAATTCCCCAATACTATTGTATATAACTTGGTATGTCTAAGGTAGAGCCCCTGCTTTGAAATACTTTCAGTCTAAATGGACAAGATAAAGGCTGAAGCAGAGACATTTGACAGGAGGATATGATTTATGGACAGCAGGAGAGAAATGACAGAAACAGGCAAGGAGCAAACTGAATAGTAATACACTATAGCCAGGGCTGAAATGCACTGTAGAGGAGGAAGTGCAGGCCTCTTTCTTCACCTCTCAGTAATGTATGCAAAATCATATGATTAGGAATAGTACTCCTGGCTCCTTAGAACAGGTCAAAAATGTGGAAAGAACATGAGAAAATATGTAAAAGGGGAAATAGGAGATGTTCTCCTTTGAAACATGTAGAGTAGCTGAGGTCTAAATCTGAGAGTTTTTCTAATGTTATTTTAGTGGGAGAGCAAGGTGTAAACCCAAGATTGCCTATCATGTACTTGCTGTACCTGCTCCCTTTTAAAAGATTTTTCGGCCTACATACTAACAACTTGCAACGTCAGATGCTTCCAGTTGCCTCTACTCAAACAATGGATTCAACCCCAGGTGAAGGCAACCATGTTGCCTTAATCAGGACAAAAATCAAATGAAATAACCAGCTAAGATTTACAATTATCTGTGAAAAAGAAGAACTGTCTGTTATCATATCCAACGAACGGCAAAAATGCCCCTTTGCTGTTCATTTGCCTTTTTTGTTGTCACTAGAGACTTAAGATAAATCATCTTTAGTGTTTTGAGTATCAAATCAGACACCTGAGGATCCCAAAACTTTTACCAGCTACAGCATGCCTTTAACATAGGTTTCATAGTAACTCATTTTAGATGTGGTTTGGAGGGAGGAGGTTATAAGGGTCTTCAGCCCCACCCAGTACTACTAACCAGTGCAGCCTTGAACGTGGCTGTGCAGCCACAAATCTCCCCTCTATTCAAACAAAATCAGAGCAGAAGAAAACCTGCTGAAACAAGGCGTACAAGGCTTCTGCAGCTGGGAGCACATCCTGAGGTACTGAATCAATAGCATTCTGAGTATACTTGACTCTTCCTACAGAACCAGTGCAATGCACTGCCCTTCTGTAAGCTGCAGAGCCATGACGAGTACTGATTTTAAGTTCCCCATACTTACCAGACATAGGATAAGAGAGACTTTTCCTATCCTTCTTCACTGAAAGAAGAGGTTGTTATAACTCAGAGGCATTTAAAGGATACATTGGCATTTAAAGAGACAGGTACAGAGGTAAATGGCAAAGGGAGAGTGTAAATCTTGGAATACTTTTCTTCTTCAAATGTCTGTATAAACGGAAAAAAGGAGAAGATTGACTCAAGTAAGTTTAGCAAAGTGGCACACTACTTCTGCTGTAGCCAAGGTTGCTATTTGAATGCTTACAGTGTTAGATCAGGAGAAGAATAATTACCTCTACATGTTGTACATCTCTTGATCTGCCAAGCAGGAAACAGAATCTTCACAGCATTTATTCCCAAGGGAAGATACGAATAAAAAACCAACTGCAGTTGGTTCTGCTTCCTTTTGCATTTTGTTTCAGACTCCTTGCTACACCAGCAAGTGTCACTATGGTCTTTGCTATATAGCAGCAGAGATGAGAATGTGAGTTTTTGAGCAGGGAAGGAAAAAAATAATAATGATTATCAGTGTGGTTTTTGCCACACCTACGTCTAGAGTCAGTAACCCTGAGTTACAGTCTTCCTGTGTTTTTAATGGCAAGGTGACCTAAAATTGTTAAATCTTTCACTCTGGAGGCATTTTTATGGTAGGAGCATGTAACAAAATATAATTATTTTTCTTTCTTTTGTGCTGGTGGAGATGATTGCTGTTTGTAGTAATCATGGTTTAATTCTCAAGGTTGTCTGTTTGTTAAACCAGATTTTCAAATTCAGCTTGTCAGATTTTTATATTTGGGACTGGGTGTTCATTGGGGTATATTGCTAGTTCTCTAGATGTGAATTAGAAAATGAAATATTGATTAACTTGGAAAAAAACAGTGAGATGAAATCTGTGACTATAATTTTATATCTCCTCTGTTCTTTCAATGTTGCTGAATATTTTGGCACCATTTTCAATATATTTGATGTTAGATGAGTAAGTGTGAAAATGGAAATGAATTGGGGAAATGGAAAAACAGCAACATTCCTGTTACTGAAACAGAACTATATTATTATGACAAATATTATCATGAATATGGAAAGGAAGCAGGATTGTGTTTTTTTACTCCAATTGCCTAGCGATTTTATGTTCCATAAAAAGGAAATTCAGCAGCATGCCCATGGCACTGAAATGTTAAGCTGTGAGACCAATTTTATCTTGAGGAGACATACAGCTCATTAAAAATATTTAAATACATCTCTCCCTTCCCTACCTAAATATTTATTTTCAACCCTTTGTACACAGCTGTTGCAGGTCATCATAAAATCCTAGAAGATATATCTAAAATGTCGATTAACTCCTGTATATGCAGGTTTGATGCATTAGGTGAAATTCTTACCTTGCTAAAGTAAAGTGAGAAGTCCCCCTGGCTTCTCAGTGGGCAGGGATTCCATGCTGTGTTTCTTAGCCATGTACCCTATGCCATTTTCTCCATCTTGCTAAGTGTTCTAGGAAGTGCAGGAGGGTGGGAACAAAGGAAGGGAGGGATGTCAACCTGCAACCGTGTATGTAGCAGTTTTGCAACACAAATGTGTATTTCACAGCAATCACCTACTTCCCGGTGAAGAATTGGACAGAGGAAGTGTCCAGCTGAACTCCCTCCCACATGCAGAATTTGCTTTGTCAAGGGAAACAGTCAAGTCTGACCTGGGCATGAGGCTTGGCTTTCAGACTGCTGTTCTGGAGTTCAAGGAAATTGAAAATGGAAATGGAAATGCATGAGTGCATCCATTATTCCTTCTTTTAATTCATTTGTTCTTTCTATAGCCATAAACTGGTGCAATTTAGCCTTGGCTAAGGAGACTACTGGGTAACATTGACAACAGGAAGAATGGCTGACTACAGGGAGAAGAATTAGAATTGTCTGACCCTTCGTAGTCTCTTTTCATCAACTATATAGAAAAGTATATCATAGCTCAAAGCTGTTGTTCCCTCAGGTTTCTTGCACTTTGATAACATTCCTGCATGGATGTAATAAAATCTCTTTTTTTTGGTTAGCTTGTTTTCTCCCTTTATTTCTATTTGCCATTCTTGACTTTGGAGATCATGGTCAGAACAACTAATGAACATGTCAGAGTATCCTAGAGAAAGCAATATTTTTGTCTTAGCCACAAAGTTTCCCATTTCCATTGTATTCCTTATAATATGTCTCATAAGCTGTCCAACCTGATTTTATAGATTCAGAAGTTCAACTATTTCAGTAAGCTTTGAAGAACCATCTGAAGTAATCCTCTGATACTTCCAAGTTTTTTCATTACTACCCTAAACTCATAAGATTTGCTAAGCCAGTGAGTGATATTTCTTTTGACAATGAAATACTAGAAGATAAATATTGGCATTAATTTCTGCTGCATTTCAGTGTTTGGTTATCATGCTTATTCTGATTTCTAATTTCTAAGCAGCATATTATTATATAGTCCATCAGCTAATGTGCCACTGAAACATGCACAATTCAAAGTGTGTCATGAAGGATGTTACTAATAATTTAGTATGTATGGTATGTAAATCGACCGATCATCAGTAAAACCAATTGTCTGTGGCACAATCATGAAGTGTATATACCTCGCCAGTAAGCATTAAACAAGGAAAACCAGAGTCAGCTACTGGGTTTAAAAACTTAGCCTCAGATCGCGATTTGGGATTGTGGATATTGAAATTGCTTTCCTTAAAGCAAGGCAATAGTTTAATGTCCTATCTCCTTCACCTTTATAGTGACTCCCCAGGAAGATTCTTCTAATATATATATATTTTTTTATCTAGTTAATCTAGTTAATGATTTTTTCCGTTTATTTACAAACATACCTAGTTCTCACTGCTCATGGAGCAAAACTTGGCTGTTCTTTGATACCTGCTTTGAGACAGGAGATAAATATAATACATTTAAATAAGATACATCACATTTTCCTTTATGTGATAGAAGAGTTAAATTGAAATAAAATTTCCTCCCTTCCCTTTTTATAAGGTTACCTCCTTTTATAAGAAAATGAATTGTTGTTGTAAAAAAAAAAAAAGCATGAATTCATTGATATTATGGTCAATTTATGGAATTCATTTACTTAGGAGGTCATCAAATTCTGTCTGCTTGTGCTATTAAGGAAAAGGCCGAGTAAAATTAAAAGTGTTAACAGAGAAGATCTCAAATTGGTTCCTTGAGTTTCCTCCCCCTCCCCTATATGTACGTGTTTGCTCATTGCAACTTTGCATGTTTCAGTACTGTTTGTGCTCATGCTTTGAATGAGGGGAGATTAAATTGTTAGGCTTTGTCTAACTTCTGAAACTGCAGCAATTTTGACCTGGTTTGTTTTAGAGCAATCAGAACTGATACGAGTTGAGGTGGAGGGCCTGACCTTTTGTATTGCTATAACTAAATGAGTTTAAAATCTCTACTACATTGGCACTTTTCTTTCTCTCAGGAACAAGGCACAATGTCATTACCACTAGGCATAGTGTGCCATTTGGCACAGCTTACATGACTGTGCTGCTCCCAATATTGCATATTTTCTGTGTGTTACAGGCTTGTTGTCCATGATGGGTTGCAGGTCAAAGGAGTGTCACAGCATTTCTGATTTTTTTTACCACCTTATTTTCATAATGTCTGGCATGTCACCTTTAAAAAGCTGCAGAAAATGAAGCAGTGTTCATCAGCTATTCTGTGCTCGTTTTACAGGCTGAGTAATTGTTTCCTGGCTTATCCCTCCTCTCCTAGACCCCGAACACTCCTTGGCAGCTGTGGCAGGCGTTAAGTATGTGTTTCCCACACTTCCATGGTGAGGTATTAAGGTGGAAAAGGCAGAGGGAAAGAAGAGAGATAAGTCATGCTTTCTGCTTGTGAAATAACTCAGAGATTGGCTGAAAAAATCTTGTTAGCTGGCAACGACAAACTCAGACATACTGCTTGCCAGATATGCCCAGCTGTATGTGTGCCACCTGGTAATCTATGGGCCGTATGGGCGGGTTGCAACTCACATTGCTGACAGTGTGTTGAGATGCAAAATAGGGAGTAGCAGCCAAACACAAAGTTAAGATGCCTCTCTCTCTTTTCTAGGCACAGACCTTCTTCTGCTGGTTGACTTTTTTGCTTTTTTGAGGTCTTTTTTTTCCCCTCTCTTCACAATCTTCACTTTACAAGAACCAGCTATTTATGGGACTATTTAGAAATCTTTAGACTCTAGATATTTCACAGCATGTCTGGATTGTTGCCTAAAATCTTGCTTCGTGTATCTGGATTTCAAAGCATGTGTTGCATGTATGTATTCATCGTAGGCAAACATTCTAAAAGCACTGGCACTCAGAAAAGCAAAGATGTTAACGCAGCTGGCACTGCCCTTGACTCTCATAGTGATGTTTTCCCAACCCCAGATCTCCCAATCAAAGAGTGAGTTATGACCAGTGTTAGACTTACCTGTCAGTTTTCCTGCCTATTGTCAGCTTGTCATGACCTGCCATTTTACATGTTGGTTCTTTAGAATTACGAGGGAGATCTTAACCTTCTTGGGGCATGAATGTACTCCATGAGGAGCACATCACAGAAATACTTAAAATAAATTGATCTGATGGAGTTGTGCAGCAAATGAAATTACTTTTGTCCTGCTTTAACTATATTGACCACTTAAGGCTTATTTTGAGTGGTGGCTTTGTTGCCTATATACAGATGACGGTAGATTGTGCTGGTAAAGTATAGGTCTAGTCTGTGAAAACGGCTAAGACTGCTACCAATGCAAAAGAATGCAACATGCTGACTTTTAACAGCAGGACAAGAAATGATTCAACTGCCTTTTTATGAATGTGAAAGAAAACAAAACAGGGAGCCCAAAGGGGAATGCCCTTTACCATCTTCATAGACTGGTGCAGTGGATCTATTTATTGCTTCATGGGGCCTATTTATTGATTCATGACCTTGCCCCAAATTTTCTTCCTTCAAAGATAAGCATCTTTCTCCACACTTTAAGAAAAAAGCTTACTCCAGTTTGAAAAGATTTGAATCACTCAGGGAACATGATAATCTGTTAGTTTAGTCTCAGGTGTTTGTTCTAGACTCGGAGTATCCAATACTGCATGTGTAGAGTCCACTGTTCCTCTTTCCTCCTAGGAAATGGGCTACTCTTTTCTGTGGTGGAATTTGGTCCTACTCTGGTCACATTATTTATTGTGTTTTTTTCTGCTCATAGTGCCTAACACTCTCGGTCTCTGCATCAAAATCAATACAGCCTGGGGTACTGTACAGATAAGGTAGGTTCATTGAACGAAGTGAAAGGATCAAGATCTGATGACCTTTGAGAGCACGTCTAAGTATTATTTGTGCTATAGTGTGCAAAGTTAGTGAACTTTGAGGATCTATAATCCTGTCCAAACAATGAGATGACAAAAACCTACGTTAGAAAGTTGTGTGGATTAAACTGTGTTGGGTTTTGTGTTTGTTTTTGCTTTGTTTTTTTTTTAAGTTAATTCAGTGTCTATACAAGTATGGATGCATTTATTTCAGGATGCACTTATTTCAGGATTAAGTTGATTAAGAATCAGTTTAAGCTAAGCCAAGCTAATTCACTCATACTGAAATGAAACTATATAACCAATGCCAAAGATACTAGAAATACCATTGGTCCAAAACAAATTCTAGAAATCAACAGGGTGCAAAATAATCAGTAACCTGAAAACTTTCAGCAAACAGTGGGCAAATTCTGCTCAGTAGACAGAATGTGTGAAAATTAGTCAATTCTTTTAAAGTCTTGGAGTGCTTAAATCCTTATTATGGGTAAACTATTGTAATAAAGAAATGTAATAAAATTAAAGACATATTCTCAAGAAACGCAAGTATTGTAGCATATCTTTCAGAGTGTAATACCAAATGTGGTTTCATAGCTGGAACACTTTATATTTACAAATTGATACTTCATAAGATGCTTTAATCATTTTTCAGATATAAAGCAATGTTATGTCCATTTGGTACTTAGAAATCTTTGCCATACTAGCAACAATAAACGTACTAGCAGCTCTTTAAACACTTCTAAACTAAACTCGCTAAACTAAACGCTTCTGTATTATGTGACAGTTGTTTCATATTTTAAGTAGATAAATGAGCACAGCATGCCTAAGTGACTTGTAGAAGGTAATACATCATATCAGCTGCTTCTGTGGCAACTAAGCAGAGTAGCAAGTCATCTCTGCAAAACAGGGAACACTGATAGATTTTCATAACAGACAGGAACACACAAATGACTACTTTTTTTTTTTTTTTTTTTTTTAACTCCAAGCCCAAGGAGTAAAGAGTAAATTTGCTTTTTAACTGTGTTCATTCCTTTTGACTAATGCTTAGAGGACTATGTCACATGTAGTAAATTACTGGAAGAAGAAATCCCCACCAAGGTAACAAGTGCCAGATAAAACATATTAGCCAATAAAAAAAAACTATTAGAAAGCAAATCCTTTTAATGTGATTTACAATAGGCTGAAGTTACAAAGCAGCAAATGGGAGGAAAGAAAATTACACCATGAGTGGTGAACAGAACCACTATTTTCATAGTACATACTGGAAAACGAAGGAAAAGCTGTAAGTAGATATTGGCCATAGCAGATTAGCATCATTTCCCAGAGGAAACACTCCAGCATTTGAAAGTGTAAACACCAGTGAGGCAAGGGGACTTATTTATTGTAGTCGAAAAGCTTAGATATAGAAGCCATTTTCTAATTACATTACTTACTCTGGTTTCCACTGTAACATGTGAATCAAAAGGACCTTTTATGGCATAAATTACTATCAGATGTGCGTAAGAGCATGATCAGTTAATAATAATTGATAGATTAACAATGTCTAACAACTATTCAGAAGTTGCTGCTTGCAGTGAGGTGGCTGAGCTCAAAACTGTGGTCTGCTTTATAGTGCAAGATGCCGTTAAGAAAATAGGTATTCTGTCCCCACCTGGGCTGATGGGTAACTGTAATAATGTCATTGTAGCTCACCGTTCTACCTAAGGAAGGAGAAATGCCAGTAATATACTTTGTAGAGGGAGAGTTGATGAAAAAAAGCTATATAATGGGTAGATATCATTAAAAAAAGGAAACATGGGGATTATTATTTTCAGGATCCATAATAAATCCAGACACAAAATGCTAGTGTGGACAAAGGAGGTCTCTACTGGTATGAAGCAAAGGCTGTTTGCACAATAGCTTAGAAGCAAGAAATCTCTCAGAAGAGATGCTGATAAAGCATGTGCATAAATAGCATGTTAGTTTGGTTTCTGGTCTGCGGTAGATACATTAGTCCCTTCATAGATTCACACCCACAGAAGAAGGAATCAGAAGGCTGGTTTGTAGCAAGTTATATAAACTATGTTATAGGCTTATCTGTGGAGATTTGGGGATGAGGAGAAAAGGAGGCAAAAACCTTGTCACATTCAAACAATCCACTTTGGGAAAGGCAAGTGTCTTGCATTTGAAATTAGTGCCGTGCTACTTGAATAAAAAGAAGATAGCATCGTGTGCTGCAAAGGAAAGCAGCATGAAATAAGTAATCTATATATTGAGCTGCTTTCCCCATTTTGTGCTGTGCCATTTCATAATGTAGCAAAATACTGCTACAACTACAGCTTTGTAATTAAGTGATTATTTTACGCATTCATCTGCCTTACAGCCTCTGTATTATATTACATGACTGATATGCTGATGGCTTGAATTTATATTAAAATATATTAGTGCCAGATTGGTGTTAGTATATTAGAGTTTCAGAAAGAAAATTATGCATGTTTCTCTTAAAATCTGCTAAAGATAATCATTTTTTTCCTTATAAGAGCTGTCATCTGGCACAGGGACTTTTTTTTAAAAAAGGAAAACGTATTTCTTATTGAAAAAAAAATGGATAATGGAACAAGGGCCATTGTCTTAGCTGAATTTCACACTACTGTTCCTGGACCAGTAGGACGCAGAAAGAAAGTGGAATGACTGTGATTGCCTCAACTGCTGAGCAGAGAAGATGCTCTAAAGCCAAGATCTGCTGCCAAGATAAAGTCAAGCAGTTCTAGGATGGCAGAATGCCAGCTCCTCTGGTCCAACAGGGAGTGTCTGCGAGGGATGGAGGAGGAGCTGCCACCTGAGCTGAGCGTGGTAATGCAGTTCTTGGAAAAGAGAGTGGCAATGGCAGATGGCAGTTTTTTAGAGACATTTACTGATAGCTTATTCTGCAGAGCTGCATCCATCATAGCTCTGCTCAAGAGAAATTCAGGACAGCAATTGCATCTGTCAGTTCTTTCTTCATAGGACAAATTTGTAAGGAAGGAGAGAAAGAAGAAAGTAGAGGGGGAAGGAGGGCAGGGATAAAGGATGCAATGAGGAAGATGATCTTAGCGACCAATGCTGCAATTCTGTCTTGACACCTCAGGCTGCTTAGTGCCTGGCTCTGCAGGTTTGTGGGCCTTCCTTGGGAGATACTGAGAGTTGTTAGGTCTCACTGAAGGTATTGAAGTCTGTCCAGAATGCTGTTTGCTCTATTCGCAGGATAGGGTCTTCAGACTCTAAAGTATTCAGAAATTACCCTTCTAAACATCTGTTTATTATTATTATGATATCATTGATAAATTCCCTTCACTTTCCTGCATAGAGGAGAAGCTCTTCAGAAGCTTGAAATATTCTCTAAGCCACCTCCTTTTTCTCCAGAAATGATCTTTTGTGTGCCTCACAGTATTTGGCTTATTTCAGTCTGTAGATCTTTGACAATTTTTCTGCCAAGGCACAGAAATACTAATTACGGTAAAAAAAATAAGAACGAACAACAAAAAACCTTTCCTTAAATGCCGTTACCTTCCATAGCATCTGTCTGTTTGCCAAAAGACTGAGTACTGTTATTGATGGTATCAGAGACATTTTTCAAATACGAGGTTGAACAGGCTCTATCTGTTGTTGTGCCCCTTCTTTTGCTGCAAGGAAATCTTGTCTATGCATAGAATAAGAAAATATTAAAAACCACAGACTATTCTGAAGGTATTTACCTTCCTCATAGGAACTTAGAGGTGCCACAACTAAAAGTGGACAGTATATGCGTTTTTTCATATTTAGGCTACTTTTGTAAGCTGAGAGATAAATCTCAGAATAGCATAGTAGTTACTGAAAGGATTGGGAAGTGGGATCCAGCTCCACTCCCTGATCCATTTTTCTTACCCATGCAGGGTAAGTGCTCAGACCTGGGGTATTGGATATTTGAGAGAGACTGTTTTGCCACAGTCTTTACAGTTACCTCTGATTAATGTCACATAAATAAAGCAACTGGCCTTCCCATCATCCCCAAGAGGAGTGTAGGGTGCAGGAAGTTCTCTCATTAACTTCAAGAGAATGTATCAAAAATATATGGAAGACAGGTTATTGAAGTGGAAGAGCTTGTAGCTATTAGGATGTTATTACAATGAAACTAAATGATGAATTTAGAAGTCTGACAAGTAAAGTGAGTATAATATCCAAACTATTTTTAAATCAAAAGTGTCTTAGGAAAGCAATTTTAAAGAGTGGAGTAATCTACCTCCTAGAAAGTTCAGTAAAAGTCGTAACATTCAGCAGCATAAATTACATACTCCTTACAGTCCACATTTCACAGATTGCACCAATTTGCTAAGCTATGTCTCCTGATCCTGTGGGAAAACACAGAACCACAGAATCACAGACTCACAGAATAGGTAACGTTGGAAGGGACCGCTGGAGATCATCTAGTCCAACCCTCCCCCCCCACTCAAGCAGGGTCACCTAGAGCATGTTAGACAGGGTTGCATCCAGGCGGGCCTTGAAGATCTCCAGAGAAGGAGACTCCACAACCTCTCTGGGCAACCTGTGCAACTGCTCTGTCACAATATGCGAAATATTTTATGATTATGAAGAAAGATTGAGATGATGTTAAAATAACTTGTGAATGGAGTGAAAGAGATTATTACTGTAGGATTTTTTTAGCTGGTCACAAATCCCGGTAGATGAGGCAGAATGGAACTCCAAAGGATCATTTAACATCAGTGGAACATTTGCTTCAAATTATTTCAACTTTTCTTGGTGATTACTGAGTGCATACATGTGTCTTTTTCATAGGGAGTGGAGGGTTAACTTTTAGATAAATCTGCTAACTGAATTGAGAAATGTAAACTTGATAGCTGCCTATTGCTCAAATTCAGTTTTGTAGCCCTGAGAAGTCATGCAGAATTGACATCTGTAATTATATCTTCTTAGGTAGAGTCATAAGAGACTATGAAATGATGACATTGTGGAGTTACTTCTGACAGGCCCTTTTCCACAGCTGCTTCAGCCCCAAGAAAAATGTCTTGTCTTCTTGATATTTTTGCATGTGCCCAAATAAGGATATTTAAAGACTCTTATAAGTAATGATTCTGGCCAGGAATTCAGCAGGCAGAGCTGTACATCTCCATCTGGGAGGGACCATTCTGAAAACTCAGAACCATAGGCCACAGATTAGCAGTGAAGAGGGTGATTCTGTATGTCTGTATTTCATTCGCCTGCCCAGAGTGCAAAGTCACTGTGTATATAAATGATGCAGTAATTCGGAGGAAGAAACAGGCTGAAACGTAGGAACCTGGAGAGTACTGGGGATATTCGAGGTGCTGCACAGCATCTGGGAATGAGGAAAAAAAAAAAAAGATGTAGCAGGGCAATTGCTGTGTTTTTTCCATTGACATTGTAAGATATTTATGTCTGGTAAATCCAATACATTGTACAAAGCGTGGACTGCAAAACTTGCTGTCTCAAACAGCTGATAGATGTGAAAATTTTATTTGGATTATGTCAGAAATGCGATAGCTTGACATAGAGATAATCATTTTCATCTATTTTGAGAAGTAAAAAAAACCAGAAAGCAGATTTGGTCAGCTAAGCAGTGGTAAAACAATGGGGCATCAGGACAATTTGGAGTTCCGCCTGGGTCTTCAAAAGCACTGTGGAGAGTGAGCCAGATCTTTGTCTTCTTGAAATTGAATTGAAGTTATGAAAGCCAGTATCAGCAAAGCATCTACCTTGCCTTTCATTACTTATCTGAGTTGGAGCCGTGAAGTAAACACATGCAATGAAGTATAATATTTGCAAATGATTTTGGAAATTTATCAGCTGCTGTTCTAAAGAAAACCCAGTAATCGTCCACAATTCCAGGTTCTCTGAATAGCAGATACACTTTGGCATTTGCCATTAAAAGTGAGGAGGATTGAAAAATACTATAGTATCCTATTAGAGCTACTGCCAATGTTTGGTGACATCGGAAGCTGGATAGCAACTTTACTTGACAAGGAGGAATCAAATTCCCTTGGAATATTACTGTCAGTATGTGTCCAGTCTAAGCATTTACGTTCAGTTTGTTCTGAACTACATTAAGTCCTACATCCTTGCTCTGTGCACTCCCAGCTTTCTAGTTATTCTTGGGAATTACACTGTAGAGTCTTTATTAGGCCTTACACTGTGTAAGTGGGCTGGTCAGGTCAGTCTTCTCATTGCCAGGTCTGATAAAAAGCTCCACTGCCAGCAGTAGAACAGTAGGTAGTTTACATCTGGAAATGCAACAGGATCCCAGCAAGTATGAAGTTGCAGGAGGCATGTGATACAGCTCTGGCTGAATTTAGTAGTAATCCCAATGATATGTTGAGGTATAGATGCAAGATAAAACTGGAAGGAAACAGAACTCCATGGCAAAGATTAGTCTTTAACTGCACTATATAATGCTATGAAAAATCAAGACTTGCAGCCAAACTGGATACAATTCAAAGATAGTTTAAATGAGCCAGCTCCCTGTTGGTGCTGACTGAGAAAACTATTGAAGCATTATCTGTATTGACAGTATAGCAAGAAAAAAGTTATATTTGCAAGCTGTGAGAGTCTTACTGGTGCATGACAACATTGCCTTATGGTAGAAGCAAAAGAAACATAGAAAACACAGTGAAATAGTATAACCTTAGAATGATTAACTTTCAAAATAAAAGAAGATCCTTTTGGGTATGTCTAAGTACATTTTTCTGTGGGGAAAAAATTAAGTAGAGGTGGTTTTGTGTTCACCATAGCTGCAGTTAAAAGTAGGTTGAATCCTACAGCTGGATCCTGGATTCAAGAATTGCAAAAAATGTTTATAGATAAGATTACTGAAACTAGAGCTACACAGCTTGAATGACTGGGGAATTTTTGAGCTGTGGAAAGTGTAGGCTCTCAATGGTAGGCCTTACTGCATGACTGTTTGCACAGATTCTCAGATTTGCTTGCCATCCCCAGGATATTTCTATTGAAAGAGAAAAGTGTTTATTTAAACTGCTTTATAAGAATATTACAAGAATTAAATAATGTTAGTGGACACATTGTGAAGATTATCTTGTGTTTCCAAATTCCCTTTGAAAAAAATCTACATGTAAAGTGCTAAGTAATTTGAATCATATTAACTAAATTGCAGGCTAACGTGACATATTTAATATTTACAATGATCTTCAAGGGGAAAATACATAAAATATGTGTAGATTTGCTTTCAGTTCCATTTACCTAAGAAATACTTGGTACATTGTATTTTCATTTGTGACAGAATTCATATGCATGAATTTGATGCTCTTAGAAAGGAATTAAAACTTTCAAGCAAGTGTACTAGACCTTTGAGAATTCATGCTATAAATTCATGAATTAGGATGCCAAGGGATTAACCAAGTTATCCAGATTAGGCTTGTAATACAAAGCTGCTTCATTAATACAAAAGCTTCTTTCAGCTGTAAAATGATTTACTAACTTTTTACCTAGCAAGCTGCTGATTCTTTCTCAGTCAATCTGCTTTAGCAGTGTCACTACATGTTGTTAAAATCTGGGTGAGGGGCAGGTCAGTTAAATGTAGAATATCTAACAGGTAGGCGCATTCATAATGTAACTCTTGTACTATCACCCACAAAAACAGAGCTATTTTTGCCTCCTTCCTCCCCACTCCATCTTGCTCTAAAGTCAAGGCCCTTGACTCTCATGTGAATTTCTGCTGGTGTAAGAGCACACATCACTGGGGGTTTTTCCTCCAGTTTCTGGGGGTCAGTGACGTATACATGCATTCTCCAGCAGAGATGATAGCACAGACAGAAACCATGACCCCTGAACCTAGTGGCATTTGCTAGTTTAATTCCCATTTACAGAGCAGAGAATGTGCTTTAGAGAAGTCTAAATAGCATACTGTGCCAAGAATGGGAGTGATTGTGGTTATTTTCTTGTTGTGTCGCTTTAAAGTTATTCTCTAACCTGCTGTGCATTCTGCAGGTTTAGGAATAACGATATGCTTGCATTACATATTAACACTTGCCTACAAAATAGATTTGTACCAAGTGGGTGAGACCAGTTTTCAAGCCAGCTGGAAACAAGGATAAATGTGTCTCACCCAGTGACTCCTGTCTTAAAGGGAGGTTGTTTTGTAATACATAAGCAATCCTTTCCACTTCTGTCCTGAAAATAATGAAAACTCAGTGCTCGGTGAGTGGCTCTCTTCCATTCTTATTTCATAGTGGCCTATCTGATCATGCTGGAGTGTTCTGTATTTCAAACTGCTGGAGAGGTGAAGGTGTTCTGCAATGGCATTTTAAAAATTTCTTTAGAAAATTACCATTTGGTATATTTACAGTACATAGCAACTGCAGTAAATTCTGACAACCACTTAACAGGAATTATACATAACTACTTGAAATCAGTTTTCCTTGCCATCTGTTCTCTGAACAGGAGAACTGAGATAACTAAGGTAAATGCTACAACAGGGCATAATACATAGAGCTACTTACTGGTTGGAACTTGGTGCCATTTGCTAGGTTACTTTTGCTGTTGTCTAAGATGCACCACAGAGCTGATATTGCAATCAATGGTAAATGTTTTCTCTCTTAATACATATCACTTCTATAGTAATTGGATCCCAGCATTAATAAAATATGGTATCTAAGTACAAGAATTAATTCAGTACAAGAGATATCTGAAGATATCAGGTAATTAGTCACCCTTCTTTTCAGCTGAAAAGATTCAACTCAATTTCCTGTTGATAGATTGCTGCCGGGAATGCTGGATCAATAATGTAAAGCATTTGGGGATCATAACAAAAGGCACAGCGCTTAACAAAAGCAAGCATCATTCTGGTTTTTGTTATAATCCCTCTCAGTGGACTTGGGCTTCTGAGATGTGACATCCTGCTTGTATACAACCAAAGGTCAAATAGCCTGTACTGACTGACTGAATAGATGTTGGCTCTTTCAGATTGCTCAGCTAGAGAGAAAAGAATTGATTCAGATCACCCAGAAACAACCTCAGGTTTCCCCAACTTGAATTAGTAATAGACCATACAAAACAAGAGTTTTAAAAAACAAGGCATGGAGCAAATACTATAATCATTTTTTATTTCTTGCATGGTAGTATACAGGCATCCAAAAGAACACAAAGACAGAATCCACCTGCCCCAAAGAATATATTGGAGTTTTATACCGCTAGCCTTCACCTGAAGATTGTCATAATCCAATTTAATTAACAGATCTGTCTCTAACATGTAAGACAATGCAGAAGGCAATGATGTTCTGAAGTGCAATATGAAATACAAAGCACATTATTTTTGTGCACAAAACATGCTTTATATTTATCAATTATTATCTCACACAACTAGAAATTGTAACAGGCCAGTAAAGCTGGTGTGGGCTGCTTGCACTCTGTTTCTACCCAGCTTTCCTTTCAGCTATGTTTTTGCTAAGTCTCATTCGGTATAGTAAAAAAAAATAAAAAAATAAAATAAAGACTAGGAGTGGCTGGATCTCATTTTAATTTTATTTGAGCCCTTACAGGTTTGGCTGTTTTAAAATAACAGCTCTATTTCTCACTATCCAAGCACTGCCTGTGTATTGCAAACAAGCAGCCTTTATGTTTTCATATTGCACATGAGAACAGTGGAGCTTTTGGTAGGAGAGGAGTGAAGAAAAGTTAATTTAGGAATAGAGAAAACAAGGCCTAATTTTAAATACAATTCTTGTTAATTCAGGACAATCAGCTCAACTTGTTAAACTGTTTGAATAAGGCAAGGGTAAAAAAATTCAGAGATTTGTGCATTTTGTAATGTTCTTATTCTGTTGCTACCCTTCTCTATAAAAGTTATTCCAAAAAATTCATCTGATGACTGCTTTCCAGTGTTGTCATTTCAGAGGGAGTTCCTCATCATGGATAGGAATGGTAAAACTTGCTGAAGCCAGAATGCTCTTTGGATCAGCTTTTTCCTGTTGTTAAAGATTGTTGGTAGCACTTTAATTTCTGTAATTATTTATTTCTTATATCATAAAATACAGATTTATAAAAAAGTATATACTGAAATACAGGTTTGTAACAAAGTATGGTAGGTGAGTGGGTATTGGGTCTGAAATCCAAATAATAGAGAAAAAAGTAAGTATATCTTCTTTTTTCCCAGGAAAGGCTGGTTCCATATTCAGGCTATATATAAGCCTTGTTCTGTAGTTTCTGCTCTGCCACAGACTTCCTAAATGACTGTGGGCAATTCAGCTAATTCTCTAAGCCTGAACTCCCCATCTGTAAAATGCGAATGTTAACATTTCTAGACTTCAACAGAGGGTTATGGGGATAATTATATTAAAATTGGAAAGGCAAGTGTGCTTAGGCAAATAATCTAATTGTATACCACAGCTGGATACAGTCCATCTCAAAAACAGCTGGTACAGATAGCATCCCAGGCATGGGTCTCAGCAGAGACAAGACTGTAGAATATCTTTAGGGAAACTGGAAAACATTCTAAAATAATATAGGCAAAGTTTGACATACAATCCCTTTAGTTTTTGGATCTCTCTATTTAATAGTCTCTTTGTAGTGTACAGATTAGATTGGCCCCCAGATGTCAGGGCACTGAGCACACTCTAAGACCTATATGGCCTTACTTCTCCTGAGCAGCCTCACCTTGGACCTCCATCGACACCCTCTGCCCATGGCCCAGGAACTCTGTTTAAGCTCAGGCTTGGGCCTTCAATCCTTGCCTAAGGTGTTGTAGGTGTTCCTAGCTGGACTCCTTGAATGGACCCTGAATCTGATTCTTAAACTTGTCTGGTTTAAAGCTGTGTGGATAGACCATGCTATCAATTCTCAGCTCTGCCCATCCTGCTCAGATCCTGTGAGACTACACCTTGGTTGATGAGGACATTGCTTTTGTTATGGTCACCCAGGCTTCATGGCTTGTTCCCCCACATGGAGCAAGCTCATGCTGCTCCCTGACACCAGATTGGCATTACGCATAGCGTAATTCCATTAAATGAACTGACTCAAGTCAGATGTAATCAAATCAATTGAGTTATTCTGGATATGAAGATCCAACTTCATATCTGAGAATATAGGCCGATTTAAAACAAGTAGCAGTGACCAGTAGTTACTTTAGAGGATGCTGTCAAGCATGACATATTGGAATGTTTCATACCATACTGCCATAAAACACGTTATCTAATGTGACATTATGGGTGTTACAGAGGTGTAGAGTGTTCGTGTGATGTATGTGCATAACTCCATTACCACTAATAGGAGTTAATGGGCATAGGCTACTAGAAGAGAAGAGGCTATTTCCCTGAGAGTCAGAGACTAATAAAAGTGACATTTCAATTTGGATGCCCAACCTTCAATTTAGGCAGCAAGAGCTTCAGATGAATCTTTTGACAGCTACTGTGCCATAATTAACTTCAGGCTCAAATGGAATTGTTTATGCTATTTCAATAGTTCATTCACAGAATTAAGATCTGCTTTGCCCTTTCCGTCCATGACTTTAGGGGGAACATATTCAGCTGTATTTAGAAGTTTTATTCTCTTGGTCCACAGTTAAAACTGAGTCATGTATGTATCATTTTAAAGGCTTGATTCCCTTAACTCATATATATACCTTATTTCTTGATTTAAAAAATGTATGTATTTTACACTTGATAGACACATTTGTTTTCTTACCCTTTGACAGAACAAGCTGTATTCAGTTTGTGAAAGAACCACCAGCACTGTGCGTAGTCAACAGAATTGTTAACCAAATGTAGTGGCTTGCTCAAAGCAATGCATAGACACTGAGAGCCACAAGGGCTGCAATAAGACCCAGACTGTTTGATGATAGTAGAACTATGCAGATGTTGTTGAAGGCAAGGACTAAACTGCATAAATTTGACTTTTAGATGGCAAAGTATAGAGCTGGTAGTTTCAGTCAAACCAAACTAGAAGCTGCTGGTGAGTGTCAAAGACGGAAAGGTATTTAGCATAGCACTAAAGTTCTGATCTTATACTTGTTCATACCAAATTCTTGCAATGTTGCTTTTTAATTGGTCTTCTGTAATCTTTTTGACCAGAAGACACCATATCACACAAGTCTTTTTTTTATTGTTCTTTTCTGTCTTTTTCTGTGGGGCACAAGAAATAGTCCCATGCTTGACCTTCTTATGTCTCCGGCTGGCTGCAGTGCTGAAGATTACTAACAGGTCTATCTGGACAAAGCAATGCCAAACTGTAACTATGTGAGCCAAAAAACTCTATTTTGGGCAATGCTTTCAAAGAGGTGGTGCCACCAAATTGTCATATAGTGTTTCTCATCTGAGCAGCTTTGGAGGAACAGTGTCATCAGTGAAACCACTGTTGTTCTTTAATATGAAATGATAGATCAGTACCAGCATTTTAATAAGTTTATTTTAATAAACACTGCCAACTTAGGCATTTTTGCTATGCAGAAACTCACAGTACTTCCTAAATAGAACAGCTATTACTGTTCATTCTGCTCAAGATCTCCTAAAAAGACTGTGCCATGAGAAAACTCAAACCAGAGGTACATTAAAAGTCATATGCACTCATGTGAGACAGGGTGGTATCTTTTTCTCTATCACTCAGGTTGGGTAGGGGCTGCCATGCTCGTAGGCATGCTTCATCTCCTGAATGTGTCTGTCCAGCTCTGAGCTGACCCTTTCAAAGCATTTAACTGTACTGTCAGATATTTTCTTTCAACGTGACAGAAATACCTGCTATGAAAATAAGATAAAATAGTACCAACCATACAATCTCCCATTGTTATTCTTTTGATTATGCTGATACTCTGAAAGCAGGAAATGTCAGTCTGGAAAGCCTCAGAAACTTATTTACAAAATAAAAACAGTGGTTCAGAAAAAAATTAAATCAGTTTTGGATAGAGTTATTTTGTGTGAGGAATTGATTGTGTCCCAGACTGGCTTTGAAAAAGATGAGTTTCACCTTTGAAGTCTCTTGTGGAATAGCACACTAGGAGTTTACACAAGTGATTGTGTCCTGTGGAGTTCCTTCCGTTGTGCAGATTAGGCTGTGCATGTGTCACAAGACAAATGAAATGCTTGAGTGCTTGCTTTTTTCTTATATTTTTATGAGAAGGCAGAATGAGAAGTAATTAACACAATTGGGTAGGAGGTAGGTGTGTGAAGTAAGTAAGGAAGAGACCACCTCTGGCTTTGTGAAGGTGAGGCAAAAATGAGTGTAGTATATTTTATTCTCTTGATTATTTTAACACATATGCTAAATTTTTCATACCATCTTCAGTAAATGATACTGAGGAAACTATTCTAAGGTTCTAAATGCAGCTATATTCATAAGAGAGAGCAGCCCTTGGAATACCAGTTCTTCCTTTGTGCTTGCCTATCAGCCCTTGAATTTATGGTGATCATCTTAGGAGAACACTTCTTGAAGTCTGCTCTCTGAGTCCATTAGAAGTCTGTCTGTGATACCTTCCTTCCCTGCTCTTGCTGAGCAGGAATATCCCTGCTATCCCCAGGGGTAGTCCCAATGAATATCAGTGGGACCTCTATAGGTGTGAGGCACTATTTAACATAATGGTGCCTGCAGGAAGTTAGGGTTACAAACAATGTGTTCTGTATACCTGCTAAGGTCTTCATGGTGGCCTTCCATAGGGACTTGTGCAACTGATTCTACAAATTACTGCACAGAATCAGTGTTTGGATAGAAATTTAAGTGATTAAACTTTTAAAGGTAAAATTAGATAGGCAAAAATTTGGTTTGGATGAATCTGAACACTTAATTCAGATTTGGAGCACTTGTAAAGCTTTATTCATATTTCAAAATGAAGATATGTTGAACCAAAAGTAAGAAATTGAATGTCGGTAGTGCTTAAATATTTCATTATTTTTTGGAATGTGCTAACTGCAAACATTAAAAGTAATTATTTCTTTGGACGGGGGGGGGTCTTAGTCCATTGACGTTTCTGATAAAAATAAAATGTTACCCTTAATGCAGAACGCTCTTGGTTGAGGGGACAGTGTTACACAGGCACAAACTTTACCTCTGACAGCTTGACAGAGGTGCTTACATAGATGAATGTTTGAGGTAGTGTTCATGAAATAGCTGTTTGCATATGGAGATCTGGGCTCAGTTCCACATGAAACACCACACTTCAACACTCGAATTGGAAATGAGTGGGGATGTTTCAATCTGGGGTTATATACTGGCGTGTTAACTCGTGTCATAAATTCACTAACCAAGTGTCAGCCGATAATACTGTTGTTACTGGAATAACTATGGGAGAGAGCTGAGGCTGAGCTGAAATGGAACCGAACATGCTCATGAGTTTCCAGTGTGGTGCATACAGTTCCTACTATTGCTGTCAGCCTATGTCCATCTCAATGAGACTATTTGGAATTAAGTATTTCTCAGTGTGAATATGGGGGGTATAATCTAGTCCTTAAAATTTATCTCTATCTGGACCAATTTGAACAAGGATTTCCAAGAATGGTATCGGTATACAAGGCTAGTACAATGGTTAATGTAAATCAGTATAGCTTCATTAATTACGGAAAGAATGGAGATTTTATTTTAACCCAGTGCCATACTGCATACAGGGAATGACTCCAACTCTAAGTCAAATTCAATCAAACCATAGGGATACTGTTTTTCCAGCCTAAGTGAAAAAAATCATGTAAGTATTCAGTTTTAGTGAACATGATGGCTTGTATTATGAAGACATTGTGTCTTTCATTAAACTGTGTTAATATATGTGCAGAAATCAATCAACTTAGGCATGATTTGCTGTTGTTTTTAGTACCAGCAGTTAAAGGTCTCTCTTCTCTTCTAGTAAGTAATGTAAATGAGCAGAATATTAAATCCTACACTGCATCCATTAGGAAATCAAGCAGTTAAACAACTATGAGCAGTTTGATCCTCAGAGCAGTTTAAAAGCTTTTCCATTATGTTATTAACTACACATTAGCACAGAGTAATGCTTAATGGGAAGAGCCTTCACTATCCCAAAATACACAAATCTACGTAGCATAAAAATGTTGGCATGGCTTCAAAATATCATTTTTGTGATTGTTGCATTTAAAAATTTATATAGGGTCTCATTAATGAGACGGTCAAAACCTATGAAATCTTCTATGACATGAGATAAGCAAGATGGAAGAAATACCTAGTTGTGATCAAATTATGGCAGGTGCCTTCAGTAATGCTGATTCTTTATAGTGGATTTTCCCTGTGGAATGGACCTGATGTAATGTTTCTGATACTGATGCTCTTTAAAGCTAAAACTGTTTTCTCTTCTGCTGCTCAACTTCCTCTGTTGGATATTCTGGTAAAATCTTAATTATATGGTTGTTAGAACTAACTAGGAATTCTTTACCAAAATCATGCTTTTGTTTTTTAAAAAAATCTTGTAGGAATGTACGTTTCTCATTAAATGTTTTTGTGAAGAATCTGTAAAATCCATGGTGGATTTTTCATGTAACAAGAAGATTCCTCCTTCCCTACACATCTATCTCCATTAAAAAGATCACTCTGCCAGGATGCTCACTGGTTGGTGAGGTGACTCAGTTTCAGCTGTTTGAAACCAATATGAGCAGAAACTTGATCCTGAATTTTCCCATGTTGTGGATACATGTTCTAGTCAGCCTCTGCATGTCAGAATGAGGTTTTCCAAGCTAAACAAGATCATCTAGCTCAGTAGCCTAGCTTTTACTGTATTCAACAGTGGATGCTTAGCGGACAACTTCAGGGAGAATAGCTGTTACAGAAGCAGCCTTCCTCCCGAGTCAGTTTTCCTGGAGTCAGTTGTTTAGAGTTGTTCAAAAGTAAAGGTTTTGCTAGAATCGTGATACTTAATTACCATGTATGGCTCAACCCATCATTAATTGAAATAATATTTCTGCAATATAGTTGAATGTATTATATTTATTTTCTGATTTTTCAGCAGGGGGGGGAAATCATTGAAAATTTCCATATATTCCTGATGAGAACTTTGTGAAATGTAATATTCTGGGGAAAGATACAATTTTCCATTTCCATGCCACATTACACATGTGGGTTAAAGTAATGATGGATACTTTCTACTTTTTGAATGATTTGATTCCATATAATATGCTTAATATGAAGAAATATTAACATTTCCTTCAGGAAAAAACAGCAACAAAATGTCAGACTGTGTACAAACTCACATGTGCATACACACATGCTGAATTTTATATATGTTATGTATGCATCCTAATATATTGATGTGATATACATGCATATCAGTACAGTGTGCATGGTCACTTAATCACAAAATCACACATTTTAACTCAGGTGATGTTGAACAGGCCAAATCTGTGCACTTGAACAAGTCACAATGGGAATATTTTTCTATCCAAGAATAGCAGAATGGCTGGAAGGTCTTTTAGAAAGAAAGGAGTGATTACTGATGTAGCTCTTGGAAACACAGCAACATCTTTTATAACAGGAATATGGTATTTTACTGTTTGCCTATGGTGATGTAAGATCAACAGTGTTTTCTTAGTTCAGCTGAGCAGGACATTACACAGAAAGTGGGGAGCCCCACACTGATTTTGTTAATAGTGCCTTCTTTGGAGAATCAACTTAATCAACTTACGTATATCTTTTTATATTTTCTCACAGACAGGCTTGTTGCTTGAGGGTTTTTTTGTTGTTTTTTTCTGTTCCTTGTAAGGTATTCATAATGAGAGGTTGAAATCAGCATGTTAGTGTAGGAAAAAAAAAACCAGAAGAGTACTTACCTCAAAATTGAAAAACACTTTTCTGCCTTCATACATACATCTTCCTACTTCTGGAGCAAATAGCACTCACAAAATGAGTGTGTAAAAAGACTGAATGCTTTAGACATCCCACTCTCTTTTGAATTGTTCACTCAGTAGCAATGTCTCAGTAGGAATGGTCTCGTTCAATATGCTCATGCATGGCTCTCCTGATATTCTTATTCCTCAGTTTGAAAATGTTACTGAGTAAAAGGCAAGTTTTACAAAAGACGTCAGCCTGATCCATACAAATGCTTTATTCTCTGCTCAATTAGAAGCATACAATTAACTCCTTTACCCTTCTGAAGAAGAAACTGTCACAGCTGCAGTAGGTACTCAGCAACTGTGCAGGGCAAAGCTCTGCAAATGTCTCATATGGCTTCTAACTACACTGCCAGTGTACTTGCCTCGGAAATTTTGATGCATGTGTCCCTTAAAATTACTTTTGTGTACAGTTTCATTCTTTGAACCCTGTGGTGTTTCATGTGGAACAGATAAATCATATTGCAAAGCTACTGAAGTCAAAAGGGGTATTGCCACTGGCTCAACAAACTTGCGTCAGGCCCTTATTAAACAGTATTATAAAGTCATTTAAACAATGTGCCTGACAAGCTCTTAGAGGCAGTCACACAGTAGAGGTAACAGGTCCTTACACTGATAAAATATTATGTTTGAAAAATCAAGGTCACATATGAAAAATACACAACTTTCTGCCTGTTAAACTATGCAGTCCTCTCCTGATAAATGTATTTTTTTCAGCTCAAGGTAAATTCTTTTGTAAAAGGAAATCACTCTCCCTGATGGTCTTACTTTGAAATGTTTTTAGAGTTATTGTTTAGAGATTGTGCATGTAAAAGACTGTCATAGCTAACACCAAGGAGTCTTTCTGTACCTCATTCATCAGTTTTAATCCCCCACTGTATTTTCTACATCCATTTCTCCCCTCCACCTACTCCCCACTCCAATAGCTGGCAAAAGAAACTAGTGTTTCATAGGAAATACACTATCTCTGTGGAGAAATGTTTGAATATATTAGGCTTGTGCTTTTTTCTTTTTTTTCCTTTTTTTTGGTAAAATTAGGGCATGAAAAAGGATAATGAATGTTAAGCAAAGTTAAAAGCAGATTTAGGGAGAATTAAAATACAGAAATGTAAGATTAGGTTGAACTCACACTTAGAAGGATTAAGAGACTTTCATTTGTCCTTTGATCTCATTTGTGTTACTGTAAAGATCTTCAGGGTCAATGTTATGGAGGATTATCACTGTTCTGAATTATTGTTCGGATTTGCAGTAATGGATTACATGCAGAAAAATGGTCTGCCATGGAAATTACAAAGATACCCTACTCCGTTCCAGCCTCCCATTTTAAACTGAGACGCCAAATCCCAGCAAATGCTCTGCACTTAATTAGCTTGGAAGAGAAAGCTACCACACTCGGAGAAGAGCAGTAATTGTTTTTTGCTGGGCTTTCGTGGTGGGCAAAAGCTGTGAGAAGGCATCTGGTTTCATTGTGCATGAATAGAGCATAATTCAGGGTTTACAGTGGAGAAAGAACAGTTTTGGATCTACCCACCCAGCCTAGCTGGCGTACTTCAATGAGCGTCGCTCGCTTCTAATGAGCGTTGCGCTGGGGAATTTCACCTGAGAGCGATGGAAGTGCTTGAACATGTTTCTCACACCAGAAGAGCTGACAGTGGGCTATATCCTTACCTGCTGTGCGTTGGCAACATCGCAGAGAAGCTACAGAATTGTTTACAACAGCTTTCCATCCGGCCTTGCCTTGATAGCTACAGATTATTATGGAGAGTTCATATCTACAGAAGTGACTTCTGGGCACACAGAACAATTGATAGTAGGAGTCTCAATTTTCAGCCCTTTTCCATCACTGAGCAGATTTTCTCCCTTTCTTTTTTTTTTTTTTTAAGATACTCTGCCAAAATTCTCTTCCTTTTTTCAGTTAAATGCCTGTGTCTGCTCCATGCAGTAAAGTGTGTATGCAATATGTAGTACTAATTATCCAGTCTTTTCTTCCTTTTTATGATTATATTCCAAGCTTCTTTTTATTTGATAATAGCTCAGATAACCACGTGATGTTATCTAGCCACTGGGCAGTCTTACTTGATGGTATACATTTCACATTTTGAGGCCATAAAGCTATAAATTCAAATCCCCAGCAAGATCAACTTGTCCTTCATCTTCCAGAGGTAGAGAAATTGAATTCCATGCAGTTTACTGTGCAGGTCATTTGGATGAGACCTTATTAAACTAAGGTCCTGCAGGTTTTATATAGATACTACAGATTCCGTAACACCTTCCCTCTAGGTAGAGGCTAGTTTAGAGTCCTAGGCGAAATTTTCACTCCTTGTCATACAGAGTGCCTTGTCAAATGGTTAATTTCCTTTCACCTTAAAAATGATGTCATTTATAATGCCTGAATAATTATGTGGTTTTCTTTCAGACAAAAGCTTCTATAACTCTACCAGCCTTGCAAAGACTTAGTGACCTGTTTAATTTTATATGTTGCCAGCACTCACAAAGTGAGTAGTGAGTAGATCTGTGGATTAAAAACTCAGCATGTTCTCTCTGAACCATTGCAGAGAGTTGGAATTGGCAATGGCAGTGGTAGCAGCATCAATAAATATAACTAAACTGCAGTAAACTAAATGAAAGTGCAGTGACCTAAGGAAAGCTGTATGGCAGTATTCCTGATTCTGTAAGTACAGGGCAGGCCAGCAGGAACTTAAATTAACAAGTGAAGAAAAAAGTGAGACTTCAGTATAGCAGGCTCAGTTCTTGCAACTAGGAGCAGTCACACTCAGTGGGGTTGACTGACTATAGCTGTGCGGTGTAGTTCTGTTGGCAGGATCAAGATGACTCAGTACAGTGTGGAGTTGCATGAATCATGAACTCCTTAAGAAAAAGAAGGGGACGGAATGGACAATATGAAAAAACTCCACCTGTTTGTAAAATGGTCGGATACTATCTCTACATGGTAATACTAACCAACCATATAGTGTTGCCATATCTACAAAACAGACATAGATTTCTCTCTGAACAGCCAGTTGGGGCCTTGATGGCTTCATTTGAGTTGAGATAAGCAGGTGTAAAGCCTAGCTACGTGCCGATCATCTCATAACCAACAGGAATAAAAGGAGCTCGGCAACTTATCCTGGTAGCTTAGCACATTTGAGGAAAGACAGAGTATTTCTAAGCACTTTAATAAGATTAACAACAAGCAGTATTAGATACACAAAAATATTCCTCTTTTTTAATACAAGTAAAGCTATATTTTATATGCAAGACACAGAGGGACAGGAATGGCTAAAATTATTGCAAGTTTTAATAGTGAGAATTCAGTTTTGTTCTTTGAGCAAGCAGTATGTTTCTGATAAAGCGTAAGGGTTTTTTAAAGCACACTGTAGTAAGTTTTATAAAATAAACCCTATTTTATGGAAGCCAATCCTTCAGTGCTTACTGTCACAATTAATGCCATGGAAATCAGTATTTTGTCACGAGGACACAGTAAGTGATAGTGCATTGCTGAACCATCCCCAGGAGCATCTGTGTGAAGAATTATGGAACAAGGGGATCCAATTCTTTTTGTTTTCCTTCCCCATTGCTTTCTAGGAGGTTGTAATTTGTGTCAGTAACAATGTTCCAGGCACAGGTTGATTCAGATGAACTGGTGTCCTGTATATCTGTACTCCAAATTGCACATAAAGTGAAAAGAGATGTGGGGGTTTAAGTGGGGGTTTTATTCCTCTACACAAACACGTAGGCCAGATCACACGATAGCCCAGCTGAATTAGTGTCACTGAAATCAATGAAGCTCTTGAGAAATAGCCATGATAAATAACGGTAGACCCTGCATTTTTCTTTATTTTTCTTCTAGGTAATTTTGAATATCTGTATTTTTTTTAGCAAAAGAGTCTGGCTAAACAAAATTAAAATTCCTGCCTCATCCACGTGATAGTTAAAATAATTTTGATATAAAAGCAACAACTGATTGGATACTGCAAGATTTTCTAAGCACTCAGTCTTGGACTTTATATAGTCTCATTTTTTTCTTTTTTCCTTAAAGCAAGGACAACCAGTGACTATATGAGTCAGTCACTGGCTCTGAAACAGCTGTATGCTTAATAAAGATTGTAGTCGCTAAAATTCCCATCATAAGCAAATGCACAGAACAGATTGGCATAATCCATCTTTTAAAGGAGCTGGAAAGTTTCCAGGTAACATGGAATTTTTGTTGCCACAAGATTCATCAAGGTAATGTTTTGAGGTCTCTCTGGGACTTAAGAGCTAATTAGACAATGCCCTGAGAAAATACCAATCCCTTCTGACCTTGATCTCTGGCCAAATTACTCAAAACATTAACCAGCTGAGAGATGGACATGCGATTTCTTTTTTCTCCAAACATTTAAGCTAAGTAGCAGTGCATGGACAATTAGCTTGCTGTACACACTTCTCTGTCTGGGTCATTACTGAAGATTGAACTGGATATTTCTCCTTTCCGCATCAAGGTCCTTCCTAGCTGTACTGCAAGAATATACCTGTTAGTTGAATCACTGGATTTGTTGTGCTCTAAAACTGCAGAGAAAACATCAATGCAAGGGTGGCGGTAGGGTGTGAACTGCACGTCTTTTTAATATTATAGAGCATCATACTTGGTGACTTAAGGGGCTGCTAATACCAGCTCAGCTGTTAGCGTAAATGTGAGTTAGATCTATTTGCATTTTCTTTCCAGTTGAGTTATATGTCTATCTTACATTAGTTACCTTGCAGTCATCTATTGTACATATAGAAGAGTAAAATGGATTGACAAATTACTAAACCAACCCAGAGGACAAAGTTAATGGTGCCTACCCTTTATAAACAGGAGTCGAGGACTATCAAAGTTAAGCAAAAAATGCCTCTTGGTAACATCATGTAATTGTGTTGCAGGGCAATATAGTACAAGCTTTCTTTGATCTTCCCAGAACCAGACAAATTCCATTACACCTCCCTTTTGTGTTTCAAGACCAATTTTTTGTAACAAAACAAAGCGGGAAAGCAGTGTTTACTCATATTTTACAGTCTGCTCAGAAGCATATGGTAAATAACATCTTCAGTTACCACGAAATATTGATGCTGCTTCTTCTAAGCTAGCTTTTGGGGATGACTTGGAAACTCAGCCTCAACCTACATAATTTATTGTTTATCTTTTTTTTTTTAAAGAAAACATAGAATAAATACGCCAGACTTATACAAAGGTCATTAAGCTTTTCATGCCCTTTAAAGGCTTTTATGTTTTAAGTGTCAGCCTGTCTCCTTGCCTATCATTCAGGAAAGTGCAGAGCTAATGAAGAGCTCACTGGAGCTTTCAAAGTTGTCCCCTCCAGGTTGCTGTCAGATCATCTGCTACACCTTCAGTAACAGGAATGTTGCTTAAAAAACAGATGTGCTAAAGCAGTCATTGCAGGACAGAAAGAAAGTGCTGTCAGGATTATACTGATAGTGACAATTCTATTTCGTCTGATGGTCAGGCAATTTAGGCAGTTTCTGCCAAATGCCATTTTTTTTCTTTACCCCAGTTGCCCTGTTGCAAAACAACTGGTTATGATTCTTTTCTTATGTTTTGTCAATTGAAACCACAAAACCCCTGGAGAAGAGATTTTTCTTATTGTGTAAGTAATACGTTAAGTGTGATGGATCTCCAACTACGAGCCTTTTAATTCTACCATAATAGAAATAGCAATTGTTCGGTGTCTATCCAGGAAAACATCACTTGCAAATTTATCCTGATAGGTTTATGGAAGAGCCATCTAGGAATCAAATCTTTACTCATATCTAATGCTTGGAACATGGATATAAATGGAAGCAATGAAATGTGTTTTCTCAGAAGGCCAAGGGAAAAGAAATATTTTCCAAATGAGAAACTTTTACTTGAAAAACTTCTTTTGTTGTTATTTTTCTTGCTTGAAGAAAACACTTCATTTTTAATGCCAAGCTGTACCAGGGAGACAGTGATGAATTTCAAAGATGAGGGCTAGCTGAGTTCAGGGTATTGTTTAGTTGTTTGGAAGGTTTTTAAACAGTAGTTCTGTAAGCATTTTACAAAATGAACAAGCTGTATTTTCTTTTCCAGTGGTTTCTATTGCTCATACAAGTTGGTCTCTTTTTTCTTTTGCTTTTGGCAACAATAGTTGGAAAAAAATCCTTCATTCTGCCACTAGTTGTTTCCAGGACTGGAGGCAAAAGATTGAGGCAAGGGGAGGGAGTTGCTAATAAATTAATGAGTCAGCCGAGGTTCCTTCTGATGTGTAACCCATGTTTTGGTAGTAGAGCAGGTGGTATTTTTCCGGTTATGTTTTTTCCTCAGATTTTCAGGCAGGGAATTTTCAGTGTTTCTCTAGGAGAGAGAGGCATTTAGTTTTGTGTGCAAATCCAGCTCTAATCAGTCTCATTCTCAAATTTAGAAAATCTCAGCCTGAATCTCTGCTGAAGAAACTGGCTGTAGAAGAATGGGGAAAGGAAGGATGACACTAAACGTGGGTTCAGACAATGGCTTCTTTCTTTATCTGTTTCTAGGAAGTCATGTCATATCTGACACCATTAACACACAAGAAACTGAAGCAGTAAATAACATGCGTTAAAGTAAGATGCATGTACTGTATGCATCTTCTGTATGTTGTTTGTTTGGCTTGTAAGTTCAAGCTTGGAGGCTAATTCCAAAAATCTTGCCTTCTTGTGCCCAAAGACCAGATTTTGGTGAAATGATAGATAGTATTAAAGGGTATCTGAAGAATGCAGGATTAACTTACTTAATGTTTCTTCTGAGCCTTCACTAAATATTACCTTAAGCTGCTTTTGCTCATGGTGTGGTAGATAATTAGAGCTACTAGAGGCATCCAAAGCATCTAAGCACTGTGGGATTCAGAGTCGGTGGTGCCCCTCTGATTAGTAATGAGCTGGCTTTACTGAATACATTGGCTTTTGCAAGTTCTTGATTTAAAAATACAAGCTTTCAAGGAGTGTCTGTACTTTTCCTGTTTGTTTTTCATTCAAAGGGCCCAGTCCTCCTCAGGAATTGCAATAATTATCTCAGGAAAATCAGTGATATAGCCATTCATCCTTAAAAAATGCAGTGTATGACTTCTTTGTCATCTTTAATAACAACAGATCCACAAAGGATGCTGAATGGATTTTTGAGCTTTCAGGATACAGTAGTTAGTTTGCTTTTACCATTTCGTCTTCTTCTTAGTGGTAGTTCTTGCTCACTGTATTCCTAGGATGTAAATAATTCAGCTGAATTGATTTGAACTAGTGTGATTTTCAAACCCAATGAAATGGGAAACAAACAAACAGTTAAGCAAACACAACACTGTGTTTCCCTCATAAAAAATGAAGGTGCTGTTATGGAGAGCAGCCATGGAACATAAAAAATATCTGAAGAATTCTGTTCTAATTTGTAAAAATCAAACTATGGACATATGAAAAAGTCCCCAAAGCTATCTGAAAATAAGAGCTAGGCTGGTGATGTATTAGTGCATATAGATATGGAACTAGTTTGGAGTAGAGAGAAAGGTGCAGCTAAGTCAACATTAAATAGTTTATGGACCTAATTTTTAGACATTAACTGAATTAATTTGTGCCACTGACAGACCAGGTCTGGTATAGGTGAAAAGAGATCTGATATTACTGAAACTCTGTCTCAGTAATGCAGTACTGCTTTGTTTTCTTACAGCACTTGAAGTCAGTTAGGAACAAATTCAGTTTTCATTTACAATAATGTAGTCTGAAAGCTACGGGGATACAATGGGAAAAATGATGGGTATTGATCAAAAATATCTTTGGGCCTCACTGAAATACTAGTAGGAGGTGGAACTGAATGAGACATTTGGAAACCATAGGCCTGTATATTGAAAGAAATAGCTTGAAAAACAGTTACAAGTGCTGACTGGTACTGTGAAACAGATACTTTCACTTCCAGATCAGTGTCTTGGACCCTGTTCTTGTTTATGGCGACTGCAAATCATCCTCCTCTCTGGTGGTCAGCTGAAAACAACCAGCTTCTATCCACGCAGTCAAACATCACCGAAACTGTATTCTTGTCAGTGTGAAGAAGTACAAAGGAAAGGACGAGAAAACTAAGCTCTGCCCCTCCGAGCCGAGAATCCTGAGGGTCAGCGCTGAGGAACAGCGTGGGGAAAACTGCCATGATCCGTCTTGCACTCCATGAGAATACAAAGCAGAGAGGGAATACAAGTGGGGGAGACCAGCGTTCGGGGCTGCCACACTTCCCACACTTCCCAAACTCTCTTGAAGAATTTGCACTTACAAATGTTTCATCTTCTCCTTATTTTCCAATCTGCTCGTTGTTTTTTAACGGTGACTTAGCATCCAGTAGAGTAGGATTTGTGCTGGCACAAATTCTCTGTGCTGGCACAAGTAATGAAACGGGGCACTACTTGTCACTACCCCACCTTATCGTAGTAGACTACTGCTTCAATCCCTCCGTCCTGTTATCCTGATAAACTGTACCACCCTTGTGGTCACCAGCTACCTCACCTGATGCAAACCCATTACTTATGACTGACCGAAGGTTGCAGAAGTTTGTAAAAGCCATGTCTTTTTGTTGATAAATAACTATATCAAGGTTAATTGAAAATAAAAGGAAAAAAGACATTTATTCTTTCCTTCACCAATTGAAATGCTATAAACTAAAAAACTCAAACGAACAAAAATGTATCTCCAGTACCTTTCTATTTCAGTATTTTCGATACTTTGCAGGAAATGGAACTGTATAGGAACTAGGAACAGAGAATCAGGCAGTGGTCCGTCTAATCCATTATCCAAAGAGACACTTCTAAAGAAGACACATGAAATGCCTCTTACATAATGTCATCTGCAGTGACCATGTGTGCTCTTATTGTATCTTCCCTGTGTTGATGTGCATAAATGTGTATTAACTATTTCTTAATATTGCCTACTATTAAAAAAATCAGTTATCATAAAAGAACACTTTCACTATCAAGACCTATAAGTAACAATTGCAATTTAAACTGTCCTTGCTAAGGAAGCTGAAAGTACTTTTTCCATTTCTTTATAATTTTAGACTATATTTTGCTTTTTTGGTAAGTGCATCTTTGTCATGAAATACCTATAATTGCTGCTTACTCTTGTTGCTGGCTTTCTTTTTTTTCCTTTCTGATAGTAACAGTGGAAACTTAATTGGTTTCACCCTGTAGAGGGAGTGACACTTTTTTCCTTGCTTTAAGGGATATATTTGTCAATTAAGACACTTTGAATATTTATTTGGGAAGCAGTTTCCAGCTGCTGTTTATTGTGCAAATGCCGCATGTTATCTTAGGCACTGTAGTGACAAGTTATACCCTTTTTATTTTGTTTTCAAAGAAGCTCAGCTCTTTGCGGAAGCAGCAGGCTGTTCTCATGTCTTTGATTTCCCCTGTGAAAAGGGCTGTGTAGTCTCCAGGAGGATTTCTGGAGGGCCGGATCAGCCCCTTCCGTGTATCTATATTGGAGGAAGGAGAGGGATATAAGAAACTCTGCCTCTGTTTCTGCCCAGCTCAGATAGTAAATGGTTGCAGGCTGGCTCGCAGATTCAAATTGCTTTATATTCTCTCCCTGTCCTGGAGGGAGCCAAAGCAAGGTAGTCAGTGAAGTCAGCTCCCTTACTCACAGGCAGTTTGCCTGTTAACAGTTTGCCTGTTGGAGTATTACTCCAAGCTGGTTTTCTGCTTCCTTTTTCAAGGGGAGCTCTTTCGTTCATGCTAGAAAAATATGAAATAGCTTCTGCATTTAGACTTTGCTTCCACTTCGCTAGAGAAATCTCACACAATTAAAAAACAGGGTTTATTGGACCTCTTGGTCACTCAAACCCCCTAAAACTTTGGACCAGACATTTCAAAGTACTTCAAAAGAGAAAAACCATTAAAATTAGCGTAAGACCAGTAGGCTGCAATGACAAAATGCATCCAATTCATAATCAAACCAGTGCTGTCTTTGTGATTTACCTGAAGTTTATCATCAGGAATGTCTCCTGTGCAGGAAAGCGTATAGCTACATTAATAACATTGTCTGTTGTAAATTAACACTGCTTCTTGGTTCCGGATTATTCGTTTTTGCATTCTGATCAACTATTATATTACAGCTACTCCATCTCTCCTGTTCTTTGTTTCCTTCTCCTCCCACCAGTTGTGCACCTCCATCTAAAAGTGGGATCGTTTTATACTAAAAATAAAATCAAAGAGCCGCAAGGGTTTCAGTTTCTGTTGCACTCACAATCGCTCACCCTTTCCAGTCCGTGAGCAATCATCATTTAACATAGAACTGAAGTCAGATTTCCTAAAAATAATAAAAAAATGCTTGATGACAGAATGTATTTTCCTGTAAATCACACAGATGGAGCAAGACACAGTGATTGTAATGCAGGGCTGACATTCTTTTACACTGTACAGTCATCTAATATTGGTTGCCATAAACACTATAAATCAATGCACAGTGTAACTGTGCAATGCAGTTTAAAATGTGAGAGTCTGAGGCTGATGCAATATGCCAGCAATAAAACATTTACCTCTACCTCAGTTGCTTGTTTACAGCTTGTTTGCTGGCTTTCTAAACTTTCTCATGGTTCATACTTGACATCAATTGGTGTGGCAAAGAGAGCATAAATGAGGAGTGAAACAGACTTCCTAGCCGTTGAACTTGGTCAAATAGCTTCTGGCAGGCCATGACTGAGGCAGATTGTTTTCACTTCTTGAGGCAATTTCTATATAATTTGTGCTTTTTTTTCCCTTTGTATCCTAGAAATAATGTTTAGAGAGTTGGGAATGAGTGTTTTGATGACTAACATTAGAAATTCATATGACTTCAAGCTGAAATTGCTGACTATTTCTGGCTCCTAATGTTACTGGGACATTTTTGTTAGGAGCTGGGTATGTCTCTCAGTGGCCTCTGCAGGGGTGACTCTGCAGAGTTAGGGGTGACTCTTAAAAAGAAAATTGATGTTTTTACTAGATTTAGATTAACATTCAGGAGTTCAGACAATCATATAAAAATGTTTTACCCGAGACTCTCATTTCTTATCAGTGTTGGGTTTGCAAGAACTATCTGTTGCATATAGTGCCTCTATAGCCTTAATTTTCTGACTGAATTTAATTGTGCTCCATTCCTGATCTACATGTATTGTTTAAGCAAGCAAATATCAACTGACTATGCTGCATAGAACGGAGGTCTGAAAGCACTTTGAGGATGGCAGCAACTCTCTGAAAGATAACAATAATAATAAATCAGTAGAAAAAGTTCTTAACATTTTTTGTAATATACCTTAGGGAAAAGCAGAATTGAAGTTTGCATGCCTACTGTCTTCCTTTGGCTTCTAGACTTCATTCTGGTTAGTGAAGGGCATTAACAGCACAATGCAAAATATGTCTGCAGTGGTTTGTGCTAACCAAGCTCCAATCTCCTGTCCTGAGACCCAGGTCTTTTTTGCCATTCTGAGCTTCCTTCTACTGGAGATATGGCATTTAGAAAGATCTAGGAAATATTTAGATGATGCCTTCTTAAATTGTGAATTAAAAGCCATCAAAAGCCATTGGTAAGACCTGTGAAGGTATGAGCTATCTGAATTATTTGTAGTGAAGAATGCAGCAGATTCCACTTGCTGCCACATTTCATTCAGCTCCCAAATGCAAAGCTCGAACAGTCTGAGGACTTGTGGAAGGAGTGGAAGAATGTGCCAGCAACCCACCGCTGCTCACCGCCATGCTCCAGCAAATGTTCTGCTGAATTTTAGTTTCGGTTACTTTCGGTTTAGCTACGGGAGAAACAGAAGAGAGCAGCAGAGCCATCCCCTGAGCAGAGACATTTCTTGCAGTGCCAAAAAATTGTAGTGCTTTTTTTGCATAGCCTATTCTATGGTCCACTGGATCCATGTTGAGTCTTTCCGGAGAGTTCAGTGGGCACTAGATCAGATCCCAGATTCAGAGTTTGCAGGTCTGCATTGCCTGTAATTGCAGAGAGACACAGAGCAGCTAATAATCCAGAAGCCATCTGAGTTGCAGCAATCTCCTTTCTTAATTTCTTTTTTTTGTCCCTCAGCACAGATTAGCACCAACTGCTAAAGAGTGGTTTTCCATAGTAGCTTGTCAGGGGAGCTTTTTTTCCAAGTGTTATTTAAAAAAAAACAGACTATTTTCTG
Organism: Rhea pennata; assembly: GCF_028389875.1. Lineage (NCBI taxonomy): Eukaryota > Metazoa > Chordata > Aves > Rheiformes > Rheidae > Rhea > Rhea pennata. The sequence continues at coordinate 5,413,297 of NC_084679.1, read as the reverse complement.
TTTTCTAAATCTCGTTTTCCTAAAGCTAGGCAAAGTGTTCTCTTCAAGTGCTTCATGGCTCCTTACATTCAAACTGCAAGAGCTAGTAGAGAGAGAACCATTTCAGAACTTTTTTATTTTGTTTTGCAGGCTATCTATATTACCGTTTGTTACCTTTTGTCTGTTACCTGGAAATCTCAGTTCTTTTCTTTAGAAGTAGCAATAAGAACAGTTACTTTTATCCCGTCTTTTGTCTCTGCAGATTACCCTTTTTTTAGCCAGGTCTCTGTTTCAGGTGCTCATATTTAGGGTTCTCTCACATCTCTGTAAGACAAATGAGAAATTCCCAAAGACTTTTAGGTTCCAAAGGAAAAGTCTAGCTTTAAATTATTCCTTTATAAAAAATGCAAATCAACACTGACTACTTCTTTCACATGCTCTCAATTTGAATGTGCTTTGATTAGCCACATCTTTGATCCCTATGATACACAATGGAATTTACAGGCATAAATGTTTAGGATTCCTATTAGTTTGTTGAAACTAGAGATAGCAAGACAAATTATTATTGTTGACCTGCTGTGCTGGTTTTATTATTTATATTTATTTAGACTTGATTCACAGTCTTTAAAATGAAGGAAAATAATGACTAGAAAAATATGAAGCAGCTGGGGTAAGCTTTTTACCTATAGCTGGATAGTTACGGGATTGTGTATGCAAGTTTTGAATACAGAGTGATGGTAACAGGTTTTTCATTTTACACCACAATTCAAACATATCCCCCACTGGAAATGAATTGAAAAGATACATTAAAAATAAAATAACTCCCAGGTTTTGACTTAAACTGACAAAAGCAGGGAGACTCAAAGACTGGCTCCCACTACTTTTTCCCCTCTTTGTGAGCATTCAGTTCACAATACATTACAGTGCATAGGATTGTGCTCTGCTCTAAGATCTTTTCAATAGTTAATACAATAGGATGAGTTAATAGAGGTGAAGTGACAACTTAAATTCAGAAGTTCCTTTTTACTGATGATATAAAACCATCACATTTATAACAATTTATTGTAGAGTTTGATATATATTTAACTTTTCTATAGTACTTAGGGTCCACAGCTGACAAAGAATTTAAGATAGAATGATAAGTGACATGAGGTTACTTTTTTCAAATGTCATTAAATGAATTAGGAGCCCCAGTAGCACTGACTTTCAGTAAGGTCCTAAGTCACCAGATGCTTTTGAAATGATAGCCTTTTTATTTATGAAGAAATCAAAGAAATAAATAGTGAAGTGACCTGCACAAGGTTACACAAGACAAATGGGACTGAATCTCCTTTGTCTTGACTCTGACCCTGAATTTCCAACCAGATGCAAACCATACCTCTGCGCTGCTAAATGAATTCATGTCATGTGTGCCAGTAACTTTGTTTGGTTTAAGCAGCTGGCCTCTGTATTTGTAGAACAGTCATAGAAAGAAAATACATTTCTTGCATTAGAGCCTGGTTCTGAGATTTTGAGCACTTTGTGTGAGTCAGTCAGTAAGTGAATGGTAGTTCTTTCATATCTCCATTTCTTATTAGCAACTGAAGTTTTGGTGTAAGGCTAATTAGAGATGCCTGTTGCTATTGGTGACCCTGGATCAAGCCTTACAATAACCAGGACCGTTAAAGCAACAGAGATTAAAGATTGCTCAAGTTAACTATGACAGCTCAGGATATTTTCCCCAGCATATACGTATTATTGAATGTGTTAACAACAGATAAGGTAGAAACAACTAAGATTAATTAGATTCTGCTGAACCAAATGGCATTTGACACAAATTATACAATATCTGCATATGTTATTAAAACTATCAGTAAATAAATGCCATTTCTCATTTCCATTTGCAGCATGGTCTATTTTGAAGCACAACAATTATATAGACATGAGATATGCGGGTTTTTTTTCCAAAATGTCAAGGGATGCAGATTTTTATTTACTCATATTTTTAATTGCTTCATGTTCACCCTGCTGGTTGCATGCCCTTGTGAATGAAGGAGCTGTGTTAAGTGAGGTCTACCTGCAACTTTTGTATTGCACAAAATTTTTGAGTTGTTTTCTTTCCTATTATCTTTACATTTGTCTAATCAATTTGGCAGTTCACGAGAGATACTAAATTGTGACCAGCTTCCTCCTTCCCTATTGCGGAGTCTCCTAGCCGATCCTCTATCTTCCTTTTTGTTTGTTGGTATATGCCATAAAAAGCAATTCAGGTAGGTCTTTGCATCCAACAGTATTTAAATTTGGTAAGCAGTTGTGTACTTTGAAAAATATGCCAAAGAGCAACCGAAATAAAAAATGTTCTTTTCTTGAGAACACATTAACATCTGTAAATTTAGGATTTAATTTGTCTTTCACTGCATACCTATGCTGTCAGTGGTAGGTGTTGCTAAGCTTTATACATAATAGTACACTTTTGATTAAACTCTTCTGGCCTGAGAAAGAAACTGTATTTCCCTCCCAGGGAATGCTGGACCATTGGTTGCTGTGCTCATTTGCTTTGGTGAATTACACTTTTAAGCAATTATCCTTCTGTCTTCTTCCCACAGCATAGTTCAGCCTAAACTCAACAGATTACTGCTCTCATTATTGTTAATCCATGTTAGCCATGATGCTTACCTGAGCTCTCAAAATGGGAAAGTGCCTTCAAAGTCTGATTTAACCTGTGATATTTTGTAGATACACATTTACCCTTTCACTTCAAATGCTATTTATCATGAGCGTGCACAGAAGCCACCTGATTAGTGCTACACTTGTCAAGGGAGAAGGGCAAATGCCAAATTTAAGGGATCCTCTTGGAGAACTTTCTGCTGAGAACTTTCTTTTAAATACCATCAAGGGAGCTCCATCTCAAGGCCCATTCAAACTGCACTGCAATGTTTGTCCAACAGCAGCTTTTGTTTACAAGTAAAAGGTATTTATGCTCATTATGCTAAGGGATAAGTACTAAAAAAATGCTGAAACTGTCGCATAATTGCCTATGAAGTATTTATATCTAAATTGACACCCCAACAGGTCTCTGTATAGGTCTTAAAGAAGGTTAGCAAAGATTTGCATTCCCTTGAGGTGTACAGGAGGCCTGCGGCAGGTTCAGGAAACCTGAGCAGCCTAGAATCAAAGAGTAAATGAACCTGACAGACAACGGGTCAGAGAGGGAGTGAGAGGAAAAGGCAGTTTGTACAAGTGTGATGGCGAGATAGCGATCTATTTGTCTGAAGGTAAACAAGAATAGACAGACTATGACTGACACAAACTAGTCAGAATTTTACACAGCTAGAAACAAAATACTTCCATCGGATCTCCTGTGTAATAGTTTCAGGAATTAACCTCTGGAGATCAAAAGAAATGAGACATGCCCAAGCAATGTGATTTAGACAACTGGTAAGAAAATTAAGCAAATTTCAATGGCATTCTCCACCTACTCAAAGAAGGCAGATGATCTTCACTGTGAGCTGTACGCTATGAATAACACAAGGTCTAATCTGCAATGGCAGCGTTCTGGGTGCATGTCGCCAAGAGATAAGCTGTGGTGCTACTGTTAATTCCTGAAACTAGCAGAAGAGGAGACATTGGTAAGGATAAGCATGCACTTTAATTACACTGCAAGGTACCTTACTGAGCATTCCTAGAGAACATAGAAAAGTGCTGAAAGAAAGGAACATGTAGGAAGGAGAAGCATGACCTTCATCTTTGTCAAAGGAGGACTGGTGTCCCAAATGCTTGGCTGATAGTGGTCAGCAGAGATACACGTGATAACAAACAGAAAGTGAAAAGAAGTAAAAATGAGTGCTCATTTTGCACAAAATTAGGATATTGAGAACAAATTGATCTATGCAGTTGAAAACAGAGTTCTTTATTTCCATATACTCATGCTCATGCTAAATAGCCTGAGCATTAAACAACAGAAACCAGAGTTGCTCATTACCAAGCATAATTTCAATCTTTTGAGTATACTACTGAGATATGATGGGAAGATCTGGTGCATTGCTGAAATTAATTGTTCTGAGTAACTTTGGATGAATTCAAGTGGGAGGAAAGGAAGGAAAGAATGACATCCCCTGTAGCATGACCGTATCTCTGACTCCCTGGCAACCTGGAAGCAAATGTGAGTTCTAGGAAATAAAGCACAAGTTGCCAAAGTCATTGTTATCCGATACTGGCCACCAAATCACACTGGAGAGCAACATGAGTCCCTGAGGCATTTCATAATATGGGGGGGCTGTAGTGACAAATTTAACATTAAGCTTGAGGGCTCAAGTTGTCACTGCCCCCAAGCCTAATAAAAATTATGGCTGATAATTTCCTAATTCTGAAAGTGTTGCATCTAGCATAGATGAGTCTATATTAGATGCTGTTATGCCAGTATTACAGGACTGAAGATTGCTGATATTTTAGGAGTAGAGGATTATGGCTTGATTTCATTTGTAATATGCAAACAGAATAAAGTCCAAATCTGTCGTGGATATATACTAGTGATTTTAAAAGAGCTAATTTTGTAAAGCTTAAAATAATTATATGTCACATTGATTTGAAGAAACTGAAAAAAATTAATAATCAAAAACTGTGTAAGAATTTTTTACAAGATACTATGCAGAAATAGTCCCACAGAGGAGAAATACTTACAATATGGTTGATGTGCCGACAGCAGGTACTAAATTGGCAGATTTAAATGGGCAGATTTGGCATCCTGGACTTCTAAGATGTGGGCCAAGAAACTCTCTGGGCCATTACTGTTGATTTTCAGTAAGTCATAGAGTACCAGGAAATGTTCAGAAGACCGAAAGAAAGCTAATGAACTAAGCTTGAGTCAGTACTTGGTAAGCTTAGCAGGACAGCAGAGGGAGGAATATGTATCTCCTTCTGGTACTGAGGGAGAAAATAGTGGAAAAGCTGATAAAAGATTTGATTAATAAATTCAATTGATATGATTAATAAGTTAAATATGAGTAATTACTATCATTGGACAAAGGTTTGTGGGAAGTAGAGCTCTCTTTTTTGAGATGTAATGACATGTATGGCTGATACACTGAAAAAAAACCCCCTTCTCTTAAGTCATTGTAAGAATTTACCATGATCTGTGGTTCATTGTCCACCAGTCAAGTGAAGGGTTTTTTTTTGTAAAAGACTTTTCTAAGACTTGCTGTAGTACAATAAACAAACAAAAATACCTCAGGGAAGTCCTGTAGACTATTATTATTTTAATATTATTATTACTAATAATTATATTATTAATTTTATTTTTTATAATTATGTTTTTAACAAGATAAATGATGCAAATGGCTTTATTATCTGTGAATTAATGGTAACAATCTGTCCCTATGAATAGAAATACTGGTCCTCCCAAAGCCTTGCATTATACTTTTTTTCCTTCTTGAATCAATGTAGTCCTGAACTGCAAGACACCAGGAAGTTCATAAAATTCCAATAGTCGTTATGCAGCAAAGATGCATAAATTCACATGAGTTTTAAGTAAGTCATCAAATTGTTGGCTGTATTGGTGTTTGTTACCTTTGTTCGGTCAGCTGATTCATTAAATTCTATTTTGTTTATAACTTACCTATCTGTAACATTCATGCTGTTCAGTAAATATCAACTTTTTTTTGCGGGGGTGGTGATTGGGTATCAGTGCATGCTGCATAGCTTTGGGCTATATTTTCTCTTCTGTTGTAGCTTCAGGCTATTCTTAGCTATCTTTAGCTACCATCATCCCGTTTGACCAGAGCAGGTTATCAAAGAGTCTACATATGGCGAGGTTTAAGCCTGGGATGGACTCTTTGATACTGCTTGCACACATCTTTTCCTCTGCCCTTCCACTGTGTAAACCTATATGGAGTTCATTCTGTACAAAACAGAGAATATACCAGATAAGACAGGTTGAGGAGATACATTATTTTATTATTAAATTATTTTACTGTTTTAAATTACTGTTTTTCCACTGTGGCCCAACAAAGAAAGGCAAAAACTGTGGTCAGAGCTAGCTAGGGACAGGCCAGAAGAGAGAAGTCAAAGCCATATAGCTGCCTGGAAGAACTGTAGTATTGAGCTTTGTATGCTAGTTCATCCTATTACAAGAGAGGGTAGTGAATCAGAAAGTCAGGCTGATTTAATAATTTATTATAGATTGCAATTCATCTCTAAGGTTAAATAGTCAATCCGCATACAGTATGATAATTATATAATATATGGTTATGTAGTTAATATGTATAAAAACATAAATATATAATTTTTAAGGCATATCATTAAAAGAGATTTACTCAAAAATGGCATTTCCTTCCAGGAGAGCAGTCTCATTTTTGAAAACAAAACAAAACAGTCTATTTCCTATTTGGATGGATAAATTTTTTTGAATATTTAACTGGGCTGAAGAACTCATAAAAATTTCACTGCAATGAATCTTAAACATAAATTTTCTGCCTGAGTCCCCAGAGTGGCAATGCCCAGGCTGTCTGGTTGTTCCTGGAGGAGGGAGACCCAGGCACCCGTCAGCTAGAGAGCCGCGGGGGTTCCGGCCCATAGAGTCGGCAGACTGACTCGACTGTTCAGCCCGTCTCTGCTGTTAAGGTTCAGATGACCTGACACATTCTCAGAGCACAGTGTCACAACTTCTGACCAGCCATTTTTTATTTCCTAGGGATACGCAGTATCTTCTTAGAGTCCAGAAAGCTAGTTTTACACCTTTTTTGCCCCTACGATGCACTGTGAGCACTAATGAATTAGTTCTTTTTTCTACCTAATAAGTAGTACAGTAAGTAGTACTAAGTAGCTACAAAGGAATCACATCAGCTCATATACAGTAATGCTTCAGGATTTACTTCTGTTGATAGCTGCTACTTTATATTCCTGTTCGTCTCATTTCTATTTTTCTTTTAGATTACCCAGTTTAGTCTCTTTCTCTTCTTTGGGGAAATAGATGAGTCTGGGCCCTGCACAATACATTTGCCAGACATCCTGACTGTTATTCAACAAGATAGATCAATCCCTGATGGATATATAACATATCAGGTTCCAAATAATAAAAATTTATTTATAGTTTGAAAAGTTTAATTTTGAGTGTTCAGTAGAGATAAGCAATCAGTGAGGCACCTGAATGCAGGACAGAATTATAATATAAATTAATTCTGTCCTCATTTTTAGCATTTTATCTGAGTAATATTTAATTTATAGCTGGAGCATTAGTTCTATTTAAAGATTAGCTGTAGAAGTAAACCATACGTTGTTGAATTTGTAATATCTTGAAAACAGATCATGACTCAAGTTTGTAGCTCAAATATGAAAAATCTTGTCCATTACTCTTCTCCCCACTCTTTTCCCAGCCTTCCCTGAAAAACAAAGAGCTCTTGGAAACTTGAAGACAGTGAATGCTCTTTGCAGTAATCAGTGATTGTATTAGCAATGTGCACAATGCCAGGATCCGATGAATGCTTTCTGATGATGCTTACATCCTAGTGCAATTTCTTCTGAAATTGCCACTGAATCAGGTCATGGTCCATGAGATCTACTGTTTTGAAAATCACTGTACTGCTATGTTGGTGGAAACTTGATTCTCTAGCTTCAAAGTATTTATAAGAATGACTGCTTTATTGTTTATCTGTCTGGGGAAAAACTGTGACTGTTAGGAAAAACATCTCAGAAAAACCTGTGACTCACATGAGTTCTGATGTAACCACTGTGCCATCATCACCTAAAATCACAGAATCACAGAATGGTTGAGGTTGGAAGGGACCTCTGGAGATCATCTGGTCCAACCCCCCACCCCGTGCTCAAGCAGGGTCACCTAAAGCATGTTGCACAGGATTGTGTCCGGGCAGGTTTTGCATATCTCTAGAGAAGGAGACTCCACAACCTGTCTGGGCAACCTGTGCTAGTGCTCTGTCACCCTCACCAAAGTCAGCTGGTATGTGGCAGTTGCTGGGGAGTATACTGTTTTTTCACGTGCTGAATATATATATATAGGAATCTGTAGGACTTGAAGGACCCTGCAAATTTCTCACCTCACTTGATCTCAGAGAGGAATTTTTTTCAGTTCTCTACAGAATACTCTTCTGTGCTCTAGTGATGCAACTACTTATGTATGGCTAGCTGATAATCACAGGTTAATACGAGTGTATAACCAAGGATTATTATTGTCTGCATATCTTGGGGTACCCTGACCCCAAGTTATTAAGCAGGAAGTAGTTTTAATAACACTTTTTGGTGTTGCTGACATGCTGTATTTTGACATAGCAAGACATTTCAAACAGGGGAGTTAGCAGCAATGCTTGGGCAATGGGTTCCCTGGTAATGGATGTAAATAGCTTGGTTAATGACTCAGCTAAACCAAAGTGGCATGTGATTGTAATGGAAATGCTACACTGGTTGGAAAACAAGATATTAATTTAGAACATAAGGACAAGAAGAAATAATATTTAGGGACTGAGTAAAGGGCATTCAGTTTCTCAAGGCTCATTTCCTTTTTCTGTAGTACTCCATTAACCACAGGATGCTATCGTGATTTTTAATGACCCCAGTGTTTTTGCCTCAACAACTTTGTCTTGTAGACAATTCCAGACACCTGTGATGATCTACATGATTGATAGCATGTTTCCTTGTGCCTGTTTGGATTTCATTCTTTAATTTCGTGCAAGAAACTCATTGGGAATCTTCACTATGAAGGAAAAATTCTTTCAGTTATTCCCATCATACTAAAAAGTGGCTGGAATAAAGACACATTTACACTGATGCTCGGCATTTAATGGCACTGTGTAATTTCATTTCTTTTTTTATTGAGTAACACTCTAAATCAATTTTCAAAGAGTGTCTCAAAACATTTTAAGGAACTTACCAGTGCTGAAGTACCTAGCTTTTTGAATGAGATGTTTAGATCTGAGCTTTTATGATAATTAAATCTCCCGTGACAATTTAAAACACCTTAGGAATGTATTCTTCCCAGGAGGTGTTCAATAGAACTGTGATATGAGCAGTAATATACTAGCTAGGGAACTTCTTCTGTAACTGTTGTACATTGTGTATTTTTCTTCTCTTCTGGTTTTAAAATGTAGTGCATGGAATTTTTGTATGCTGGAAAACAGCTGGCATACTTCATGCAGGTATTGGCACAGACATCCTTACAAGTCCTGTTTTTGCTCCATTACACTGCAAACATAAATGTATTTATATTTACGTATTTATGATGCAGTATTGTCCAGAAATGCCAATCAGGTGTCACAAAAATCCTGTTAATGAAGATGTCTCTGTGCTCTTGCAAAAGAAGAATGCTGCTGCTGTTAGTGAGTTGTCTTGAAGAAATCCATCATCTGGCAATAATCACTCAAATATGTCAACTTCTAAACATTTAGTGATGATCTGTTACCATAAGTTTTAAACTTGACCTTAACAAATACATATGGTCCCTAATATGTCAACTGTTGCAAATAAGTTTTAGATTTCCTCTTGCAAAAATAAGGCTTTGATTGACAAATTCCTTTTACAAACCTTTTTCACATCCTTGCTTTATTTAGATTTGAAATAATTTTAAAATACACTTTCATGTGATCTTAGGCAAGGCAGACCGTAGTAATTAATTATATGTGCTGAAAAGATTTACATTTCATCACGAAACTCTTAGCGTGCTTCATTCTTCAGTGGATGTTTTGGCAGATACTTAAAAATGCAATGACCTTTACTAAACATCTGCTGATGAAAGTTTATCCATTCTGAGAGAGACAGAAGGAGAAAGGGAAATGCTTGGATTGAAAATTCAACCTTTTCAACCTGAAAATACACTGTGCAAGGTGATTCTGGCTCCCCCAAATGTTTGGAATGTATTTTGGTTTTAAGACAGGATAGAAATACACTTAGAAACAGCAAGAAATTGTAGAGAAATTAAATAGTTGTTCTCTGCGTGTATCTATGGAAAAGAATGTATGTATTTTGAAATATATTCTGTAAAAATATAAAGGTGCTTTGTTTCTACTGTATCTTGTCATATATATAAGAACAGGCTCCTATGGCTGAAACTCCAGCACATGCACAGATTGAGGTTAATGCTCCTTCGTTAGCATGGTTGTTGTGGTCTGCTCCTTACCTGAATGGTTAATTCACACTCTTATATTCCCACAGTGCAGAAGATCAGGCATATGCTATCATGACCTGAAAGGAACGTTGTAATTGCTAGGTGCATAGACAAAAAGTAAGGCCATATATAAAGAACAAAAGAAAAAGCAAAACCACATTGAACAAGAAACATTTTGTAAAATAAACTGAAGCTGATACTACAAACAAGCATGGGAACGTCACATAACAGATTGCTTTAGGACTAAATAAGAGATCAGAAAATGGTGAACCCAATTTATTATCCTCTGTACACATTATACAAACCATTTGGATATTGACCTAAGTGGAGAGGGTCGTTATATCTCATGAAAAGCGAAGGCTTATCTACCATACTGAAAAACACTGATAGTGGAAATTGCTTTTTTATTAATCCATGCTTAAATTCCCTGTCTCTAGTTCTTGTGACCTAAATAGTTGTTCAGTGGGAAACTTGAGTACTCCATAAACTGTGTGTGGGGGGGTCTTTGCTTACTTTCATTGTTTGGAAAAACTGCATCATCTAATACTTATACTCCATTAAAACTGCATACATTTTTACACATGCTAAGCATAGCACAATTTGTTTCTTGTTAATCTGCTGATGTTTTTAAACTAGTCTCATCAGCAGACACTTTGCCTGCAACAGTCCTATGTATGCTTCTGTTGTGTCAAATGACCTAATGTTCTTTCACTGCCATTGGCAGCTCTGGATGCCTAATAAGCAGCCCTTTAGGTATGAATGGAGTAACCAATGGCCAAAAAAAGTAGATTCAATTACTATGAGATAAAATGGAAAAAGTAAAAGCAAAAAAGAGCATCTCCTTTCCAACAGACTTGGAAAAGCCAAACAAGGTGTTACCCCAAACCAATGAAGTCAGTTGGAACCTTTTGGTCAACTGCAGTGGGTTTTGGATAAGGCCCAGGATGTGAACAGATGAATGTTATTATCCATGGCTATTATTTAGCACCCCTTTTTATTAGCAAGAAGATTACTGAGAAAATGCTGTCCACCTGCTGTTTAAGCAGTGAATTGGTTAAAAATGTTGGTGGATTTTTGATCACTTACATCTCCATATCTCTTAGGTTACTTGAATTATTCTGGAAGTCATTGCAGAAGAAGGGGAAGGTGGGGACTGGCTGCCTGGAAAAGCCAATTGAAAAGAATTTTTCAAAATATTCAGAGTCTAAGAAGCAGGAGGTTTGTAACGGGGAAGTGCCTCTCAAATATGTGCAGATTGGGAGCGGAGAGGGCAGAGCGGGGGCGATGAGTGTGGCTTGATGTATTGTTGGAAGTGTCAACTCTGAGCAAGTGGGAATATTTCCAAAATCACTATTATGCCTTAGGAATCTTAAAAATAGAACTTAGGTGCTCTGTTCAGCTGGGAGCTTCTATTAATTATATCCCAGAAGCAGTAAAGGAAAGCTTGGGGACTTACAAAAAGTGGTAATTTTAGCAAGAGTGTATTTGCTGTGATAACTTGGAAAAGTTTTGATGTACTTATTTGGAGCATATTCTAATCCCACCTGTGGTTTCTGCTGGCTCTGGTATTCTTCACTGCCTGTTTTAAACTGTTGTGGAGTATTTCTGTGTCTGTTGCTAAACAGGTACCATCTATCACTTCAGAGGTGGGTGACGTTATTCGTATGTATAGATATATCTTGTGAAGCACTTTGGGATCCTTTGGGATGAAAGGTGCTATTTAAATCTGAGACTTTATTATTGTCTGTCCTCTTCTACAAATAAATCATCTTGCAAAATGACTGTGGAAGAAATTACTCTTGCATAAATGGATTCATCCTGCTTTCCCACAGAGAGATGAGAAAAACTTTATAATAACTATCAAATTGTTTTACAACCAAAATATAGCAATGGTTGAGTAGTTTCCTACTTGTGACTTTGATAATGAGTTTTTGAAAAGTAACAGAAAATGTTTCTAGAGATTGGAAAACAAGATTAGCATATCTGTTATGTAGGATTCTTTGTTAAGTCAAGTTATTTCTTGTTTGGGTGATAATAGCTGTGCCTGTGTTAATTATTATTTCATATTGTCATTATTAGGCCATTAATAATTTATAGTAAAAGCTGCTTCTTTCTGCTATGTAAATGTTTTCATTCTTATTCATCAGATCCTTGTTCCATTATTAATATGATTCATAAATACATTACATTTAGATTCTCTGATAGGAGAAGAGATATGTGCTACTGTATTTTTCCTTTTGTTTGGATATGAAATAAAACAAGCTTGAAGGCAAGAGAGGATGTCCAGAGAGTTTTTAGGGGTTCTACCCACACCTCCAAAATAAACCAGAGATACAGTAATAGCTGAACAACTCTTATGTTCTATTTGGTAGATGGTTATTCCTATTTAATGATTTACCAGCCTATCATATTTGCCCATTAACTGATAATGGCCAGCAGGTTTCCAGGTGCATACTACAGACAGCAGGACTGTAATGTGGCTTTTCTGTATTCAGAGGAACTTGCAGAGAGATGCTGTCTGCCCCTTTCCCAGTTTCTCAGTGTTTTACTATAACCCATATTCTGGATAGCTGACTTGAGGAGTTCACAAGAAATCTACTTGAATATCAGTTGATTCCACAATTTGTAAGAAAATAAGGCTCTCGGAAGAGTTTGTGAGTTACACAGTTAAAAACATTTTGTAGTGGCCCTCTGACAGAAGGGAGGCTTTCATCTGGAGGCTGTCTTCGTGTTTACCCCAGCTTGCTAATGACTAAAATTTTGGTGCCACCTGGCCTTCCAGTGATGATGTATGTGAAATGAAAAATGGAAACATGAGGAAAAGGGACTTCAAATCTCAGTATCTCTTGTAGCAATGAAGGCAAGTAGGGTTAATACATATTGAGATTCTTAAAAATACCATCGTGAGGTTATTTTCAGTTTCAAACTTGTAGATTAACAGGAGTTGAGAACGTACTGAACACCGAGGCTGTCACCATAGCCTGGACCCCTTTTCAGTTTTATTAACATTAGTTGGGATATGTGGACCCTGTATCCTTTTACAGAACCGTTTCAGAACCTCACTTCTTAGGTATCTTTTAGTATCAACTTTAAACATATGCATAGTCAGTTTATATAACTACTTCTGCTTGCACCAAAAATGCTGTTACCTTAAATAGCTCTTTTCTGCATGTTTACATGTTGGAGAATTTTTAGACAAAATTTGTGTAGCCACTCATCTTTCTAGACTAAATGGAACATATTCCCTGTCTCATCTCCTAAGGTAGGCTCTGTGTCCTGTATTTTCCTTCCTCTGCTTCTGTTCCTCTTTGTATGAGTCTCTCTCAGTTGAGGGTGATGAGAACCGTACACAGCATCGTGCCATCACAGAGCCAATGCTCTGCAAGGGGTGTGCAGAGCCTCGCTGCTTCCTGGACCCTCCTGCTGGAATGACCCAGCCTAGACCATCTGAGAATGCTGTTTGCCTTTCTCATAGCTACATCTGCTCTTTTTAGTTGAAGAGGTACCAGTTCACAGGACATTCCTATCATTCATCTTACTTGTTGCTAAGTTGTACGATTATTTGTGTCCCCACTGACTGAGCCTCAGGCTCGCTGTGGCAATGCCTGCCTCAGTGAAGAGGGACTAGTGATAACAACAGCCAGTGCCGTATGTGCAAGTTCGGATTCTATCTTATTAAATTTCATAACATTTATTCCAGTCCTAAAGTTCACCACATGTTCATGCGAGCTTTCATCCTACTTCATACTGGCAATTCCCTCGGATTTTGTGGCAGCAGCAGATTGCATTAGCTCATTCCTGGGATTTGTGTTAGTAATTTCAAAAGAGAAAACTTGCAACATAAAAGGCACTTTTTGTATCATGGCAAATGTAAATGGTCAGGAATTGCTCATAATAATCATTCTATCAGGCCCCACCTAACACAAATGAATATCCAGTAGAATGATGTTTAGATTAGGCCTTACAGAAGGGAAATGTAATGAGCAGCTTCTTAAAGAACAAACAAAACCCTCAATTCACAACCAAATACTTTTCTTTATAACAAGTTATAAAGAAGCAAAACACTGCTTTTGGGTTCTTTGCTTTTAATACTTTAGATGTTTGTAAGTTCAAGAGCAATAAATGTTAAACTTGGAGCAAACAGAAATTTTATGTCAGTTTAACTGTGCCATGATACTATGCAAAAAGTCATTTTTTTCCACTGAGCATTTAAAATTAGTTCAGACAGATATTTTTCACTCAGACCATGAAATAATCAGGAGCCAGCTTATTTGTTACAATACTGTTGCATGTACCAGTACTTCCAACCCAATCATTTGGCTATCATATGTCAGCCACAAATCATACAGATGTTTTAAAAATCACATTTTAGGGAAGTATGTTCTGATGTCTTTTCTATTTAGATTTGGAACGAGTGAGCTTCCTGTTTTCCAAAAGGACTTCTTCCATCTTTATCTTTTTTAACTCGTTTTCCTCTCTGCTTCCTCTCTCCCCTTTCAAGATTCTCATGTGATCATATTGGGTCACCTGGATAATGGCTGGGTGGGTCTGGAAAAGTGCCTAGGGACCCCTAGGAGCACCTGGGAGATGATCTGGTGCTCCCTTAGTTTCGACTCTCTAATGAAGACCTGATTGCCAAACAGCCTTCCCACCTTCTCCAGTTTCATGCTTTTCTGAGCTCTCTTCAGTGCTTTTTGCACAGCTCTGAAATTTAGTTACCAACATTAGAGCTTTGACCCAAGACGGTTTCCATTGCTAGAACTAGAATGTGTATGAGGTTTTATTATCAGAACAGTACTTGAATTGCCAATTTGTGAGGAAAAAAGTCAATGAGTATTATGTATTGCTGACACAGCAGGAGAGATATTTGTCCTTTCTGTACATAAACATTATGACATACTACCTTCTTTATGAGAGCTTTGCTTCATGAGAAGTGGCTTAACACCAAGTTAATGCAATATCAATGGCCCTTCATCTGTTAATCCTATGATAACTCATAGACCGAACAACTTCTGTACGTATTGGTAAAAGCTGTACGGGTTTAATTGTTCCTTTTCACATCCGTCCCTGTAGCATAACTAACTAATGCCATCCAGTGGTAGTGGTACAGCATAAATTGAACATGTCATAAGCCTCCTTACCTAAGGTTCAGCAGAGTTGTTCATTTTTCTGGCCACTGCCAAACTTAATTAACCTGAAAAATACACTGATGGGTGGAAAGTAGTTCATTCCAGCAAGGAATATATATAATAAGAAGTGACTGTAAGACCTCTCCCCTAGTTATGTAAAATCAGTTAAGTCATGCGATATTAGTCAGTTTTGTGGGGGGTTTTTTTGAAATTTGAAACAAAAATGTCACCTACTTTTCTACCTTACAGTACAGAACTTTGATTTTATTTAAGTTTTGACAAGATGTTTCATTGGAAGCTGAATTGTGTGGTTTTCATTTTCTGCATTACAGAACTTTCCCAACATGTAAAATTGACTCAGATTTGCTTATTTCATACTAACAGGGGCCCATATATACAAAAAAAAGGTCTATTTTCTATTAGCAAACTTTAGTTTTCTGCAGCAGTTTCACTGACTATAGCAATACATGGATCTTTGTTTTCTGCATGGAAAAATGGCCCCACTTTACATTCTTAATGAAATGCAAAATGCTTTTTTGAATTTTGAGTAATTCTGTATTTTGCTGTAGGGTTTTCAGACATCTTTAACAGGCACTAATTGCTGCTGCTGTTGTACTGTTGGCAATTTCCACAGCCCTCATATACTGTGAAAATTATCCAGTGGTGACACCAGTGGTACGACTGAACAGAAGATAAACATGTTCTAAATGCAAATGCAGCCAAAAGAAAATAGTTATGATGCTGAACTTTCAGATGATGCTGAACTTTCAGTTTCCGAACTGATGACAATCCTGGCGTTCTTGACCACATATGGTGAAAAATAGCATTCTTTTAGCAGCTCTGTTGTGTTACTATTATCACATGATGTCAGCAGAAAAGAGGCAGTTTTTCTCCTATAAATACTAGCTTTTGATTACTTTGCCAAATGTTCATTCAGACAAATTGGGGACCACACCCAAATTAAACTCAGCAGTGAGTTTCTAACCTTAAGTATACCTAATTCCCAAATTTTATGTAAAATCAAATATTGCCTTCATTTTTTACTTTATCTACATCTCCAAACAATGGAATAACCAATGAACACAGTAAATGTTTTGAAAATTACGGTTCAAATTTATCAGGAGTTACCAAGAACCACAGTAAATGACCTCATGTTTAGATTTCATTGCCATGTGTGGTATTGACTACACAGTCTGTTCCAGGTTTTCAAACTGTACAGTCAAAACCTTTTATTTAATGCCATCATTATGCGTGTTGTTCATTTGGTATTCATTTCAGCAGCAAGCTAGCTTTGAATGCTTGACATGTCAAGGTGTGTAAACAGCTGCTTGGTCAGTATTCCATACCCACTTTTTATGCCAACACAGGTACACAGTTTAGGAGGTGAAACATCTATTTCTCAGGTTTGGCTGCAATGATGGAAGAGATTACTGCCTGAAACTGCTTGTCTTCTACATGTCTTGTAGAAATTTACTCTTTCCAACAATTTATCAAAGGTTTGCCAAGTTTTATTTTAGATAATTTAAATAGGTGTTCAGAGACAGACTGGTTAATTTTACCTAAAGCAAATGAAGCGATTCATACCAAGTCTACTCCCAGCAGATCAGGAGGGTCATTAATGAGCACTTAGGGGCAGCAACCTCTTCTACAGGCACATCTGCATCTTGAAGAGAACATCTGCCCTCTGGCTCAGGCCCACTGATATTAAACAGCTTGCGATCCTCTATATCAGTAGCAGAGATTAAATATGAACTAGAATTTCTGAGACTGCCTCCTCTGGTGTAATCCTTTTCCCACCTTGCTGTTACAAAACCTTACAAAATCCAGAGAGGCCATTCCACATCACAGTGTTATGGCACAAAGACATGTATGGTACTGACCTTAAGGAGTATTTCTCCTTGTCTAAGGCCTATGCCACAGATAAGGATAAAATATATGAAACACAACTTCTACATGTTAGAACCTGGCTGTTTATGTTTCTGGCACAAATGCTTAGAATCTAATAAAAGTATCCCAAATATTATGAGTACCAACAGCACGCAAGCTGCCTAATGTTTTGCATGGTTTAATAATGAAATTCTGTTTCTCTTGGACTACAGCCCTAAAAAAAATAAAGAGCACATATTGTTTATTCTGCATGAAAATAACAACCACACAGCACTGAATGATAAAACAGAATTACTTCCATTATGTTTTGCCACTTATTATTGAAGATGCACTGTGCAGACTTAAAAAAAAAAAAAAAAAAAAAAAAAAGGTAGAATTATTTATATAAAAAGTAAAAGGTCATGAGTGATTTTCCTGCCAACTAATATCTATTGCCAAAAAAAAAAATCCTATTCAGACTGAAGTATATTAAAAACTTTTGACAGCACAGAAGACCTTTATCTGGGAAAGAAGAGTGTTAATTATGCCACATTGATTTAATCTCACAGAGACCTGGTGGATAATTTAAAATTCATGCTATTCTTAATTTGATCGGTATATTTTACAGCCATCACATTTAAGGAAATGCAAGTACTATCACTGCCAGTGAATTGCTTTCTTTAAACATTTTGCAGTGGTATTTTTCTTCCTTTAATTTTTTCCTAGTAATATTGAAGAGACCTTTGGCACTGTAGCAAGCTGGGAGTTGCAGAGGGTGGTTGGAACACAATGCAAGGCTCACCGCTGTACGTAATTCCCATGGCTCCTCCGGTAGGTTGTTGGAACACTGCATGGGAAAGGCACCAAGAGCAACACCTGAAAGACGCTTTATTTAGTCCTCTCCAATAGCATGCAGGCAACTTTCAAGTAGTAGAACTCTGTGTTGTTCTGGAGAAGCCAATCGCTATGTGATACCAAAGGCTGACTTAAGTTTTTTACATAAAGCAAGGATGTAATCACTTTATTAAAATATCATAGTATATTTAAAATTATGACACTTGCTCCTGGAGTGCAAGGGGATTATTACTGTCTGCTTCAGTGTAGTGAGTGCCATTACCACAACTTCAGAGACTACCTTTAGAAAATCAAAAAATTGGAAAAAAAGGTAGGCATTTAGAAGTGTTTTCTAGTAGTAGAGAGTGAAGGCTGAAGGTATCAAACATGAATGTAGCTGCATAATTATGAGCTAAAAGCTAGATAAGATTTTTTAAGATTGATGATTAATGTTTCTGGATTACTAAGGAAGGGTTACACGTGGTTGGACTTGGCCATCAATGGATATGTACAAAGCAGTACGCGTTCTCTGTTATTTTTAAACAGAACCGGGTAAACTCTGGTTACTATAAAAAAATTTCACCTGGCCATTATCCACGTTCCTCACATTCATTTTTCATAGTCTTTGCATATGAATATGTTGTTTATGCAACAAAATATTTAAAAAGAAATGTTACTATTACCATTACTATTTTGTACCATGCTGGAAGCATTTGCATGTCTATTCTGTAATCCGTATTCTCTCTAGTGTTTATAGAACTTAGCCCTGTGAAGCCATACAACCTGGCTCGCGGGGATGCTAGGAACTGGCAGTATGTTATTTACTGTAGACTGTCTAACTGGTGGTCTGTAGACCACCATCCTATGACTTCTAAGGAGGCAGGGGACTGCTGTTAAGGGAGTACACAAAGCCCCGCAGCCAAGTGTTTTGTCATGTGTCTAATCTTTGTCTGCGAAAGGGAGCTGGAACAGCTGAGAATTGCCTCAGAAGAAGGGAGCTTTCGGCTGGTGCAGAGCCTGCCGGACATGACCTTGAGTTCGACCTGTCCCTGCTAGAAGGCAGTAGCCAGGGCATGCATTATGGTTAAGAATTATCCCTGAAATGCACATACTTCCTAGCTTCATCCTGCAAACTGGACTGCACTATGTGTATCTGCCTGATTCCACACCCCGTCAACTCCACAGCAGTTTCTTGGGGTATGTGAGAAAGGCATTCATTTCATTAGAGAAAATACAGTGCACAGAATACAGGTGCTTGCTCATGGCGACAAAGGAGCATTCAAATTCATGACGTGAGAGTCAAAAATGAACCACACTGATGAGCTTTGTCATTTACTGTTCTACTTCATCATTAGGATATAAAACCACAAAGTTTTGTTAATTTGTAACATACTAATGAATTAATTGCAGTCATCAGGTTTTTTTTCCATTCATTTAAACTGTATGAAATTGCCCTCTAATATTTGTATTACCATTCTTCTGCTTCATTTCTCTATTCTCTGCATAGTAGTAGAGATACAAATATTCCTTCTGCCTGAAATATGTATCTCTCAAGCCAAACCATATTAATGCTCCTATTGTACTACTGTTAAATAAGCAGCCCACAGCCCTACATTTACTTGATTTACATATATAAAAATTCAAAAATGCACAAAGGTATGCTGCAAGCTTTTGTCATATCAGTTCCATTATATACTGGCTTCTGAAAGATTTAGGTGTCATTTTTCCTTCTTCTATCTTAAGCCAGGATTTTTTATAGTTGATTTGACATATAGAGTAGTGATGAAGACAATTTTATCTATCTTTTCTTTTTTCCTCCTCAAAAATTCTCTGCTGAATCGGTAAACATCTATAATTTCTGACAAGGTCACTTAATTATCAGTGGTGCTGGCTGAAAAAGAGCTGCCTTATCTCTGTAGCTTTTGCTTCTTTTGTGGAGCTGAGCATTGCTGAAAAGCCTCATGCATGTTCATTAATTACTATTCAGAAGCCACTCTTAGTGCATGCAAGCATTTTGCCTTCCTTAAGATTTGCTTGTCATTAAGAGTGGATTATCTCTGTGTTAAACATCTCTCTCTCCAGTGTGCCAGTCTCTCAAAGATACCAAGCTTGAAACGGGAAGATAAGCAAACAGTTTGAAAAACAAGTAATAAGGAGTTGGTGGACATAGGAGAATAAAACAATGTACCACAAAACTAATGAAGCTTGGTTTCTCTTAGCTTTTTTTTTCCTACTTCTAAGGAGCAAAGAAGAAAAGTGGTTTGTGCTTAAAGTTCCACACTGTGACTTGGGAACTTTAGATTCCATTCCACCGTCGTAGCGAATATCGTATGAGACATTAATTCTTCCTGTGCCTCATTGCTCCATCTGTAATCTTCCTTTAACCCACACTACTTGGGTAACCAGCTTTATGTAGCAGAGACAGATGTGTTCAGTGCAACTTATGCAATGGAGACCCAAGCTACAATGAGGGCTCTGCATGTGAAAAATAATGATGTATTATTAAAATTCAAATGTTGATATTAAGTGTTATAGAACAGAAGTACTACCAGCCATTTACACTTCTGAAATTAAATATCCATATGTGGCCCCTCCCTTCCCCCATCCATCTTCCATTCCCTGCCAAACGTGTTTCAGGCAGGGAAGCCCACGACGGGAAGGAGCCTGGTGACTGTCTCGCTAAGAGTGTTCTGCCTGCACATGGTGTTCGGGTCCACATGATTTGGAACCAAGTCATGAAAAGACTTGGGAAATGTTTAGGATAATTCCAGGAAGCCTTCTCAGTGTACAGCAGTGGTTCCAAAAGGATAAAAAATATTAGCTGATATGTACAAGAGGACAAAAAATGATATGGTGCCATTATAGACATAGACAGGAGCAGAGGCAAGTCTTAAACATTTAGAGATACTGATTTCGATAGAATTATACATGCATAAAATTGCAGTTCTGTGAATCAAATGATGTATTTCAGTTCTCATCATTTGATTCCCTTCACTATCCAAAGGGGAAAAAAGATCCTATTTAAGCAACTTCCATATGAAATCAGGCTGAAAGGGATTAAGACTGTTATCTTAGTTGAGAACCTCATAAAATGGGAATACATAAGAGGTACACAAAATAATATACTACTGTGTATTATTTTATACTTATCAAAAGGAAACACTTATTTACCCTTCCTCTTAATACAAGGACAAGGGAGACAGATCACTTACAAATTTAAAACAGGCTAAAAGAAATCAGATTTTTTTACACAAAGAAAATTTACCCTGTGGGACCGATAAGAGCTTAGTAGGATTCAAAAGGGATTAGACATTTGTATGTATAATAAGAACATCCAGAGCTATGTTAGATAAGATTAGGGGAGGGGAAAAAAGATATAAGCACTCTTGCTTCAGGGCATCAACCAATTACTGATAGAGATAATGAGAATTTTTCCAGTGGAATATTCTTCTGAAAAATGGCTTTTTGTAAAGAATAAATATTTTGCAGCAACGTCTTCATTCCAACAAATCATCTAATGAGTTTTGCTTCAAAACTTGCTTATCTGGTCTCTTGGCAACCTACTCAGGACTAGGAGTCCGGAAATTTTAGAGGGATATGTTGCATAATGGCTTATTGTCTAATTTGTCCAAGATAGTAAACCTAATTCTTATTGCTTTATGCAGTGATTAAAAAACAGTTTATACATTTTGAGATGTTAAAAATGGCTTTTTTTTTCAACAGAGAATTACAGGTTTTTGCAATATTTGTATTCTGCATAGAATATAAATTTCATCTTTCAACCTGAAAGTTGAAAATTCCCTCGGGCTGGTTGATCCTTTTTTTTTCTTAGTTTCTGAACTTCTTGACTTTAGCATTATAAGCATCTGGTAGTGACCATTGGTGCTGGAGACATGCTTAGTTTAATGAGGCTCTTCTGTAAAGAAATGTCCTGTCTGAAGACTGCGTGTGGACTAGGCAATGGGGATTTTGTTGTAGATGAGTGATTGACTGCAAGTGGAGGAGAGAGCTTTCCCTCAAATTCAGTTGACTGCATTACTGAAGACAATAAGTAACAGTATTTTACAGTTGTGTAGCTTATCCCTGTGGATTTCAAAGCTGTTCACAAACTCTATGGAAATATTATCACAGAAAGGCTCCTATTCTGGGACATGGACCTTCTTAGTGTGCACTGTCTGCACTGGTAGGGTGGTAATTTGGCCAAATCACCATACCTTTGCATTCTTTTTGGTCATTTTGTGCTCTCACTATTCTTGCTTGTCTTCATCTGATCCTGTAACCTCCCACATGATGTTTAGTTGATTCTGTCGTGACAAACTCTTGTATCACACACACCAGTAGTAAATGGATAACAGGGTAATCGCTCTCTAGGCTTAAATGGGAAAAGCTTTTGCTGCAAGGACATAGCTTAATTTTTAGCGTACACTCTTTTATAGATTACAGAATTATTCATTGTAAACCATTAATGTCTGACCAACATTTGACTAAAATCTGTTGGGTTTTTTGTTTTATTAGAAAGAAGAACATCAGATAGGGAAATAGAAGAAGATAATTATGTAGGATAACTGCTTTAAATGCTTTTATATCTAAGCTGCTAAAAGGCTAGCTTTGTTAAAGGAAAGTAGCCAAGATTAATATGACATGAAACAATAGAGAACTCAGGTGAAAAAAAATCTACACAGCTGCACAAGACATTTTTTGGCAACAATTTCATGTAAATCTCTGAAATGAGTGCAGGTACTTAATTGGCAATTAAAAAGACAGCCAATGGAAATTAATTAATACTTGCTCTTAAAATGCACTAGCTGCTCTGTAATTAATAGAAAATTAAAAAGGAAATAAATACTTACTTACAGCCTTATTAAGATCTGAATATTATATCTTGGTCTGGGTTGATTGGGATGATAAAACTTTGAGGGGAATATATGGAAAGCACAGTTAAATAGTTGCTCAATCTCAGTAATATTTCAGTAACAAGTAATCACCTACCTGTATTTCAGAATACTTATGCAAGACAACATTCAGAATATTTGAATGTAAGTATAGGAAGAGGATTATAACAGTCCTATTGGTTTCCCATGGAGTTCAGACAGTAATCGTAAATAAAGTTCACTAGTCTAAGGTGGAAGTCCTCGTGCATTATTCAGTTAGCCCAGTAATAAAATTAAATGCTACATAAGCTCAGAATCAGCCTTGGGTGTCCTGATACTATATAGCCCACCCATACATCAAATTCAACTTCAGCTTTTATTCTCAGGTTTAGTTTTGGGCTGCCTTTTAACACTGAAATGAATAATTCCACTTTCAAATTGGTGTTGTGGTACAAAGTTTTGCACATCTTCTTCCTGCAGAGTAGTTGCTAATATATAAGAGGTGAGGGCTTTATAATTCTTTCTGTAAATATTTTGTCCTTTGTCAGATTTTGAGTGTGAGTTCTGGAGCAACAACTATCCATTACTGCATGCAAGTAAGTGGGGTGGGAGATGTAATAAAGGTAGCATCGTAACAACATACCACTGTCTGTGTGTACATATCACGCGTGACATCCAAGTGGCATATATGAAGGCTGACCCTGTTAAGCTCATATTACCAAAAAGGAGTTAGGGAAAGGAATAGAAGGGTTATTTTTGGCTGGAAGTTCTTATGGGAGAGATATCTGAAGGCTCCTGGGTGTAAGAGGGATCTTGTGATCCTGCTTCCAATTCAGTCCTCATAGCAGCAATAATACATAATTTTGTGTAGAATCATAATAGTTTTTATGGGAACAGAGCACTTTGCAGATACTTCATAACCTAAGAGAAAGTGAACACTAATTGAAGAGGGCTCTTGCATGACATTCTTAGAACTGTTTTTAATGCCTGTTAGTTGTCCATGTGACCTATGTCAAGTTGTTGACATTTCGCTGCCTGATGCAGCTAAATCAGAAGTAACTTAGTTCATATCTAGCATCAGATCAGGAATAACAAAAGAGAATGGCAGGGAAATAGCAAAAATAATTTTCAGAGTTAAGGAACATTCAAATGGGAAAGACCTATGCAGCTTCAGAAGTGATCCACAATGTTTATCTTGTGTATTATATCAGAACAGAGGCAGCTATGCACGTGCTTGAATTCAGACATGTATTCAAATGTATCCTCAGAAGTTCCATCAATTCCAGAATAGGACTATCTAAAAACTGAAGAAATAAACTTTGAGTCTTTCCTCAAAAACAGTATTCTTATTTTAAGCATTGTAGTATCATTTTGCAGTACTGTAGTATTGTACCCAAAATTTAGGATGCAAAGAGGATAAGGAGAATTTTTAATTGTTTCATTGCAGAAACAGAAAGTACGGTAATATCAGTATCAGAGATTTTTGACGTGGAAACAATAGCAATTCTGTCTTTCTCCATACTAGGTACATTAACATGTGCCCAACCGGTACATTTTCAAAGAGATTTCTACTTAGTCGATGACCTGCTTCTTGCAAAATGGGAATCAGATTTTTATGACTTCAGCCTTCCTTCCACCTTTAAGTATTTAACCCACTACCTGCTTTGTCAGTGCTCGTAAGCACACAATTTGATACTGCCATTTCAGATTTATGTTGACTGGAAGGCTTGTGTTCTGTCTGCAATGGAAGACTGAACTAATGAGGTCACTTCAGCTGCTTAAATTGACAGTACCCTACTATAGTTAGAGAGGGAAACCAGCCTTTGCAGGTTTCACTACTATTAAAGATTGACTACTAACATTACAGTAATATCAGACAGTAATCCTACTTCTTTCAGATTGTTTCAAAAGCTTTCCTCTGAAAGAAAAAGTACTAATTCTATACAGATGTATACCATCTTTACTAAAGGCCCCACTTTCGTTTTTAAAGAAATAAATTGCCACATGCAAAATTGATCAAAAAAGGAAGGCTTTCAGGCGCTGATCACTCGACACGTTTGAAAGTAAGCTATTGTTTTTAGCCTCACTCAAAAATAAAGTGCCGTGCTAAAGTACAATTATAATCTCTTTTCAGTTCTTATTTGCTTCCTTCAAGGGTGTAGAAATGGATTCAAAGAGGGGAAGATGCCCCCCACAAAAAATAGCACCTTTTCATATTTCTCTTTTCTTCTTTTCTTATTTGCAGATAATGAGTGAAGTGCAAGTGCATACAAACACACTGTTCTCTACTTATTTTGAAACAAACCTTTTTTTCAGAAGCAGCTTTTTTATCCTTTGGAATCAAGGAGATTATGGTTTTTTTCCAAGAACTACCTTTAGAAACTAGTGGAATATCTTTAGGGATGTGAGAGCTTGAAAAAGAAAAAAAAACAAACAAAGAAAAACCAACAATGTAGGCTCAGAGATATCCGAGCTTTTTTTTTTGCAAATGGAGGTGTTGGAAAACTCTGCTGGCACTTAGTCTTTCTTCCTTATCCTTTATGCATTTTCACGTTACAAGATTTCCTTAAGGATTGCAGACTTCTTAAGAGACTTCTATGAAAGTGAAACATTTTGGTTAGAAGCTATGAATGTTTTAACAATCAGCAACAGACCAATACAGAGATGTTCCTGTCATCTCCGTAAGCTCTTTTTTCTAATACTACTTAGTCTTCCTGTTCTTGTATTACAGGTGTAAGATCCTTAGATGTAAGGTGTAAGATTGAACTAAGAGTTTTCACTCACCACCAGCTGAAAAAGCTGCAGTTTTCTCTATACCAATCTTTTGAAAGTTGTACTGACCTCTGGTCAAGTATCTCTTAACCTCCAAATACAGGTAGGGGACCTGAGTAACATTGCACTCCTCTTTTAGATCCTCTTTTCTGCCATAAACTGTGTCCTACCTCTGTTCAGTCTCTATAAACCTTGGTATAACACAATAAGGGTTCATTTTTATAACTAAAATCATTATTTTTCAATCTTTGAAAGTTAGTAATTGTTAGCCATAGTTTGACTTTTTAACAACTTCTTACCTTTACCCAGAACAGACTAGTGAAGTCCTGATGACGTAGAGAGGTAACTATATAAGCTGCCCTGGGTAGCTTATATGACAGTTGAGAAAGTCCCACACCCTAGCCAGTGCTGATGGTTCCTTAAGTATAATGGAAAGATTAAAAAGTGTGTCAAAAATAATATTGATCCACGTGGATAATGTGGGGATTGAGAAACTTGCAGACCCTTGAGGGAACAGGGTTGATGTGTATGGCTGGGATATTTTCTGAAAACTTCCTGCCCCACCGGTTGCCTCTCAGGCCATGACCTTATGGGGTTGGTACTGCCAGCGGGCATATGTGATAAATTCTGTGGAGTTTTATTGCTGCAGGTTCCACACAGGCTGTATAACTGGTAAGAGAACAAAGCAAGAAAAACTGAAAGAGTGAGGATAGTTGTGGTAGAGAAAAGATTTTAACAGAAGGAAAACAGGTTAGGATTACAGGTTTAACAGAAACCTGTATTGCAAGGATAAAATGATGAAGAAGCCTCTGAAATTTCGCTGCATCTGAACTACCATTTGTTGTTGAATCTGAAAGCGAACGTTGAGGTAGATTTAGAATGTAACAAAGTGAATGTTGCCTTAGTGTCCTCCCTGGATGAACCGGAGAGGCTCATTTATTTTGGGTCTCTCAGCCACATGTCTGAAATTGGTCCAGTAGGTCCAATCCTAGGACGAGCATGATTCCTGAGCCCTACTCTAGCTCTTCTTCTTATATCTTCCTTTGTGTGTTTATGTGAGGTTTCAAAGCAGCAAGGGCTTAAGCTAACTTTCTGCTTAGGGACGGATTAACCTATTGAGTAGCATGAATAGCTCTTCTGATTTCAGCTAGACTACTTGTGTTTTGAGTTGACCAAATCACTCAAAGTTATAAAGGCAACAGAACGTTATCAGTGTAAGAGCTGAAATATAATATGTTCTTTCAACATAAATTAAAGAGAAAATTGATTTCAAATTATAAGGCGGTATCATGAAAATGTTCAGAGACTGATTCCTTTTTTTAGGGAAGGTTTCCCATGCTATCTAGAAGTATGACTGAATGTGAGTTGTATTTAGTTCTGTGTGTGTTCCCTGTACCTCTGGAAAATTCATATGAACAATTTATGTAGCATTTATATAGCCTGGAGAAGCTTGTAAGTTAATAATAATACTGTGACACAGGTGGTAGAGTGCACATGGCATGTTGCACTGGTGAGCACATTAGGAGCATTACAAACAGAATAGATGGCTCTTTAGAAGTTACCCACAGTCTCACATCCCACACTTTTCAATAAGTGTTGTCCCAGGTGCTTGTACAAATCTCTGGCGCATGGCTCCGGTAGAAATGGCTCAATAATTAGAAACCTGTATTAAAAAATACCAAGCCTGGATGACTGGCATTAATCTAAACTACTCTAGAGGCTCCCTTTCATGACTTGCTAATTCTTTACAGTGTTAACCCTAGTATCAGCTTCAAGAACTTAAATCTTAAGTGTGGCCAAATCATCAAAAGTTGTGTTGTAAGGTGTTTATTGAGACCTTTGTGGGAAGTTTGCAATTAAACTCAAAATGAAGCAATGTATTCTTGGCTTTTGAAGTTTGTTATAAACTTGAATGAATGACAGTGATTAAAAAATTGTAATAGCCATATTTTTGCCTAAACTTTCAAATGATTACTGCAGCTTGTTGGAAGGTCTTAATCTCATGTGTAATTTTACATTAAAATTATGATGGTATATTGTGAAGCAAAGTAATAACAATCTTTGTTTTCAACTGATTACACTTAAACACTTAAACAATACTCTAGATATGATCCTTAGAAACAAAAGTAAGTCAAGATTGTTTCCTTTGTCAAGGAAATAGTTGATCAGACTCCCTGAAAAAATCCTTGGACTTCCTGATAATCTTATAACAATATATATGAGAGCAAGAAATCTACTGCTTCCTGTGAACTTCAAAAAAGGCCATTTGACAGAATGGTTTTAACACAGGAAAGGCATGTTTTTAAGACAGGAAAAATTTAGGCCTCTCCCCATTTGGAAATGTCTATTCTTGCTTGCACCCTAGTATTTAAATACGGGAAACCTGGGTGAGTTAATAGATAGGCTGTATATAGAAGACCACCAATGGAGAGATAGTGCATTGTGTTTGAGAGTTGAAAGATCAAATGAGGATTTTTTGTATCCTTATTTAGACATTGCTACTTAGACACTTCAAGCTAACAGAACAACCACAGTACCATTTTGCAGACTTGGAATACTGATTAAAGGAAGCCCCCTGAGCTTCCAAAATGTGTTATTCAGAGCACGCAGAGAGGAAAAAAAAAAGTTCTTACTACCAGAAAAACAATTTAATTTTACTATTTTTAACCAGACAGTACAAGGCTTATCCCAGCAATAACTGTTTACATGACAGAACAGAAGAAAGGAGCCATTGAAAAAAAGGACAAATATTCCTCAAAGCATCTCAGATTTTGTCACACAAGACAGCAGCACAAATTAATGTTTTTGCTAGAAGGTCAAATGTAAGGTGCTCACCTATGGAATGAGTTTATCCTGAACTTTGTGCTGGTGTACACATGCTGACCTTTTCCTTCTAATTTTTTTTCTAATTCTAATATCGTCTTACTGAAACATTTCTGTTGTTTTCTTTCTGTTGTCATGACCAGTCAGCTTCACTTCCACTGCTTCCCAAACACTCCCAGAAGTGGTGAACATCAACATTTGTAAGAACAGATACAATCTCAATAAAAGTTTTGTAAGGACGTCTTTGAAAGCAACAGCCACAAAACTTGTGGCACAAAAACAGCCACAAGTTTGCCAGCTCTTATGTGGCAGTGGCCCTGTGTACTGCAATATGCCAAGCTGATTTTTCTGGTGAAGTGCCTGTTTCTCGATCTATACTCTTGGATTGGGTTATTCATAGCTGAAAGAACTTGCACGGTTCTGTCAGTCTCAGTGGAGCTGTGCTGGTTCATGATAGCCACTCTCATAAAGAAGAGTAAATGTGGAAAAATAGTTTATCCACTTGTAACTTGGGCAATACAGATTCTGGCCACCTCTCCCTGCCCATCTGCGAGTGAGTCTACCCAGAACACCCCTGACACCAGCCGAGGTTCAGCCGGCTCCAGCTGACTCCCTGCTTGTCTCTGGTGTGGTATCTGTTTACTCGTAGCTACTTTGCATTTTTGTTGTAATTCGGTACCAAGCTTATTTTTTCCTAGGCAGTGAGACTTGTTTTTTCCCCATAGAGCTCAACTCCAACTGAAATTTGATCAGTGTGCTGTTCTTCCCTTGGATACCATTGCCACCTTGCAGCAGTCTGGTGCATCTGATTTGGTGAGTTGGAGACTCTCTTACAGAGTTACACATTTTTGTTCACATTCTGACATTATTATACAGCCGATATTGTGAAAATCACTGTGCTCTCATGCTACTCTGTTGATGCAAATGTACCCCTATGTAGAAGGCATTTTTCATGTCTGCTCCAGAAAAGAGTCAGACAGTTGTTGAGTCTCACTGAGCTGATAGTGAGATAGAAACAGCTTGAGACAAAGCTGCGGTCTAAACATACTCAGGGACTGCTTTGGGTGAATGGGATTGTGGTTCAGAGCTGAAGAAGCTGCCAAAAGCTGAAAAAGAAACCAGAACCAATAAAGGAAACCTGTAAACAGAAATGATCCTTATAACATAGCAGGAAGCCTGAAGCAAAGCAGAGGGAATGCCTGGCTGTGTTGCCAGCCCAGCATGAGGGGGAAGATACAAAGTAAGCATAATGGCAGCAAGTCACTTACTTCTAGGAAAAGATGGATTTTACCATCACCCTATTTCTTGAGGTAGGTGTGCTATGATCAGGGGTATTACATTCATGATGCGCGTTGTGCATACACACAATTACATTCATGTTTACATACAATTGTTGCAATTTGTATAACTTGTTAAAAAAATGAATTTGTTAACAATTTGTATTTCTTTTGCTGCCGTGGAGGAAGAGCACTCGTATGTGCAGGAATCCAGTGTAAAGTTTATTTGTGTTGATTCTCACATCCTTGAAGCATTAAGCCAAGCAAAGCTCCTTAATCAGAGGGGTTTTTTGAGAAGTTCTCTTCTAAGATAAAGAAAAGCTTGGGTATTGTCAGAAATGCTGGTGAAACCCAGCTCTTGGCAGTAGGTATGTGCTCTGGCAGTGCACTTAGGCAGCCTAAGCCAGCACCGATACCTGGGGCCCATAGGACTCTCAGGCAGCATCAGTGTGGGAGCTGACCTAGTTCTTTGAACCCCATGAGTTGAGTCTGTGGTATGTGTAATGGATGGGCAAACTGGAGTGCTGAGCTGTGTATGGCAGCTAACTGCGTCTCTGTGATAGGGTCCAAAGTCATCCTCTAGACACAGGCTGGATTCAACTCATATATAAGGGGGGATGCAGGCTGATCATGGGGTACAGGGGTCTGCATGCTGCATCACACTGTGGTTGGGGATAGGGAGAAACACCACCTCCGTGTCTACACCTGCAGAAATCCTGAGTAAACCAAACATACCAGAATTTTTATACTGGTACAACTTTACACCTTCCCTGTTCAGCTTGCACTATTGTACAGTCATCTTACTGCAGTGCCGTCCTTACTTGAATTCTGCCAGTCACAGTGCACTTGTTCACTTGTTTATATAAGACAATATCTTTCCTTTGTTGTGCAAAGGTGTTAATAAATGCCTGAATTTGAATTAAAATGTGATAATGGAAAACAGAGACCTCAATGTGTCAGTCGTTCTGATGCCTACAAAACACCATCTGATGTTTCAAACATCCCAGAACAGGCATATGTTGAGTTGACCAAAAACTCATTTATAAGAATAAATTCTTGAAAAGCTAACTGGTGAAAAGGAATATGTGGGAAGTGAAGAAGGAGGAAATAACAAAACCTGGAAACAAATGTGGGAAACAATTTTTGAAGGCTGTACTGAATACCCAAAAGACTCGACTAGGATTGCAAATGTAGCCTTATTATTAAAAAGAAAAAAACTTTTGAAGTTTATTTTTCTTTGTTTTTATGCATTTAATCAGAAAATGTTTAACATTGAAAGCAGAAGTTCTCCATTATCCCTCTCCTCTTAGAATGGTCACTAGTTGTATTTTTTTCAGTGGAAAGGTTTCTCAGTGGTCTTTAATCTGGGTCTTATGATAGTATAAAGGACTGAACATTGCAAATGCTCCAAGTTCCATTCCTTTTAAAAGTCTCGGTCATGAATCTTTGGTTGCTGACACTAGTAGGAGCCTGGAGTAGCTTTGGTTTGGCAGTGGTGATATGAAAATCTACCCCAAGGCTTATCTGATTGCACAGTTATACAGGCATGTCATTGATTACTTCAGGCAT
The DNA here is from genome assembly GCF_028389875.1 of Rhea pennata. Taxonomy (NCBI): domain Eukaryota; kingdom Metazoa; phylum Chordata; class Aves; order Rheiformes; family Rheidae; genus Rhea; species Rhea pennata. The sequence goes on along the minus strand of NC_084679.1, from coordinate 5,382,090 downwards.
CCTGACTTCATGAGGAATTACAAAGCTGATTTTCAGCTGTGTTATCTGAAACCAATTGTGTGGCCCCTCATGCATCCTGCATCTGATGCTGTGATCACTAGCTCACCCCTCTGCACCTGCAGTAACACGTACGCGAGGCCCCAGGCTGCGGCCACAGGCTTGTTTCCTTCCACCCTGCTGAGGTACAGCATGCCCTGTCTCACGTCTCCCTTCTTACACTGGCACGAAAATAATTTGCACCATTCTACATTGTTTCATTTCATTTGGCAACCAAGAATCTCAATGTTAAAAGACCTGATAAAGCATTAAGTGAGTTTTTAATCCAAAGTGATTCAAGGCAAGATGCTAATTCTTCCATTAAATTGTGTCCAGCTTTTCTTTTAATTAACTGAAGCAAGGCTGAGGAGTTGGGGGATGAAAAATGCTATTAATTCTTTAAATGCTATGATGAACTTAAATTCTAACCTCTAGGCATTATTTTTATTTTATTTTTCAAAATTGAATCATAAGTGCAGTGTCAGCTATAATTACTGGCACCCACTACAGGCGCCAGGGACAGCTGGCACGTACAGAGATTGCTCTGGTGCTGGAGTTTGTCAGCGAGAGCTCTCCTCATTGCCTTCACCGCAGCTTACTGCAAAGCTCGTCGCTCAGCAGATGAGAGCAGAAGCTCCTCGAGCAGGAAGGAAGCCTTAAAGAAAACTGCCTGGTGAACAGTGAAACTACAAGTTGAAAGGATTCTTGTCTGTGTTCTTGATCCAGGATCTCCAGTGAGCTCTCAGGAGATTTCTTGCTCTCTCCTGCCAGATTCCCATCTTTTCCTGTCTCACTGTTTTCTCTCTGTATACAAATTTCTTACTGTACATTCAGAGTTGCTTTGATTTCCATTTACTTTGTTTCTTTTTCCTATGCCCAGATCATCACTCGGCTCTACTGCTCTTCTCTAAACTTAGAATAGCTGGAACTGGTTTTACTTCTCCCTCTGCTTATTTCTTTGCATTTTATATATCTACAGGATTTCTGAAAATTCATTCTTCCTAATATGGTCCAAGTTAGCCACATGATTACGTATCACGTTGCATTGCAACTAGGAAGTATGACACTATGATTAAGTCTCTATCCTGCAACTTTAAACAAGCAGGATTCAGCTTCTGAATTGATATTTCGGGCCTTCATGATTTTGAGAATTTCACTCTGATCCAGTTAAGAATTTATTAAATAGGATTAATAAGAAAATTAGATTAAAAATTACATGACAGAGTATTTTTTCCCTGAGCAGTCTTAACTTCGGAAAAAGAGATTGCAGCTTCTGACTGATGGCATCCGTGTCACATAGCTTCACTCTAAAATAAAATTAAATATTTTATTCCATTTTAACCTTTTTCTGAATGGAACATTTTAATATTTGATTGAAGTACAATTTTCATTTTTGGATTACTTTAATAAAACTTTAGTGGTACAAATAACAATGGAAACATAATGTACATAGAGTTAATTCATTTCTGCTTCTGGTTTCCTAGGAAATACTAAAAAAATGATTTTTTGGTCATATTGAAATAGACAAATTCTCTTTCTTGTTTGTTCAGATAGTAAGATTTTAAAGGGAAGGAGTATATGGACACTAACCATGATAATCTGATCATATTTGCTACAGTAGATATTATCACATATACAATGATTTAAATGCCTCCAAAAATACATTTAGAATCTTAACATAGCAGGAGGCTATAAATCTAGCAAGTAAGTCACGCTAACTGCATTTATAGCATTTAGGCATTTTTTTTTGGTTGGTTTCAGTATTTTCCAGGTCAGAAATTTGAATCTGAATTGATTTCACGTAATGACAAATCACCAATGTCACAGCTGATTCTCTATGATGTGTTCAATTCTCTTTCAAGACTAAGATGTGCCCAGATGCCAAAATAGTGCTCCATATACCGGAGTGAATAACAGACTATATTCCATATCTATACTCATGTTTTTGCATGGCTTTGCTAGCTTTACTGACCCCTTTGCTTTTTTTTACAGGCTTGCATACAATTCCACTTTATGTATGTAAAATTAATCCACTTGTCATCTCATATACTGAGTCAAATCAAAAGCCAGAAAAACCTAAACCTTATTTTTTAATTTTTGTATACACATATATATAAGAAACACCAAAACCTACTGATGCATGAATTTAATTAAATCACGTAGAACAAAAGTACAGGCTTTGTTTTATATGTAAATGTATTTTCTCTGAGACTTGTTCAGTATCAGGGTTGTTCAGAGAGTTGAATAAACCTTGCTGCTTTTCAGCTTTCTGCAGTCATACTAAATAGAAATTGACTTCAGAGTTTATTCGTATTTCAGATTTTTATCTGGGAAAACTTGTCCGTGGAGAAAAATAGAATAGATAGGAATAACATCAGTGACTATGATAAAGTTTGCCAAGAGCTTCCAATTGTTATATCTTATTTTCAGTTCTTTTAAGTTTACTAAACTTCAACCAACTGGACAGAGTGTTTATATGCTTGGTGTCTGCCTGGGGCAGAGTTCTCTGACGAAAGTTAGTGTAGCAATTGTCAGCTTTCTCCAAGCTTTCTAATGTTCTTTTAAACAGAGTTTGGTAAGAGAAGAGCAGAGTGGTTGGTCATTTCTTGTTTTTTTTTCTATTTTGTATAATATTTTTATATAGACTTTATTTGTTGCATTGTACTTCCATTGAAGCCACATTATGCATTTGGTCAAAATGTTAGGTGCAATAAGCCATTAAATGTTAGACATAGTAGACACTAATGTATTCATTCTATCAATGAGAAGATACAATATTGAGCATTTTTATTCTTAACAGAAAATGATAAGGCTTGGTTCCAATCTTTCTTACATAACTACGTATCAGAAGTCACACCCTTGGAGTAAAATCAAGACAATCAAACAGTGAAAATAACATGTTAGCAGCATCATGCTTGCAGAAAAATGGAATGTAACAGTGGTTTAAGGGGCAAAATTTTCAGTTGTTCCTCTCAGTTGTTCGTGTTTAACAGAGCAGAGATGGTCCTGCAATAAAAGCACCTCATCCCACAGAGTGGGGAGATACTCACCAGATGTGGTTCTGCTAAGGGTTGGCCCAGATAAGAGCTTTCCCCATTTCCCATAACTTATATTGCTGGATTTCAGTGCACCAGAAACAAATGAAAATACTCACAGAGCTGAAATCAGACGAGGCCTCTGATTTAAATTTCTGTTTTGTTTTTTTTCTTTCCTGTGCCATGTTTGACAAATTATGCACAACATGCATCTCAAATGATCTTCCCATTTTGTCCCAGAATAGTGCTAAAATGACATAATGATCATTCAGAAAGCATATAGAGTCAGCTCAAGATTAAAATATTAAATAGAAACAGATTTGTTTAATTCTGAAGTGTGTGTGTTGCCTAGCATGCGCTTAAGTTTATTGTTTTGATAAAAGATACTCTAAAACTGAAAAAGGCATTTAGGAATTTTGAACTGTACTTTGGCTATACCTGGAAAAAACTTCACTTTCTGCATTTGTTGTCCTACTTGCTGATTTAATGAACCAAATTTTTATAGTGTTAAGAAAGAATTCCTCTAAAGGAAGACTTACTTGTAATATATAAGACATTTGCCAGAAAAATTCCAACTTGCTTTTATTTCAAGACTATGAACTTTCACACCCTGAAAATCTTCTAAGACTCTGTGATTCTTCCAGCTTTTTCTTAAAAGTCAGTTATTGTGAAGTTATAAGTATTGATTGCGGTAGAGTTACAAATCTGAGAACACACTGAAAGACCTCAGCGACTGTAAGCAGTTCTTTAAACTTCAGAGATAGCATGGGAGAGAACAGATGAACAGAAGATTCAGCTGTCTGGCCACAGCCTTGTAACACAGGTTTCTGATACTGCACTAATAAAATGTAGTGACTTCTTTTGACCTCAGTGACCACTGGGTTAAGCAGGAGAGGCAAGGTTTTATACAGACCTTTCATAAGTTACCCTAGTACTTTACGTTTTGAAAAGAAACTTGAGCATTTCAGATCCAGTGTTCCAAAGTCTTATCCTGTGAGCTCCTCAGGCTTTCTCAAAACCATCCCTTGCTGTCTATGCTGCCTACATGTTGGTTCTGGCTGTGGTCCACAGATCCTGTTAGCAGAGAAGCTTAGGCAGAGAAGAACTGGTTCACACATAAGTCTGTTCCTCCAGACTGTACAGGTTCAACTAGTCTGTTACTTTTTTTATATAGGATGCAAAGATAGGGATGTAGGTTCACATGTAAAAAAATACAGAACCTTCATGCTGAGATCAGCCACCTTGGTATTGCTTTAGTACTGAAAAGGGGTCTCTCTTAATACCCATGCATAGGAGGGAACTCCAGCAACTAGTTCCCCGTAAGCTTCTCCCCCCTAAGCCAAGCCTCTCTGGATAATAAAGCACCCAAAGTTGTGACCTGTAAAAGAAGCCAATTAATGTAGCCATCACAACTGTAGCCATCTGTCTGTAATTTCTTGCCTGCATCATTGCTTTAAGCTCTGGAAGGTACCTCAGCAACCTATTATAGCATGAAACCTGTTAACTGCTTCATGTACAACACTGACGAAAAGATGAGTCACTAGAAGGATAACAAATCAAGGTCTGCTAGACAAATAGGGATGGTGAATTGTAAGCCCCTGGGCCTTGGTGACAAACACACCACTACAGAGTGCTCTCATTTATTATCAAGGAAGTTTGAGCGCCTGTTAGCATACAGGCACCTTCATGCTGGCGCCCATTCCATGCCTTGAGTTTAAATCACTTGTGCTTAATATTCAGCTCCAGGCTGAAATGGTCTGTGAAATGCAGCTTTGTGTATTTCATATGTCCTCAGAGTACTTGCAGACTTATTTTCTAAAATACCACACAATTTGGATCCAACATAGTGTAGCAGTAAATCTTTCTATCTCTTCGTTCATACCCGTAGCTGTTAGATAATTTTCAATTGATGTACATCATTTACACACATTTTATTTACATGATTACAAGATACAGTCTGATTCTCTTCTTGCTCATGTGAGCATTAAATTAGCAAACTTTACTGAGTTCAATTGAATTGTCCCTGATCTATATCAGTGCAGGTGAGAAACAAATTGGAACCTCTGTAAAGGAGAAAAGCCCAGCTTCTATTTCAGTCACTGTTCTGGCTGTTAATGTATTTTCCATTATGTGAGCACCAAAATGATACCTTTTCGTTTAAAATTGCAGGTCCTGGCAGAAATATGTATCACTCGGATTTAAGAGATGTTTTAAAATCTGTGCTTGCAAAACTACTCTTAGTATTTATTTTACCATCAAAAAGTTTCAATTTGGTTAAGAAATCTCTGCTTCTTTATTTCATGATTTTTTCCTACTTGGCTTTCAGGATAAACATTGTAATTTTTTTTTGCAAACTTTTTTCCCTTTTTTTCTCTCTATAACTGTGACTGCTTCTTGTACAGCAACTTCATCATCCTCTGCTTTCTAAAGATCTCCATCATCCTCTCTCCTTCAACTGTTGAAGTATTTACTGGCTGCTTAATCAGCACTGCCTGGTGCTATCTTCAGGGGTCACAACAGGACTAGTGTTCCCCTCACCACTTAAAAACAGCTAGCAGATTCACATTTTATGAAAAGGCTCTGAGAAACAGTATGTTTAAGTTATGGGAACCTGAGAAGTGAGGATTTAACACTGGGAAAAGGAATTTGGACTTCAGTTTTCAACCTTCAGAAACATCTGCATCTCTTGGAGCAACCCCATGTCAGGTACCCATCCAAGGCTGAGGTTCATTTATAGGGCAGGGCTCAAAATACCTGGACTTTGGCTCTTCCCACAACACCCTCATGCTTGGTTAACAGTAGATGCCTACACCAGTAGCCATCTATCAGCGTAGATTTAGACAGCCCTGTTTTCCTTTATGTCACCAACCTGTTCTGAATCTTTTTAAGATCTTGGCACAATTTATATCCTAATTATTATTCCATCTAGCAGTTTTATGCTGTTAGTCCTAAAAGCTGTGTGACAGTGACTTGTGTAGGCCACTGACAGACATTTTACATGTGTTTACTTTAGTTTCATCAGTCATCCTGTTATTGAAGAAGATTAATAGAAACTCATCCTACGTTTTATGAGACTCTTACTTCCTTTTAAAATAAACCAAAACCAAAACCAAATAAAATAGACCAGTACTTTCCTGCAGAAATCTCATGTTTTTAAGACGTCCATGATTCTTCCATGCGTACTTTCAGCTGTACAATTTTGACCAGGAGCATGATAAGGATAATGGTTAAGGATTTTAATATTGATTGCTATCAGTCATTTTAGAAAAAAAGTTAGTAATGGGGCTGGCTAGCAACAGGAATGTGTCACAGCTTTGTGTCCCCTGGCTGTAAAAGGAGTTAAAGTCCTGAAGATAAAACCACCGTTACAGTAAGAATGCTTCTCTTTTCCTTTTCTTCATATAATAATTAACTTTCAGTTGCATGCCAAATGCTTGTCTTGTTTTCATACCACTGAAAAGGAGATGTGACATCTTTGAAGTTTCCCCAAATATTTGAAAACCTACATCTTTGTGATCACGAAGAGCTGCTCAAGAAGCTGACAACTCCAGACAAACATGAAAAGAAAGAAATCACAAAGCAGCTTGGCAAAAATTGGAGCTCTGAACAATTATTTGTCTGTCTCACAGAGACAGAATGTAAGGGCCCAAATTTGCACTGAATGCTCTTTTCAAATCATTCTAGTTATACAGGATGGAAGATCCTGATGCATCAGGGGGCTGCTCCTGCCATGGACAGAGCTGGACAATCGGTCAGGTGGTCTGGATTCAGTTCCCGGCTCTTCTGCTGATGTGCTGCATGATCTTAGGCAGCTTGTTTTGTTATTTCTGTGTCTCAGTTCCCAGGTATAAAAATCAGCATGATAATGCCTTATTCCCTCAAGCCCTTTTAGTCTTCAGTTGAAAAATATATGATACTCTCTGACGGTATTGAAAATGGTCCTAAAGACACTGAGATTTTGGTGAAGCACAAAAATAGACAGCAAAAATACAGGTGATTCCATTTTTGTTCTGATTATAGAGCTAGGTGCTTTCTTTTGTGTCCTTTTGAGTTTGCACAGATCATCCAACATTGTTATCAGTGTTGTGTGTAATGTGGGCTTGGATTAATAGACAGGGATTGGAAACTGAAGTGATTTCATCTTTTCATTTAAAAAGTGTAATCTTCTTTTCCTCTTGCCTTGAGGTAGCTACTAGGAAACAACTTTGGATCCATTTTTATGGTGTCAGGGATCTCCTCTTTTTGTTCACTAGTGCCTGTTCAGACTTGCTATAAGATAAAATAGCTTTCTTTAGTTGCCTCGTTATTTAAAATGGAGGAGATGGAAAGCTGTCCATGAGATGGTTACAAGGTGAACTAGGGCACAGAAAACTATTCCCATTTTTTGGCTCTGCCATGGCCCTCAATGCTGGAAATGTTGCTTGGCGTTCAAGCTAGTGACCTTTCGTTTGCTGCAGGCTAAGAATTCACATGGTCGGTAACTGCAGTCTGATGTGGGATAACTTGCTGAGTTACTGTATCTGGTCCATGTAGTAGAGAAAATTGGCTGGATGCATCATTTCCCTGGAGCAATATGTTTTTGCATGGGGGCTGTGAGATCCACTGATGTTTGAGCAGGCAGCCTTCGGGGGCTCCAGCCATAGGACTCTGCTAGAGCCTCTCTGGAAGGCAACAGTCCGAGTCTTGCACTGAGTCTTCATTTTGAAGCATGCAATTTTCAGCTCAAATAGGAGACTGGCAATTGCAAACTTATATTCAGAAGAAGTGTAACCCGGGATTTGCATTCATATAAAATCCTTCAGTACTTTACAGCTTATGTTTAAGTAGTCTTGTTACATGGCCACGCATAATGTAGTAATGAAAATTTGAATTTTTAAAAGCTGTACTTTCAAGGTTCATTTCAAAGCTAAAGTGAAGTATGTTAAAATGGAGCTGAATGAACAGTGGATTTTTCAGTTTGAACTGAAATTTGTCTTAAAATAAACTGGCTTGTGTTAATCCAAAATAGAAATAAAACTGGTTTACTGGTGAAATGTAAATCCCACACATTTAATTTTGAGTCAACCTGAAATATTTAATTCAAGAAGAACATGCTTTGTTTAATTCTTGCTCTATTCTTACCCGTAGAATCCTTTTATCCTCTCAATATTTTATATATCCCATTTTTAAAATGCATTTTTGAAACCTAATGCTGAAAAATTATATTCTAAAACAGTTAAAATCAAATATTTTCATATTTCCCAAATAAAATACTTAATTTAGAAAATGTTCATAATAAACCAAGATGTTTATTATGGAACATATCCAAGAGTTTAAAAACTAAAAGGAACATATCCAAGAGTTCAAAAGTGAACTACATCAGCTCCTAATAGAGCTAGTAAGGAACTTTCCATATGTAGCAATTATTTCATAACTGTCCACTTCAGAACTATTTTCAACACTCCTCTACGCAGGGCAGTAGATGTCAGGACACTAGTACATGAACTGTGGGTCTTCTGTGGAGTAACAGAGTATGATTTAGAGTATGTAGAGCTTACAAGCATCGAAGTAACTTAATGTACTTACTTGATACAAAAATAATTTCATTTTCTAGGAATCTTTAGGGATAGAAAGTGCATATTTTTTGTTTCATCAATCTCCTGAAAATCTCTACATTTCCTTCAGGATACTTCAGAAAATCCTACCAAAGACATAAGTTCCAGATGGGGTTTGAATACTGAGGTTAGATCATTTGTTTTCATTCTTCATCTGATAAGGCCAGGAAGTCAATGGGAGCTGACTGACCTTGGTTAATCTTGTTATGATTTACTGCAGAACTCAGAAGAGTGTATTGCACTTGCCTACAAAAGCTTTCCCTGGTGATGCATAAATTAGTTGATTTGTACTAGATAAAATAGTAATAGAAAATGTAGGCATGCAATCTATCCCACGTATGAGGACACTGAGTGCAAAGAGGTGCTGGCAATGAAAAGCGAGTCTTCCTCATCAAGAACCTTTTGTTTAATCTCTCCTGCAAGTAAATTACAACTGGGAAGTAACAACGTTCATTCCTACATCAATCATCATTTGCTGTTAGACCTAAAAGACACTGACATTGGTTTATATGTATGGAATAGCAGAGGCCATTGGGCAAATTATTATATGAGAAATCCATGATTTCTTGTTTTGCAAAGGAAAGTCAGATGGGCTCTTTCAGGCTTCCTTGGAGAATGTTAAGCTATTGAGCTAGAGCACTTCACTCCGTTGGACTGTTTTGCTTTTACTTCTATAGCTGTGTGCCCTTATTTTTCATGTAATGCACCTTTAACCTTCTTAAGGCTCTGTAGTCTGCAGAGAGGTGCATAGGTGTAGACTGAGCATAGGTGCTCAGTGTAGACTGAGACAGGCACCCACCTGCAGGCTATGCTTTCATGGAAATCTCATTTTTGTTCTGTCTTTTTTCTCCTGTTGTTCGCTTCAGAGTCATTCAAACTGAAATAGCTGCTGATCCTTCCATGTAGAGAAATCTAGCACAGACAAATCAGCAGAGACTTTTTCGTATGTTATGGAATTGTCTCCTTCCAACACAACGATATTCAGAAATAATATTCTACTGTATAATAAATTTCATGGCATTAGATAAGTTTATCCCATAATAATGGAATACCTTAATAAGCCATTGCGTTTTCTTTGTGATAGTTATGGTTAGTACCTAGATTTTCTTCTGCACTCTACCTAAGAATCAATTGTGACATTGATTTGTGCATATTTATCAGACACATGCCAGTAAAATAATGGGTTTGTTACCAAGGACCATCAATCTCTGCTGTAACTGCCAAGCCAAGAGTAGCTGCAGCGGTGATAATGGTGGTGTGAGCAAATTCCTTTCCATTTCTCAAGCCATTCAGCAGAAACTACCTCTATTGTGCTTTCTCCACGTCTGGAGCCCATTGACTGTTAATCTGTATTAGCTGTGCTTGAGTGGTGAATAGTACATGCTAATAAATTTGCTTCTTAACATCCCATTAGGTAACACAGGTCATTGTCCAAGTACTTTCTCCGTTTATAGCATTATGCTGTAGTAACTTTAATTCTGTTACCATTGGAAATTACATTCTTTACAAATATGTTCTTTTGCCTCATGTAGGTAGTTTGGACTACTAGAGATTTAAAGAATGCTGAAAAAAAAAAAAAGATGACTGTAGTTGCTGGCTGCGTTTTATTTCTAAACAGGCTGTTCCACATATAAGCATCTCTTCAAGAAACTGAAAGGTGAGGGAAAGGAATAGGAATATGAAAAAAATCCAAATATATACAAAATCTAAATATATGCAGTTGGAATACCAAAAAAAGTACAAAGGTAGGTAATTCAAAGGCATTCACAAGGAACTTCCAATTTTGTGAGTCCACCCCTGGAGAACAAAATAGAACGAAAAACGAAAAGGAAAAGGAAAAACAACCTTCTGAACATACATACACAGAGTCAAATTTAGAAACACTGAGCCTTCTTCATAGAAGAATGTGTCTTCATAGAATGTCATGTCTGGCCAGGAAAATTCTGCATAGCTGTCAAGACTCATGTCTTCATAGAGTGTATCTTCCAGCACATAAAATAGGATTTGTTTTGATCATGTTCATTTGGCATAGGCTAGATGAAAAGTTCAAATACTGGCTAAGGAAAGAATATAAAAATGTATTTTTATGAAAAAAAATGCAGAAACCTTATTATAATTCATACCTCCATGCTGGTTTTATTGTTTTCAAATCACATACCAGTGTTTGTGCAAGAGAAGTCTCAGTTTAATATGAAATGTGTATGCTATTCAGTAGCGTATTTTATTAGGTATTAGAAAGGGTTATGCAGCTCTCCGTATGATATGCGGTATTGAGTATGTGTCAAGAAAGCAAGGGTGATTTTTGCTTCCCTATTACACAAAATATACTCTAAATAAAGTAATTACCATTAATTGATAGTACTTACCAGAAAGCTTATTTGCATAATAAATAATATTATTTTGCATAATAAAAATTGCATAATATTTTGCATAATAAAAATGGAAAAACAAAAACACACAGCTGGATTTTACAGAGAAAGGATCTGCTTTGGTTTTGTTTTGTTTTGGGTTTGGGTGTATATAGTCTTAAATTTGGTCTTGTATAGAGAAGTCAAAAATAGAGTTTTAATGTTAGCTACTAATATCTACGAGAGAATATTAAAAGGCCTCTAAATATTTTTGGAGGACTTCTATGGTTATAAAAATTCTTGTAGTTTAAAGTAATAAATGTGGGCATAGATTGGTTATTATTATTATTATTATTATTTGTATTTTGAGAGGAAAGGCTGTTTTAGGATTGAAATAGTAAGACTTCAGAGCTCTGAATTTACATGCTTGTTCCAACTGAAGACTTTCTGAATGTCCTTGGATAAATCAGCTGGTTTATTTGTATCTCCATACACATCATAAAGCCTTTTTTTCTGGTGTGATTTCCTTGATTGGGTGCTTTTATTAGTAGAGATTACTTACTGCATCTTTGTGCACAACAAGAGCAGCTGTAAATTTCCCTGGCTGAGGTTCAGAGCCTCTATACCCTGCTACAGTAATAAAAAACTATTATTTGTAAAATTTTGCAAACATATGGCATAACCCTTGTTCAACATCGACAGGAAAGTCCACTGTGTGTAGAGTCTACTTGCCTACTGTATTCTTCCGGATTATGTTTGCTGTGTGCCAGAACCTACTTGCATTTCAAACATAGCTTTAAAGTCAGTTTCTTGCGCCAGAATGAAAAAGCACCTTCCAAATGAAAACTAGTCACAATGAGAAAGGGAACAATGAGGATTTTTTAGTCTTTTTTAATACTTTCTCAGCTTACTTTATACTGAGTTAAAGTACATTAGGCAAAACACATCTTCGCCACAGTTCCGGCTGGCATGTAAGAAGGGTGGGTACATTTCTTGCAGTGATGCTGTGTCTCTTACCGAACCCATCGTTTCAGAAAAGCTTTCATAAAGGCTGCAGCCGGGCATTTTCAGAAAGCATGTAAAAAGGTGCTTGGGGATGTTTCCATGGGGAATGTCTCCTGTCTAGAAACAGTACACGTTTAGCGGAAGTTTCACTGAGATGTAATGTTTGATAACGATTAAATCATAATTTCCATCCTGCAAGATTTCGAGCACTCCTGCATAAGACTGATGTACGCCTGAACTGTAAGGACACACAAGAGCTCAAATAAAGGGTCCAGATTTAGAATCAAGCTGCAGAGCATTTTACTTAGCTTCTTTATTTAAAACAAAACATAACTTAAAAAAAGTCTTCATAACTTTTTATAAAAATCAATCTCAGTCTGCAAAATTTCCACCTATAGGATAGATATTAAGGAAGGAGATTTATAGCTTGCAAGCAAATTGATCTTCAACCATATTATTCTTATTTAGGCAGAAAAAAAAAAAACTTCAGCCAAATTAGGCAGCTCTATGCAATGTAAACTAGCGAGCAGGTTTCTTAACTACCAGAGTGCTTTATTTTTATCACTACCATCATATCCACAAAGAGAGTTATAATTAACCTACAAGTTCTTAAAAGCTTTGAGCACCAATTCTTTTAATTGGTTAAATGTTAGAAACTTACATTATGTAAGTACAAGGAGGGTTTACTGAAAAGTGTTCTGGTAATAATCCATCTGTCTTGGCTAAAGGCCAGTGTACAAGCAGTTGTGCCATTTTTAAAGATGGTAGAAGAAAGATTTCTTTTCCTTGCTCTACATAACTCAAAATGATCTCAGTATACTTTTATATTCTTAGCAACAGTCACAATAGCTTTTCTGAATAGGATGCCAGACAGTCTTTAACACGAATGGCTTTCATTCACGTTGCTATACCATACTTGCTAGCATGTTTATCACTGCTTAGAAATTGCACTATAAAATGAATACATTTTATTTCTTTAAAACATGCATAGTATCAACTCTTTGTAGCAACTAACAATTTTCAAGCAGAGAAAGCACTAGCCAGTAACTCTAAAATAGCAGCATGGCAGAAACATGTATTTGCTACCAGCATTCAAATGTTAAAGTATCCAGGAGAGAAAGATGAATTCTTTACTGCTGCCCTGCAGTAAGAGAATAGACCATTACATTTTTTTTTAACTGCTCAGCTTATTGTTTACGTCAAATGTGCTTTAAAATGGCATGATAACATCTAAAATTAGATGGGTACATGCATACTTTAATTTCACTGGAAGCGTACCTGCAACATACTGTCTCACTTCTTTATCAACATTTCTATACCGCACTTTTAGTATTAGGAAGTTACAATGATCATTTCATTTATCGTGCTTTAGAAGAAAAATAAATGCTGGGTATGGCTTCTGTATGACATTTGTATTGAATTTACACAAGCTGTGCTTGACAGTGCGCAGAATTCTCCTGGCCGGACAGCCTTGTTGACCATCTTGGGACTCTCAGCACTTACCCTTGGGAGCTCCGGCCCCCAGATCGGCAGGCGTTAGCTCTATGAAAATGGCCTGAGCTTTGTGAACACCTGCTTATAGTTCTGAGTGGCAAACACCACACAAATGAAGTTTAATCATGTAAAGGCTGAGGAATCAACTGTTTCCAAGTAGGAAAGAAGCACTTTAACCCGAAGAGTAGTTAGCTTTGGTAGCTGGAAAAGAAGTCCAGTGGTTTGCACAGTCAGATCATATATGTGTTTCCATTCCAGGTGGCACTGAGTGATTGAGATTGAGTAAAATCAAACACTGGAGTGTTCCAGTTTGTTATCAGAAACACTGAAAGTGCAGAAGATTGTTTTCTAAATTGTTTCTGAGATGTTATTACCTTTCTCTTTTTCAGTGGATTTTGCAGCAGCCAAATGCTGTGTGCTGTTAAAATGCTTCAGATGCTCCCTGAAGTTTATTGTTCCCTAGAAGCAATTTATTTCATTATAATGTACTCATGAAAGAACATTAGTGTTTAATTATCAGGAGAACTATTCTTAGCAAGGCTTAGACTGAAATATGAAGTCCTTGACTATTAGTTGCTGCTCATCTACCCACTGACGGTTGACAGAGCAAATATCATACAGGTTAGTTAAATGATCTCATGCAAATAATAGCTGTTGTGAATTTTATCAGTTTTTCCATTAAAAATCTTTTTGAGAATAAATCTTTCCTGTTCAACCTGCTCTAACTGACAATGAGAAAACTCATGTGGAAGTAGCTTTGCTCCACTGCAAGGAAAACCATGGTATGGTAACATCACCCCTGCCACCACCACGTGAAGACCTGAACGGAAGTAGCAGTGATCCCAGACCTGTATTTGCCCTCTGCACCGAGAAGGGAATTTTGCCCTCTTCGTGCTAGTTCAGGGTGTCAGTTACTAATGCTGATTCCTTAGTTATAAGCAACAGATAATATATATAATGTAATAAACTAGTTAGACACTCAGAGCATGCCTTGGCTGGAGCCCTGGTCTTTCTGCTCCCGTGCGGTAGCTTAGCGTCACTTCAGTTCAGGAGTTCTCTTGTGTGCTTACCTGCGCCCGCACGAAAGCAGTATCAGCATTTCGGAGAACGCGGGCGCTGCGGCTCCGCGTTTTGAGCAGAGATTTCTTCTGCAGCTGCTCTGCTCAGGAGCGGAAGTGGGCGCGGGCGCGCGGGCTCACGCACGCTGCCGCTTTGGTTTACAGCGCTGTGTATGCAGCGGCCTGGCAGAGGGTCGCAGAGCGACCCCGCCGTACAGGCAGGGAAGCGGCCGCAACGGGCAGGGAGTGCTGGGCCTGCTCCCGGAGACGGCGGGGCTCCAGGGCCGGAGGGTTCTCCGTCTGCGTTCAGACCTGGCGCCTCGATCCACGAACACGAGCCGCGCGGCTCGGAAGCGGCCCGGGCGGAGGGTGCGGCGGCCGCGCGGCCTCCCAGTCCCACCGGCTCCAGCGGGGCCCTCCTGTTCCGAGAGCGTTCCTTGTCCGTGAATCAACACAAACAGTTCCTTCAGTAACCAGAGAGCCATGATAATAAAAAAGTGATAAATGTCATTACAAGCAAGTATTGAGTAATATGAGAGGCTTTTTATTTATTGCTTTCACATACAGTACGCGAATATGCATGGAAACCTAAGGATACACCAGGATCAATACCACAGTGCATAATCTCCTTAAAGTGGAAATGGCAAGGCGCTCCGCTTTCCTGTCTGCGAGATTCCTGCATTTCAGTTTTAATCTTCCCCTTTGTTCTCCCTCTTCCCTCCTCTGCTAATAATGTACCGTGCCCTGCCTGCCGCACGGTGATGGAAGAGACAAGTCCTCGCTGAATTCAAAGTATTCCTGCATGTCCTAATCACAGGAAAAAACCCAAACACCTCATTTCTTTTTCCTCCCCCGCAAAAACTAATTCAATGAAAACTCCCGCCTTTATCAGCAACATCAAAACTGAAGTTTATTCTTCAGGACCTTAGAACTTGGCTTTAATCATGGATTTGGCTAACTATCATGCATCGCTCAAAAGAAAATGAACCTCCGGAGTCAGTGTGTCATTAGCAATCCCAGCTGATTAATCACTTCATTGTTGTTATAAATGAACGTTAATTGCCTTGTGCATATCTACATGCCCAGTGTATTGAAACAGGAGGTGGGAATTTTTCATCTTCACTGGCTGAAGGTCCCCCGAGGGCAGGGCACCATCGCTTGGCAGCGCCCCAGCGTGGCCATGCTGCCGCGGGGAGCCCGTCGGCCGCGCGCCAGCAGCGCCCGCGGGTGAGCGCAGCCGGCACGCGGGCCGGGCCGCCCGGGTGCCCCCCGCGCGAGCGCCCGTCCCGGGGCTCCCTCGGGGCAGTCCAGCCGCGCAGCCGCCTTGGTGGCGAAAGCTGCGCTGTGGGTTTGGTGTGTTTGAGAGCCTGAGCTGGGCAGGGGAAGGGCCCGTAACTCTTTCTGCAGCCGTAACTGTAGTGCTCGCTATACCGTGAATGCTATAATATGTATTGATTTGTTTGCTTTCCACTGTGAAGTGTTTAATGTTGCTGCTTGAAAGATGATTTTTTAAATGTATGGTGTTATACTGAGTTGGTTCCAGCATCAAAAAATCAAGAGAAAATGAGCAAGGGAGAGAGCAAGGATATCAAAGTGATTAATTGCTGCATTAGCATTCAAGCACTGAGAGTATTTTGCTCTACAGATTGCTTGTTTCTAAGGGTATGATCATGGCCTCTAGATTGTATTAAAAATATGTATCTTAGGCACTGATACTTAATTTAAGAGGGATTACATTCCGTTAGAATGGAGGAGGAGGGAGGGGAGGAAGAGGGAAGAGGAAGAAAAAAGTTTTGCAATTAAACACCAGTGGCAGGCAGTGCAGAGCAGAGAGCCTGAGACGTGCTTTATCAGCCAGCAGTTGTGAAACTGAACTTGCTACCCTAAAAAAAATTATTTATTTATAGATGAGTGGAAACAGTTACTGCAGTGTCTATCATATGAAAAGTTAATAAATGAAGTTATTACTTTGCAGTTCCCTGGGCTTCGAAGGGGGCTGCTAGATCTGTATCTGCTTGCTTGGTCCAAGTTGAGACTTAGGTAAATTCCCCGATTGCATTGTAAACAACAGGACCGCTCAGGAGTTTTTAGCTTCACCCTTTACCTTCCCTTAAAATAAATATATAAAAAAAAATGTTCATTATGAATAGCTCCCTTAGGGTCAATACTTAAGCATTAAGGTTAAATTTAAATACTATTTCTGATATGGCAAGGTTGCTAAACCTACATTTAGTTTTAAATATAAAGCTAATCCCACAGTGAAGCACTCACGTGCTTAAAATTAGCCACATGCTTTGCATTTTTTTTAATGAGAATTACAAAAAAACAGCTGCTACCAGATGTTTTTTTATGCTGTTGCAACACCATAGAAACAATCAGGTGTCAGGACATTGAGTTGACAAAGTCTTGAGAACATCTAACTACAAAACTAAAGGAAACGTTAGGAAAGTCTGTGGGATTCTTCGCAGTTATGGCCAGAAACGACCACTGGAATCAGCAAGCCTAAGTGAAGGTTCTCTCAATGCAGATTTCTAGATTTAGCGTGGATCTTGGCAACAGCTTTGATCAATGCACTTCTGCAGTCGAAAACAAAAGGCTTTTAAGTGGCATGCCGCAGACATGTAACTGAAAGGCTGTTTGCTAAAAGGCGAATTGGTGTTTGTGCATTCTTTTCTTGTAGAAGCGGCCATGCATGATTGTAATGAGTGATGGCCTGATTAAATCAAAAGCAGACATGGAAGAAACACTATTAATCTGTAAACATATGTGATGCTAAGAGCCATCAAAAATAATGTTGCAGTTATCTTAGGTGGACAGGAATAATTCTCTCCAGTTAAATTTTGAGGAAATATATTTGGATGCATGCTTTGGATCCTCTGTGCTCTGTGTCCTTTCTCTGCTACTAGAAAGAAAAGTATCAGAATTATTCCCTGTTAGCCTGACCACATGCCTTCTGATTCCAAATGCGTTTTAGCACAGCCTGCCTCGGGACAGACTTTGTAAATATGGTGTGTTATCAAAACAGATCATATGTTCTCGAACATGTCAGTGACATCAGTCTTTTTTTTCTGTGGCAAAAAAAGCTGTAATTTCAAATCAGATTATACAGCTTCATGTTCATATTTTTAGAAACATCAAAGTATTACTAAAGAATGTGTAATGTAGTGTAGCGAGTTGATTGAGATAACAGTTTTACTGTATACATTACCGTTGCAGCCCCAAAGAGTCCCTCTGGCACTTCTCAGAAGGAGGAGCGAGAAATACAATTTTGTTCTCTTCAGTTCTGTCTTTTTTTTCCATACTCCATGTAGGAAGTTGTAGATTGTCATTCTTAGTTTGTCATTCTTAGTTTGCTTAATGACTGCAGCAATTCTGTATGAACCTCAACACTACGCCCCTACAGTCATTCTCGGCAAAATATTCCCCTGCTGTAACTTGTGGTCCTATCCTGGCACTGCTGAGGACTATCCTGAAGGGGTAGGGCCTGGTCCAGGGAAGTGTAGCAGCTTGGGAATCCGTGCTGTCAGTTTGGATCACTCACTATGTTGCTCCTGATCGGCCAACACTGCATGTTTTCAAGGAAAGCTTCTCAGTCCCTTCTAGCGCAGGTAGGACAATTCATTCTAGCATCAGCTGTGAACACCATATCGGCGTGGCCTGCATCAACTCTTGCTCTGTTCCTGTGCCAGGTGCTCCACTGACACTAACCCACCAGTCCAAGTCCTGGATTAAGCAGGCTCCTACACGAGCAGTGGGGGGCTAGATGTCTCAGTGCTGAGAAAAAAGCAGTGGGGAACGGTGGGGTCGGAGGTGCGTGGTGGAATCCTGGCCTGTGGGGCAGGGGCAGCACTTTCTGTACAGATTGCGCAGTCCTGAGGCTTACTTCAGTGAAAGCAATAGCTGAAATCTACTTAGCTGCAAAATGCCAGCACAAAAACATTTAACTTGCATTGGTTTGATTTTCTGCAGGTGCAAATAAACTTAGTTCCTCTTGTATGAACAATGCAGTAGTGCTAGTGCATGAGTTTCACTGAGTATTGCCCTGCATCATAGCACTGGGAACTTGGTGGCAATAGTGCCCTGATTTCATGAGACTGTAAGAGTTAGAAGATAATGAATTTGCCTTCAGAAGCTACTGATATAACTGGGGCCCAGGCACACAGGAAATTTTTTGAAAGAAACTTCCCAGTCATATCTGCCTTTGGGTGTCCAGATATTCTGATTTGCTCCTGGGGATGCTTTGGAATTTAAGTGAAAAACTTGCATTCACATTAGCCTTTACCATTTTTGAAAATTAAAAACAAAACTAAAATGGTGGCTAATGAGGATATTTGATGATTTATGCTGACTTTGATGTAATAATTGCCTTTTAATATATAATTTCAAAGCAGTCTGAGGAGATTCACCCCCACAACTTCTGTAACTATTCCTATCTAAAATGTCTGTTAAAAGGAGCCCTCTCAAATTCTTTGAACTGAAATTCCTTTTATCATTTGACAATTCTTGAAAAGTGCAATAAGAGAAAAAAATTAAATCAAAAAAGAATTGAGGCTAATTTATATGGAACTATATCATCGTGACTTTCATCAATAAATAAAACTATTATCAAAAGGAACATGCATTTTATCCTACCTTTGAGTATACCTGTTCAGTTCCCATCATTTAAGTAATCAAGCAGTTCCGTGGTGCCAAGGGTGAAATCCATTGCAGTGGAATAGACCTGTTTGTTCACAGCTCAAATACTGAAAATAGTAGATGTCTTAGTGCATAAACCCTTGTGCTAGATCTCTGCATGAGGGTGGATGTTGCAGTTGTTCATACTACAGTTGCAACTTTTGCCCCAGATGCATATTCTGAAAATTGTTTCATCAAATTTTGCTCCTAATGGCTTGGGAGTGTAGCTATGTTGTGCAGCCATTGTGGGAACTAAGGCAGACTCCTCCGTACTGAATTACTGATGAATTGGCTCAAAACGCTATGTGATTTCTCATTTGCTGTAAAATCAATAGTATTAGCCGTCTGCCACCATTTCAATTTGTATGATACTAGTTCCTAGAAGTTCCTCTTGAGATTGATTGCCCTATTGTATTTGGTGCCACACAAAATGCAGAATAAAAGAAAGGGCTCATTCTATTTAGGGTATGGTCTTACAGGCAAAAGAGTGGACAGGGAAGCAGAAACATGAAACTATCTAGAATTGCATGGGTCACTGGCAAAACTGTTACCTGAACCCGCCTGGATTTTGAACCAGAAGATG
This sequence comes from Rhea pennata, assembly GCF_028389875.1. Taxonomy (NCBI): domain Eukaryota; kingdom Metazoa; phylum Chordata; class Aves; order Rheiformes; family Rheidae; genus Rhea; species Rhea pennata. The sequence continues at coordinate 5,362,263 of NC_084679.1, read as the reverse complement.
TCAGGAACATGTATGCTGATAATGAGCAGAAAGGTTTTTTCTTTTGACTTAGGTAAGAACAGGACCTGAGCAGGACAAGGTGTGGCAGGAGTTTTGGTGGGAAATGCTGAACAAGGATACTTTGGCTGGATGTTTTCATTATTTTAACAATCTCAGAGACTGCTGTACTTTTGATTGTCATTCCTTCAAGCCCTGCGTGTAGCAACTGGAGTTGCAGTGCTGGCTGATAGGTGGGAAGCTCAAGTGTTATTTCCCGAAGAGGAATACAAGTCATTGTCATACATGCAGATAAACTTTGTCCAAATGAACTCCTTTATCAATCCATCTGTGAACCCAGACACAGAACTGAGAGGTTTTCTGTGTGGGTCTGTTCCCTGTGTTGCACAGTAGTGCTAACAGGTTTCTACAGCCTTCCCCCGCCACGAAAGCTGTTTCTCACAGCCGTTTCTGCCCTGCCTTTGTTATCATTATGCCAGATGATAATAGTTCAGAGAGGAGCCAGCTGGAGGGGGGGTTATTTTTAGATATTCTAAATACTTCAGATTATTATGTAACTGGATTTGAGCAATAGTTGATGCCAGACAATCTCACATAATCAGTTATAGAGCTCCATCAGTTCTCTCCTTGTATTCGCAGAACAGTTTGTGTGCCAGAAAGGGGGTTAGGCAACCAGCATCACGTCAGGAACTGCAAACAACTGAAGGAAAAAAAGCAGTAGGGTGAAGGTTCCTGAGCAGTGAGCATATAAATAAGAAAATCAGAATCTTTGAATAATTTGCGAGTTGGAAAAATCAGCTAGTAAATACACTCAGGCTGAAGACCTAAGGCTGAGTACTGGGGTATCCTGTTGCACTTTTTAACAAGCACCTGCTGAGTCAGTTAATACCTTCTTGTGTGATGCTCCAGATAACATAAGACCTGTCTACAGAGACAATTTATGGAAAAAGAGGACTGATTTTCTACTATAGGAAATTTCTACACTAGGATTTCTACACTAGGAAAACCACTAGTAGGTAGTATCTGGTTATGTTAGGCATGACTTTTATTTGTACAATGGCTTTTTTATGGCACTTTGCTTACTTTATATGCTTGGTAAAGTTTTCTGTGTAAAAAAGGAAATTGTACTGCACCCCTGTAGGATGCATGGGACTCAGTCTGAGGACTGCTGGTAAACTCTTTCATTGCTTAGTTATTCTCAGTCTTTAGATAAGTTGACTGTTGTTTGTTCCTCTCCATCCAGTTGTATGGTGTATCACCTATTCAGACATTTATGCTCCCCAGAGTAATTGTAGAAATGGCCAGGGAAGATAAAAGTAGAAGGTCAAACAACAAAATGTACATCACAATTAACCTGGCTGCTGTTCCTAAATCACAAATGGAGACTATTCTCGAAAAAAGGGGATAAATATACAGCTTGTTATTGAAGGAAAAATAAATGCTGCCTTAAGCTTGTTTTCATGCTGAATTGCTTATCATCACTTAGCAGCTTGGTATAGTGTAGAAGGCAAACAAGCTTGCAAAGGTCCCCCTTTGAGAGACCAGGGCAATAGCCTTGAAATGATTTTGGCTCAATTCCAAGTTCGAATGCTGTTGACTTTTAAACCTTAGCAGTGCAGTAGCTGTTGCTTTATGAGAACAACATTACTCCAACTCAAATGTCTAGGAAGGTTGAGCATGACTGAGAGCAATCTCATCTTTGTGTAAATGAGTATCCATCTTCTGCATGTTGCATTCACAGTATGACTAGTAATCCTAATGTGCAGAGATTAAAGCTTTCAGCTTTCTGTCTTATTTCCTCAATATGTGGGTGACCTCCCTGCTATACAAACTTTGCAATGTCTTTGAAGAGAGAAAGCAGTCTATGTATATCTGCTTTAGAGGAAACAGTGTTGTGTGTATTGCTAACAGTTTGCAGATGAAGTAACAGGAGAATTTTCAAGTATTGATGAACTGTGCAGCTACTTAGCATTTCAAAAGTAACTTGGGGGCAGCCTTGTTCTAATTCTTTACCACCCTGAGAAGCTGCCTTTCTGGATAGACACTGTCTCTGAAAATCCACTGCTCACAGGATTTGTATGGTGGAGACAGTTACCCTTGAGAACATGTAGAATTTCAGAGTAGGTAGGAGTCTACTTCAGATTCCTTGTCAGAAGGCTATTTTGTGCATTGAAGAAGCACATGGACACAAGGAGAGAAAAGGAATGGAAAAAGCATATTTCAAGTTTTATTCTAAAATGAGAGGCATCTGATGTCATGAAGGAAATGCTAGCTCTAAAAAATGTTTGCCTCCTGTTTATCACAAAAGGATATTTTTCTCTTTGCAGCATCTGTTTTTAAAGAGTTGAATTAAAATTAATTATTTCATGTCTGATAACCCTTTTTGCACAGAGACCTGTCTGATGGAGTCATTGATTTCCCAGTTCACAGCACGTTCACCAGCAGCAGTCTGAGTGCTTCATCTTTTAATCTCCAATATGAAAGGAACAACAGAGGTCACTGTGGACTTGTATTGTTGAAAGTGATTGCTGGCAGAGCTGAGATAGCTTGCAAGAAGGCCAGCTTGCTCTTCATTTAAGTTTATATACATTTATTTCTCTCTGTTCTCCCCCCACCCAGGACCCACATGTTCATGAGATCAGGGAGAGCTAATTAAAATGAATTGTTTCTTGTAAATATTTCTGCTAGCAACTTTGTACAAAGCCAGAGCAGGTATCATTTTAATATATCTGCTTTAAAAATGATGGCCTTGTCCTTGCTAATCTTATGGGTTCTATTAAACTCAGTTCAAGATATGGCTTGGACATGATTCAGGATCTGCACATATCTTTCCACACTCTCTCTCTTGCTGCTGCAAACTAGCTTACAACTTTGGCCTTTTATTTGCTGGGCGCATTTGACTCCCAGTCTTTCTCTGGGTTACACCGCACACCTGCAACAGCCATTCCATTAGCATTCTCCAGCCACTAGCTGACCCTTCTCCCATAAAAAAAAAGTCTGAAGAAATCTCCAACATTTCAGCCGTACAGCAAGCTCTGCACAGTTTGTCCTGAATGCATCCTGGGAACTCCTCAGGTAAAGGTTTTTATCACTGCATTTACTGTGTGCACATGCATCATGGAGATACAGTCAGGGGCAATGAATTCCAACAGTCCTGACTGATGAAGCTTTGAGCTAGTTCCTGGGGCCAAGACACTTACTTCTTACAAAGACTTACTTCACTTTCAGGACAGTTGCTATCTACTGTGCTTTGACCCAACTAATCCGCAACAAGTAGCTGCTCTTACAAGCAGCAATTCTATTACGGGTGCAGGATACAGCCATAAAACCTTGGCACTCTTGGACAAATTCAGTCAAATGGAGATTGTTTACTGTTCCCTGTTGTGTGACTGGACATGTGCAGTTCCTGTGTGGGGTCAGGGCATCTCCTAAGTGCGAACCCACAGGAGGCACGGAGCATTCCCTTGTGTGAACTTCTCCTTCTTCTGAGGTTACAAGCAGGAGCTTTAGCATTGCAGAAGACATCTGATAGCATATTCTGGCCTTCAGCTGGGAGCCATACTAAATGCCAGAAGCTGTATTTTTGTCATTACAATGCTCTTCTGTTTATTACAAGGGAGATCAGAGATTGAAGTAATTAGTATTGAGATACTGAGCAGCCAGCTAATTGTATTGTAAATTATTTCCACTGCATTTAACCATTCAGATCCCCTCTTTTGAAAGCAAACACCTTCCTTCTTCAGACTTTCTCATTCATTTATACTCTCAAAGCTTCTGAAGCAAATGGACTAAATTAAAGGAACTGAAGTGATGGATAAATATTCTTTCTCTGTATGGAAAATACATAGTGAGAGGCAACAGTTCCAAAGGTTGCTTGTAATGACAAAGATGACTGTGTGCCAATGTATTCCAGAGCTAGCAGACCAACAAAAAGCTGAATCTTTAAGGTGAAGATGAATACATTGCTATGCTCATTAGAAGAATGACAGGCATACCAAGCAGAGCACTGTGCTAGTAAATTCTGTTGAATATTTACCTCTTAGCTTTTTGTTGCAACCAAGACAAACAAAATAAGTTATTATCTAAACATATTATTAACTCAGCTTTTCAAGCTAATCTGTCACCTAATAATGAATGGATTATTACGTATTTTCTAATTTTGTCCACTGAATGTGTGGAACAGTCTCAAGTGCATATGTGTCTTTTTTGAAGAGTATAACATATCTTTTGTATTATTATTTTAACAACAAGCTGGATAGGAAATTTTTTATTTTGGATTCACAGGATTTCCCTGTGTGTAAGTTCAACAGAAATATCTTTCCTTTGTTTAACTGCAGGGTAAAATTCAAATGCTAGTAGGGCTTTCGTCTAGGATTTGTCTTTTGAGATGTGGTTTAGGTCTGATAATTAACTTCTTTTTTAAGAAAAGCCATGAATGAATATCCTCATCTAGTATCTATTAAAAACCCCATGCTAAGACTTAGTTTCTAAGTGCTTAAATCACCTTTGAAAATAGGACTTACAGATACTCCTAAGAATGCTATCTTCATGTATAAAAGGGAAGTCCTTCTTTTACAAAGTAGAGGGTCAGTTCTTCAATGAAGGTTAGGTACCTTGTGTATTTTCCACTTTCATCTTCAAGTATATAAATCACTGGAATCTAGATTCATCCTCTGTATGTTTAGGCCTCATGGTTAGGACCAAGTAACTGTAAACTCTGTCAATAGTGAACAGAGGTGGAGGGAATTCTAGAGATCAAAGATCTGAATTGCTCTTTTGAAATGCCGTTCTCTCTCCATTACCTGTGTAAGAAACATAGGGGAGCTAGTTTTGAATGCAGGCACCTCAGCTGCATGCTTAGAATTCAGAGAGAATTAATCTACAGCATCAGATATCAACTATCTAGAGGCTTTCTAGTTTTATTAAATGGTAAATTGATTGAGCCTTATTCACAAAAATGGTTAACACAGAATCAGATTCTTTGTTCATCAAAATCAATTTATCTTCACTGGATCTGGCTGCTGCAAACTAGCAGCACAAATGTGCAAGAGCTGAGGATCTGGTCACCAGTAGTTTATTAGCTCTGTGATTACTGTAAGGTTTTGGCTTCCTTTATGTTTTATTTCTTCTGCTTATGCAGTCACAGTGTGGGCCACTGCTTCTGATAGCTGCAAACACAGCCAAACGTTGTGCTTTATGTGTATGTTTCAAGCAGGATCTCTTTAACAAATGTTTAAATTGACATTTGCAAAGCTTGACTGGCTGCCAATAGCAATGAGAGACAAGTGTCCCTTCTTACCAGATTATATTACACATTCCATAAATGCCAAAGTCATCTCTTGCCACTGCTCCAGTACTGTAAAGATGGGGATGAATTTGAACCGAAGAAAATTACTGTAGTTCTTTAAGTAATACAGTATATTGCTATCTTTTACCCACATGTACAGTGTTTATCCGTGGACTTGATATTTCTGTTACAATAGAATCGTAAACAACATTGTCTCTGTCCATTGTGGTGGCATATACTACAAACTTATTTTTTTCTACATTCAATTACATGAGAAATTGTAGCTAGACCTGATATTAAAAATGCCTCCAATCTTCACACAATGCAGCTTTACTAATAGGATGCATTGAAAGCACATTATGACTTTTAAAATAGTAAACTCTATTAAAGCATAAGGATGGAATCTTTTGTATTACTTGTATTGTATATGAATTATAATAAACTGGAGTAATAACCTATTGTACTATAACTGCTACTTTGCTCTTCCTTTTCTCGTCATGTCTCCTGATGTTTTGTACAACAGTTTATTTTGCAGTGGCTACAATTACCTGCCCATTCACTTTCTGCTAGACAGGAAGAACCAGATTAGTTGGTGTAGAATAGGGTAGAGTAGTAATCACTAAGATTATTTGGAAGTTGCTTGCCAAGAATGGGTGGATCCAATTCTGTACAGAAGAGCACAAGATCTAGTTTTTCGCTGCTCAGAACAGGGATTATTAATCCAAAGGAGCTCTCTGCGCACGGTGGACTGCACCCTAACACTACGACAGCCTAGTCTTAAATAACTTGTGACCTTATAGAAATGATGAATTTTTTTTTCCTTCTCCGAATTCTGTAATTCAAGTTCAGGCGAGTTAAAATCCATTGCTCAGTAAAACACCCAATTAGAGTACATTATCTGAAACAAAAGAATAGCAAACAAGAATTTACTTTTCTTTGTCACCAGAGAAAGTTGATAACAGAATCTCTGTGGAGCCAAAGAGGAAATTATTAACAGAGAAGAGAAAAGGTTGTATTTTGGGAAAAAAATATGAGTTATTCTTTTCAGTGATTTCTTTTTAACTGCTTGTTCTATGAATGTGGCTTGGGCCTTCCTTTGCCTGCTGTTCTCTTTCATCTTTACATCTTTATAGTCTGTGCTAGCCATTTACATAAGCAATGCCAGTAGTCAATCATTTCTCTTCCATTCACCACTCAAGCAAAATGAAGATTGCTCCCCGCTGGAACAGAGTACTAATGCAAATTCAGCCATCAGTACTGGGCTTAGTTATTAAAGTTCATTGTTTTTTGCATTTTCATCGCAAAATAGCACTGACAGATTTATTTTTCTTGCTGTGTTTTGTGCTGTGAATCAGTTTATGCTCGTTTGTTGAGATTGCCCTTTGCCAGTGTAGCAAGACCAATGACCAGCCACTCATCAAAATCCTGATGCCTCCCAGCACTTGTTAGTGTTTTGGGAGGATCCCCCCCCCCCTTTTCTCCTATGAATTAAACTGTCAACATGTTGAGCCAATAGTTCACGACCAATCTAAAATACTGAAGAAAATAAGTTCTTTGTGGTTTGTAAACAGAACTATGGGTCATCTTGGATGACCAAAAGCAGTAGGCATTAGATTATGGGATTTTTGTGCTGCCACCTTTTTCCTGATCATTAAGAAGGGGCCTGGTTTTACTGAAGGTCCTCATCCTTCCAGACTGCCTGCTGTTGCTCTCCCCCCATCCTGCTGAGCTGTCATTTGTGAAAGGCAGCTGACATCTGTGAGGGTGGAACGAGTGGTCTGCTGTGCTGACCCACGTCAGTGCTCGTGTGCCAGCCAGGGAGAGGACCCACTGCAGCAGCTACAGACAGTCCTTTCAACATTAGTGTAATGTCTTCTGGGAATGTCTGGTATTAGCTGGCAATGGTGTTTTCAGTTATAAACAAACAGGAAGCAAAGTCCTATTCATTTGCTCCTGAGAGCCCCACCATCTGTCATAATAGTGTAAATTTTCAGACTCACTGGGTTGCTAATTAATCATGTTGGGTGCGAGGATAACTTGCATTTGGCATCTCTGCAGGGATATAAGGTAGAAGAGAAAAATCACTCTAATATCCCTGCCCTGGTTAGCTTCATTACAAGGGACAGCTCATCAGTGATGGCAAGTTCCTCATGGCTGCTGTGTCCCCTACCAAGCAAGCAGGTGGCGAGTGGGAAGGCCAGGACTGGCTGTGGATGGAGTTGTGGCTCTGCCTGTCCTGAAAACATGAATCACTTGTTACGACGGGGAAAGTGATCTGTGCAAGGTAAAGGGCTGCTGGAGATTACATCTCCCAGTAAAGCTTTGTGCACAGGTTTTGCTGTAACTCCACAGATACAGCAAGTCTGGGCAGACACATGTTTAAAGAGCTGAATATCTGACACAATGTCATTGGCAAATGACATTGCAGTAAAATCAGAGTGAAGAGTGCTGTATTCCCAACATGTGTTAATATATGCTATGATGAGCACACATTGAAGAATGAAAAGCACATATTGCAGCATATAAAATGTCTCTGGCTGCAAATAAACTATATTTCAAGTGTTCTGTGCAACTAGCCTATTTTTATGAATCTCAAATATATTGACAGACAATTTATAGGAAAAATGTGATTGCAGCAGTTCTGAAATCATTTTAATGATGTAAAGTAGCAATATTTTTCACTTACAATAAAATTATATTGGCTTTCTATAATTCATTTAATAGCAATTATACTAAAAATACTTCCACTTCAAGTAAGTATCAGTAAGAGCTAACGTGGGAACGGTTGCCAGACATTTGCTTACACAAGCTACACCTTCACAAGGTAATCAAAAGAAGCTGTTTTGTTATTAGTTCTGCTTGAATTTATAGTCTCCAAGTCACTAGCAACACATAGATAAATAAAGCCATGTCAAGGCAGTGTGAAGGCACAGAAGGAACCTAAAATTTCTTATATTTCAAATTATTCTCCAAAGCGTTTAAAATTGGATTCAACTGAATGAATTCTTGGAAAGAGAAGGTAATAGCTTGTCTCCATTTGTAACTGGGCCAGGCATAAACTATAAGCTTTACTGCTGTTTCCTGCACTTAGGAATTCAAAAATATATCTGAATTATGAGCAGCTGAAGAGGTTTTGCCAATACTGAAATCCTGTGGTATCTCCGCTTTGAATCATTTTTAATGTTTGACTGCAGAGATTCAGACATGGAATGCAAGGGCTGCATTCCTCAGTCTGCTAAATTGAACCTGCTGTTGAATTGGCTCTTTCCCTGCAAAGAGAAAGTCTTTGGCCAGAAACGTCTCTATAAGCTTTACATTTCTGTTAGTTCCAGCGCTTGCAGTTCCTCTTTTATAACCTTGCCTCTCCCAAACCATACCAAATCTGGGCTGCCCAGAGCTCAGCAGAAAAGCTGTAGAAGGAAGCAGATGGGAGGGGCAAAACCATGGGAAAAGTGTGGGTAGGGAGGCTGGTACCAACTGCTTGCTGCGATGTTCGAATTTGACTGCTCAGAGCTTCAGTTCAGGCTGCACGCACCAAAAATGAGGTGGGAACACTCTTCTGGCAGCTCTGAAATGTGCTTTATCTGATCTTTAATGTTACGTAGTGGAAAACAAAGTCAAAAACTCTCCTGTGCTGCTCTGTTTCGGCCAGGCTAACTGTACAAGAGAATTACTGGTTGCCAGGCCCTCAGTTGGGTAATTCAGCTTGGAGCTGCTGCTGTCTGTGCAGCTGTTACAGGAGGGCTCTTAGCTTAGGGATCTAAACTAATAATGTGAATATCTAATAAGCAAGTGGGTGGCAGTGAAGAGGATAAAGCAAAATTCCCGAAAAATTCTGTGCTGTTACAGGCTTTGCCTTTGCAATTTATTGCATGGGCTCTAGTAGTAACCATTTGATAATCTGTCCTGTTGCTCTTGCAGGCCTCTTCTGTGTCCTGGGTTAGATGAGAAAAAAGGAAGTGGCTTTTACTTAGCGTGATGAGTCCCTCCATAGTAACATCAAAGTCTGGACATTTATTTGGATTTGGAGCAAAATGATTTATACAACCCTGCAGAAACTTGACTCAGATGTTAAAAGGACATCACTATAATTAATAGGGAAAAAGTACTTCCTATTTTAATACTTCCCTACCCTGTTAAACTGAAGAACAGACATCTAGTTGTGAGTAAGAAAAAATGATTTAGAAGAATTCTACTATCAGCATGGATTAACAATGCTGCCTGGTTTATACATACCACATGAAGTTCTCTGTGAGTGTAGCTGTTTATTTAGTTATATTAAATCAAAGCAAAGTGTTTCTAGGAAGCTATGGTTAAAATATCCAACACTAAATTTTCTCACTTTGCTCATTCCACTTAGTGTTAGTTCCCAATTTAGAGCAGCAGACAAGTGTTCTTTGCTGTTTAAAAAAAAAAAAAAGAAGCGTCCTAAAATAAGCAAAGTTAAAATGAATAACTTGTGTTAATCTTCTAATTCTTCTCAGGGTGTCGCTAACTGCATAAGGCTACTTTTATACAGTGGAATGCAACCTTCTGTAGAGCTGTCAAAGCTGAAAGCAGCCTTTCCAAATAAATCCATATGTCATATTAGCTCAGGCTGCGTGCCTTGCTATATACCTTCTGCAGCTCAGGCTAGTACATCTGTATGACACCGTGTGCTGTGTAGACTTTCCACAGCTCATTCAGAGCTAGCCTGAGTATCCACACAGCACTATTTGTATCATTTAGATGTGCAGACTCATTGCCAAATGCCAATATGCAGATGCCTTGCTGAGCATCAACCAAGATGTTGGAGCAGATATGTAGGTGACTTGCATGGCTGGTTCTGGAGATGTTTTCAGAAGAAAAATCCAGCTCCACTCTGAGTAAACCTCTGATTCTGTCTAGATTCAGAGCATTGTGGTGAGCTTCAGAGCTATGAAACAGCTAATCGTGTTAGAGGATGGTACTGCATCCTCTGCACATCGTTGCTTAGAAAATTTTTGTAATTCTAAGTTTGGTTTCACTCAAGAAGGTGATACAATTTGTAATTGACCACTAGCATCCACTTGTGTAGCAAAACACAGCATCAGCCTTTCCAATGTTACAGGTCTTCTATGGCTATGCAAGTGTGGTCAGAATTGCTCCTTAGTGGCTAGAATGACTCCTTATTTACTTTCCAAGGTTGAAGGTATCTACCCCTGTTCTCCTGGGAAATAATGCAGCCAGTTTTCACCAGCCACAGCAACAATACTCATTTTGTGTAAATGATACCAGCTAACACTGTGGCAGAACAATAAATAGGTTCTTAAAAAGACAAAAGAACACTTTCAGAGTCTTCATCTTGCTTCGCTTTGCTATGATTCTCTTCCATATAATGTAATGAATTGGTACCGTATCTGCTTGTTCTTTTCTGGAACGTGTACAGAAGTTGATCTGTATGTGGTCACCATTTTTCTTCATGTGGTTTCAGCAAAAGGAATAACTAGATATGAAACTGGCACAGCCAGTTGGATTTATACATCTGTTCTAGGTAGGAATTAAAACAGAAATGAGGAAAGTATTAGACTGAACAAACAGCCATGTTATACCTGAGTCTTCATGGGCTTCCCTTTTGTATCCTTGTGGGTCAGTGATACTTTACGACTCTAGTAAGGAGATAGTGGAAGTTCTTACTCATTTGCTGAGATGGAGCTTTCTCCCTGAAATTCATATGCTTGATATGTATATTAGACCAAAATAGCAGTGGTCTCCAGTAAAAAATGTTTTAGCTATCCTGGAATTTAATATGTCTCATCCCTTGAGGTCATAATATAATTTGGTATCATAAAAATGAAATATTATGTGCATAGACTAAACAGCAAGCACATGAAGTGATTTATCTGAGAGAGGGAAAACTCACAAATGTCTTGAAGATGCAGAGCATGGTAAATTGCATGCCACCCTCTATTCCTTGGTAGAAAATGATAATGTAGAGCAGAGAAAATCGTAGTATGAAAAAGAAAACCATTTTGCAAGCATAGGAAATTATTGAACAATAAGGTGCTGGTAACAAGTAACTTATGCAGCATTTCTATAACTTCCCCTGTTTGCCAGTGCCAACATACCATAAAGCACTCTTTAGGTCCTATGTGTTTCATTTCTGTCTCTTAAAATGTATCACATAATAATTTCGTATCTTCAGGAAAGAGATAAAAATAGGGAGCAATTCTATTGATTGCATTGGATTAACTTGATTGATTGATTGATTGGAATAACTTTAGATAATCAAATATCATAATTATGAAACCTTTCCAGTCTAGGAAGATGCCTCTTTAGTGAATATGGCAAGATCTGTGGCTGTGACTATTTGTCCTGTTTTGAATGATGACTCTCCTTTCCCCAGTTGAGAACATGTGATTTAATCCAGTAATGAAGTGGGCTGCTCCAGAAATCCTCTTAAGTTCTCTCAAGTAAGCTTTTTTGTAGTCAAACCCCTTTAAAGCCCCTTTGAATAGATGTAAATGATCCTGCTGTGCTGGACATGCACTGACACTTTGCATGGAAAAGATTCTCATCCATGTAGCTTTATGATACATAAAAATGTATTCTGTAAATGTGTCACTCAGCTTTTTGTTTGTAGTCATAGCACCATAGCAGTGTAGAGTGTTGCTGAACATCTAAAACTGTGCCCGAGAAAGATCTTATGCCTCCACTCAGAAATGTTGCTGCTAGAAACTTATGTGACAATGCTTGAAATGTCCAGTTGTCATTATCTTACAGTTTATGAGCTTCATTTGAACTTGATTTTAATAAGCAGATACAGTGGTTGGTTTGTGTTGAAATGAGGTGTGGGGTTGATCTCAGATGATTAAAAAAAAGAGAAACATTTAAGAGTATCTTATCAAGAAAAATGTACTTCCAACTTCATGTTCTACTTTGTGTTGTGTTGTCTATGTTGTGACATGTTGTCAGGCAGACAGGAACAAGACCCATCAGGAGTTAATGCAGGTGAGGAAGTGAAGCATTTAAAGCTGTGCACAAGTGCCAGTAGAAAAGGTGATTATCTGAACAAGCTGCATGGCATATATTTTATGATGAGGAAACCCTGGATTTAAGTTAAGAAACAATGCTATTCAGTGCTATATATTTATTGAAATATTTTCTAGCATAATTTTGTATAGTGTGGATTATGAACAGGTATTGCCAACCAACGGCTTAGGTGTAAGTGGACAGGGCTACTGGTTCCACAGAAAGTATGCCTTTGTCAGATGGATCTGCTTTGGCTGTGTAGATAACTATATCTTTCAAATAAGTCCTATATCATGGACTGTTGGGAATTCTGGGCATGGAGCAAGAACCACGTAAGGCTGCTGGGGGAATCTACCTTTATCCAGCTGCCTAGTTTTGTTAGTGCAATCGTTTTTTCTCATAAATGTTTATAGGGTTTGGCATGTCTCTACTCAGAGTAGAAACTACATGGGAGCTACAAAATGGATAGATGTACAAAATGAGACAAAAGGGATGAGAAAACTGCCTTCAATCTTTTCATGCCAAGATAAATTACCAACGGACCCAAACACTGTTTTGATCCACTTTAGTCCCTTGTAATGATGTATGAGATGTGTGAGCTTGGTGAATGCAAGCTCTTCACTGAAGACTCAGCATAGAGACAGTAATACCACTGCTAGTAAAAAGGCAGAGCATTGAAGCTTTAACAAAGCAAAAATCTTAAATTTGTTTTTTAAAGGGAAGTAAAACCTGTCATGAGATAACTTTTTTCCCTCCTCAGAATCATACAGCTTTTGGAGTGTGACGTATATGTTTTGTTGTTGGAGAGATTTGGTTTTACACATAGCAGCACCTTGTGCAAGCTCTAAAATGGGTGACATCAGCCAGTACTGTAGTAAACATGGATAGAAGGGGTAAGACGAACTGAGAGAGGTTAGGGGTGGTTGCTTGTGGGAGAAATGGGGGTGCTCTTGACAACAGGAGGCTGTTGCATTCTTGCTTGACTCTAACCCTAGTCCTCATACAAAATGTTTGTGCACCTTGTTTCAAAGCAGTTTCTAATCATGTTACAAATTCCCCACCTTGTCTGCTCTAGCTTCTGTAGCATGCCTGAGCGTAGCTTCTGAGCTGTAGTGAATTTCAACACTCTGCCCTACTTACAGGAACTGATATGGGGACTACTGATTCCTAGCTTTACAAAAGGAGAAATTAAAAACATTGCTCTTCTTTCTAAGGAAAAAAAAATACCTGATTACGATGACAGAGTGCACACTGGATGGGACTTCTTGCAGTTTCTGCAGCTATGGGTGAAACTCATCTGCTACACATCACTTTGAGATTTGTAGGCCAGCCACAGTGGCAGATGTATGATGACCATATGTGGAGCATTCATGAGTGACATTGGGTGGAAATACTATGTATTAAAACCAGAATATTTTTTATCATAATTTAAAGCATTGAAAGGAGAGTACTTGGGGCTGACTCAGAGGTTTTTCAATAGTGAGGGCAAGGCATGTTTGTTGTTGCCTAAGGGTAAGGCCAAAATAATCTGCTGAGGCAATCTAACAGTTTTTTGGGTCCCCTCTTTCCCACGTCCTATCTACTCGCTGTGTTCTTCCTGGTTTAAGTAGTCTTTTTCTCTGTGCCAGGATTGAGAAAAGCTAACAACCTCACCACGGTCCTGTTGCATGGCAGGAACCAAGCAGGTGCTAGGGTATTAAAATGATTTCCAAGGTAATTGCAAGCAGCAAGGTCACTGAAATTCAATGGCAGCCTACTTCATTGCATCTATTTCTTGCCTAAGCACGGGGAGGGGAATAGGGAGAGGCAGATGCAGAAGTAGGCTGGATGCACAGAGATGCTTTGCTGCTTCTAGCAGTCTGCCCTTCCAACCTTACTGATTCTATGATAAGCCTTCAGAGCACCTCTGTTGCAGGTAAAATGCCTGTGTCTTAAAAACTGGTCTCCCTTTCTGCATTTCCATCAGAGCAACGTTGAAAAGGCAAGTGGAAAATAAGCACAGTTCCCCAAATACTCCAAAGTTATGCTGATTTATGCCACTGATCTCTTTCCATAAGGATGAGCTTACTCCTTCAGAGAGGAACAACTGACTTGACTCACTCTAGAAGTAGATTGTTTAAAATTTAGACAAATGTTTTATTTTTTTTTGATATTCCAATGTGTTACTATTGAGATGTCAGATGGTTTCCATGGTACAAGGTTGTACAAAACAATAAAATCACAATATTTAAGGCTGCCTGAGGTAAAAGTACTTTTGGTTCCTTTTCCCTTCTGAATGCCTTGCTGGTTTTGATGTGATTATATAATCTGCACATTTCAGTGCTCAAATATAATTTCATTAAACTGTCATTAATTTCAAATTATGAGTGTATATGTGGATTCTTGAGCCAACCATATAGCACCTGTGAAAGACAGTAAGAAGTTTGCTTTATAAATTTTATTCTTATAATTGTCAACTTTTTAGGAGCCCCATCAAGATCATGTGAATTAGACCTTGCAAGACTGGAATGAGAGAGATCTGTGAAGAGAGATAAATCACATTGATATAACAAACCAAATGAGACTGTTTGAAACAAATAATAGTTTTGTTAGTGTTCTCCTTTTACAAATGTTATCTGCAACATCTCTAGTAGTTTTCTGAAGAAAATCTCATTTTCTGTCTTTTGTCCTATATAAAGCACTTCATCCTATATAAAATGATTCATTCTTTTCAGTGGAACTTGGTTCCGTGAAGCTGATTTGTATGAGGAAGGCAGAGCTGTATGGGAGTTGCAAAGCTGAAATGCCCTATTCTGCTTCAGGTTTGTATGCAAAATAATAATATTTTAGATGTGAAAAGCTGCTGGAAATAATGAGCAGATTGTTATTATCAACCCTCATGGAGTAAACGTCTCTAAATTTCTCCACCAACAAAAGGCCTATTTTTGACTTTATACAAACTTTACATCAGTATAATCTCAGAGGATTTCTGTTTTGTACTTCATCAATAACACCAATGTAGATAAAGTCCACAGCACTGCATCCTGGATAGCAATTTCTCCCTGTGTAAAATGCGAATGAACCAGAATAACACTTTACTGTCTGTCTGCATTTCCTTTTTTGAAATCACTGTACCAGACATAGAAATATAGTAGGAGAAAATCAAGCCTAATAAAATGTACTTGTGTAAATATAATGTGAGAGTGGAAAGAATCAAGTTTAAAGCTAAAATAATTTCCTTTTGTGCCTATTTGGCTATTATACACATTCTTTTTTATGGTTAGTAGTAAATATCTTTTACTGAAAAGGAAAGTCTTTTGGAGAGCCCAAACTGACTGTCACAATCCACACCAGCAACCGATTTACCTGCCGACAGGAAGACGTAATTTTCCCTTTTGAGTATCCATTAAGGATAGAAAAAACATTACCCAAAGTAGAAGGAAAACATGTAAACAAAAGCAGTCTGGATGAAGATACATATATCAAAAGAATGTGGTGGTCTTCTTTCTGAAAAGCGAATTAATGGTATTAGACAGACAAACCAATGTACATGCTCTCAACTGATGTGAGAGGAACTGGTTGAAAAATACTGTTCATGTTGGAGGTTGATTTTTAAGCTGTGCTTATGCAGTTCCAGGGAGCAGGACAGTGGTTCCTCCAGCCTGTCTTACACCACCTGAGACTTCTAATGGTTGCTCTGTCTAAATGATGCCTGGCTACTGGTGCAGCCAACTGGAATGCAGAGATGTCTCAACTACAAATCCTTGCTGTTAAGGGTATCCCTCTGCTTCCAAGAGAGGGAAAGATACCTGGTGTTAACCCGGGGGAAACCTCAATGAGCAGCTTTTCAGCTGCTATTTAAGGTACAAAGCAGAACCTGAGAACAAGGGCCATCGTATCTGACGGCGTATTTCCTAACAAAGACTGCAACAGCTCTAGCTTGTGGCATGCTGAAATCAAGTCATAAACAAATCAAATTGGCAGACATGCTTAACTGCTCCCCTGACCAGAGACAATTCCCACCCCAGAGAGCTTTCAGTTGGATCAGAGAAAGGTAAATACCACTTTTCCTGTTCTAGAGAGGTTTGGGACTAAGGTGCAAAGAGACTGAATGAGTTTTCCAAGGGCTTACAAGGAAGGCTATGACAGAAGTGGAAATTAAACCTGTCGTCTTCATCTGTCCAAAAATCCCAGCCATGCAGGCGTTTTGCAGCATTTTTTCACACCGTAAGAGTTAATATTTTTGTGGATGCTAATGGCAACTTTGCACATCCCCTAGCTGGAACTTTCAGACATTGTCTGTTACCCAGCATCTCTCCTACTGTTTTCTTTTTCTCAGGCAAGTCATCTATTTCTCACCTGACAGGTCGAGAGCTATTCTGAAATTGTCACATGCCACACTCAGCCAAGAGGCTGATATTTTTGTTTTTCTTTTCAGAAGAGAGAAGCAGTTCATGTGGCATTTTCTTATCCAAACAAACTTACAGTTACTTCACATGTCCACCTTAAAAATCAGTTGCTCTCATTCCTCTCTCATCTCTGAAAGCTTAATGTACCTTTGAGAAGTGATAATATTAAGGAACTTCCAATGATGAAAGTGGGGATAAGCAAATCCTTTGCCAGCCTTGCCTTCTGTGACCTCTCTTTTTTAGCTCTGAGTAATAAGACTTCATTCTCACTGCTCGTATAGCTTCAGGGCTGCTTTTCTAGAATCTCTCACACGTTTCCTTCCAGTCCAGTGATGCCTCTCTTAATTATCATCCTGTGTAACAGGAACACTGAGCACAAAAATAGCTCCTCTAAGCCTTTGCACAGTGTTGCCGTGAAGCAAGGGAGGTTGTGTGATGGCTGCTGTTGTATTGGGTTAATGATGCACACTGTAAGCTGCATTTATACTGGTCAGTTCTGTTTTACAGTTAGTGGGTAAGCAAATGACAGTAAACTCTATGGATCATCTTTACAAATGGCATCAGGAGAGGCCTCTCGGGGAGTATTTGTGAACTGTGCTATATCCTTGCACGAGAAACCTTTCTGTCCATCTCCTTAGGATGTAACATGGACTATGCAGATTGGGGGTACTGCACCTTGCACTTTGGAGGACAGTATGATCTAATGGTTGTAGCAGGTAAATAGACATCTCACATTGGTTCTCTAGACTTGGAGTGCAAGCCTGCCAGACCCAAAGTGTCTTACAAACCAGTTTGTTTCTGCAAAGAAGGTAGCCAGAGACTGAAATAGCAATGACAGTATCTTAGCATCACTGCATCAGTGCAGTGAATAAACATGGCTAGAGAGAGAGTGTGGTAAGCTGCTGTGGTATAGACTGGAGTAAATTACATACCAAGGAGAAGATAAGGAGAAAAAGATACTTCATAAAAGCCTGAAAGTCACATTAGCGGTGTCTCTGCTGCACCAGTTCAGGAGACCCTTGGCACCCAGCTGGAACCTCTTTTGTTCTCTCTCTCCTGAAGAGCCTGAGTTAAACCAGAGTTCAGGGTTCAAAAGCATTTTCTCTGTCCTGTAGCAGGGTGATGCTGGGTCCTTTTCAAAAAAGATTGCATCTCTTTTTGTCTGCTGGACATTAAAAATTCCAAGGCAAATGGAGTAGTTAGAGGCTGCACAGAGTGCTGCTGCCTGTCCCAATGGCAGCTATGCTTCGAAAGGTCCTCTAAGCAGTAGTATACTCCTGGTTCATACATATAGCCAGTCCTCTGAGAACATCAGCTGCTGTATACCACTCTGAAGCTGCTTTTGCTGGCAGGTGATGTCAGCAGGCAGCTGTTCTGTCCTTGAGGCTAATTCCGCCACACTGGTCATTGCAGACACAGTGCCCCTTGGACAGGAGCAGGCTTGGAGCAGTCTGTGTCACACTGTACACCTCTCCCTACAAACCCTCCTACTTTTATATCCCCCGCTAACACAGTTACACCCCCACTACAGCTATGCTGAGTATATTAATTCATGAATGCTTTAATTACTTATGTGGAATCAGGAGGTCTTCTGAAGATTTGTTGAAAAATAAGAGCATAATTTGGGCCTGAATTCTCAGTATAACAGTGTCTGAAACCACTTTGTTATAAAATACCTATTTTGAATGGAGACAGATATTTACCTTGGGCAAATGGGAAATCTTTTTCAGCTCTGAAGAATTAGTTTAACAGAAAGCAATCGCTGTCTTGCTCTGACCTCTTTGAATTAGCCTACAGCCCCTCTTTTTGCCTAGGGCTAAACCACTGTCAGGGTGCTCCAGTTAGCTCACAACACTTGTACTTCATCTCACTGTCACTGACTGAAATATTTAAACTATGTCTCAAATACTGGCATGCTGCTTAACTCCTGTTTTTGTAACTAAAACCACAAGTTCCTGCTGAAAGAACATCATGAATAGGAATCTTGAGTGTTTGGTTTCAAAGCTCGGGAGTACTGTCCAAAGATTTCCTTGCTGCAATGCAGTTACCAGCAGGTAACACAGTGAAGCTTAATTCGAGAAGCAAAACCTACAGATAGCTGTTATATGAAGCATTTTTTTGAATAAGATGATAAGACTGAAAAATACCCAGTTCAGTAGACTGGATGAAAAAGGACTAGGTTTTGCCTTGGCCGTTCAGACTGCACAGCAGCAGGAGCTTCTACCACCTTGCCTGGGTGCACCAAAGCAAGGGAGAGTTACAGACTTTGCACTCACAAGCAGTAAAGCTGGCAGGTGCCAGCGGTCTGTGTTCCTGGTGCCCCAAAAGGACAGCAGCAAGAGGAATAAGGTTCATGGCCCTTCTTTTGTACTGATGACTTGCTATATATTATCCAGGCACAAGATGTCTCTGTGGGCTCTTCAGAAATTCTAGGTAAAAAAAGAAAAATACAAATCTGTAACTCAAGTTATGTGGGTAGCCCCTCAGCTTGTGGTTGTGTTTGTTTTCTTTAACAAATGCTTCCTGCATTAAGCAGGCTGCTACATTATATTTTGTAACATCTTTGCTGCCCAGCCCATGGCAAGGGAGAGACCTTCATGAAGGGAGTGTGGTAAAGAACTTCCGTGTGGTAGAGATTCTGCATGCAGGCTAGGGAGTTTAGGAAGGAGGTCCTCAGGTTTTTCGGGGCATGGTTAGATAATAAAGCAGTTGATTTTCTGTGATTTCCATATTAAGACAGACATTCAGTTTGCCTAATATTAAGTATATAGGACGTCATTGGTAAGTACGGTTCAGCTTCATTGAGGCTGAGTTAATACAACTAAATAAAATTCAAGGTTTAAAATTTCCTGGCATCTGAGTGCTTCATTTAGCAACAGAAATGTTTAATTAACATTTAATTCTGCTATTTAACATTCTCTAGAAGTGTATTTGTTTTAAATAATAAATCAGTAAGGGCTTCTTTCTAATCTTAAAAATTGCTACAAGAGTATGTTATCCCAAACACTTAGTCATTTCCAAGACAAGATTGTAAAACAGTAACTTACAAGCTGGTGTTTCACCTCTTTGATCTCAGATAAATATCTTTGCTTTCTAGCTTTCGTGATGATCACCTTGGTCTTTCTAGTAATTAAAAACCACTCACATCAACAAAAGCTATGTTCAGTCATGATCAATGGAGCAAGTCATATTTTTATGCCAGGCACAAACAGACTTTATCAGTAAATGACTCCTGTTTAGGGAAACTCCATCTCAAAGACTCTGGCCTGCCAAAAATCTGGGTGACTTACGGTTCTCAGTATTAATACTCACATCTTCCCAGTGCAAATGGAGGAAGCTCATTTTCAAGTTTCATGAAAGCTAAATCTCTACCAAGACACAATCAGATCTGAGCTTTGGGAATATTAGAATCATTGTGGTCCTGCTGTGCTAAAAATACAAGCAAAATGACCTCGTGACGTTAAATATCCAATTCTTCGTCTTTCCTTGGGACTGCTCCTAAGACTGTTGTAATTAAGAGAGGTTCTCTCCTTGACTCCACTGGAACACATTTCTAGTATTCTTTTGCAGTGTGCTGATACTACCGTCTTGTTAATAGTTATTTTAGTTGTAGGATTGATTACATTTCCAGTTGAGGCATTTTATTATCTTTTAAAGTCTTGTTTGTGTGGTGGACTTGGTGCTGATCAGCACAATACCTGTAATGAAGTAAGCCTGAAATGTATAAGCAAGCCAAGCATGCTTCTATAAATTGTGAATATATTGTTAGATCTATATATCTTTATATTTTTCTTATTCATCCCAAAAAGTTCTAAACAAAAGTTCTAAAGAGGATTCTGATGTTTAGTATCGGTAGAAAAGTGAAGAGAGTTTTTCAGTATGTTTAAGAACTCGCCCTAGATTTTCTCAGAGCATTAGCAGCAAAGCAGATAGGCAGAGGAGAGGGAATGTTTCCTTTTCACACTTGGCCAGTTGAAACTAAACAGCAAAAGAAAAAAAAAAAGGTTTGAATGAACTAATTTGGTAAATGGGTTAATAAACTCCCAAATTTATGAGGAGAGAACAGTGTAGTAGAAAACTCAGCTGGTGTTTAACCAGGGATTTCTGTTGCTTAGGTAATCAAGGAAAATACCCAGAGGAAAAATTAAATGACAATGGCCAACCTTCTTCCTTCTGCCTTTGTCCCAGAGACTTATTACAACATCTGTTAAGCTCTTGTAGCATTGTTTAATAGGTTAAAAATTGAATTACTAGCTCATAAATTAAAAAATCCAGTGTCTTACAATTAATCAATAAAGTTGTGAATAATAAACGTTTCAAACATTTGCATTCTATTTCTAAACTTAATGAGGCAGAGGAAGTTTCTTACTTGAACTTTTTAAAGAAAGAGAAGGCTTTGTACGACTGTGCATTCTGTTACAGACCCATTCTTGAGTTTGTATAAATTTTTAAGACTTTACAGCAGACACATATATTTTCTTTGTGATGGTGTATAGGTAGATTTAGGAGTAGAGGATATAATGCATGGTAGATGTTCGAGAGTGTACTATGGCACAGGCTTAAGGATGATTTCATCCTGTTTTTTGCATATTGTAGCTCAGTGTGTGTGCTTATGTTATTTGAGAATATCATGTGTGAAGTGTGTGTTCTATAAAAAATGCTGAAACAGATAAGTAAAACAAGTTTTTTATCATCATCTGCATATCTTGAATCATGTTAGTTACTTGGTGGTTAATTTTTTGCCACAGAGTTTTAACTTTCATATTGAAATTAGATTTTCATTTAGTATGTTTCCCTTTACAGTTTATGCCCAAGTGAGTTTGAAGTTAACACATACATTTTGTTAAATAAATGTTAGCCAACAAAACTCAGTCTTCCTAATTTCAAATAAAATCTAAGAATTTTATAAACATTGTGAAGCATGTGGAATTGCAAGTATCATTGGGACAAAATAATCTGCATTAGTATCAAAGCCAGAAAGTAGAAGGGTTTTTTTTGCACTTGTATATAAAGTTTGAGTTACAAAAGGATAATTAATGATCAGTACTTGGGCTTTAAAAATTAACCATTGGTTAACATTCTTGGTTTTGAACTGCTAATATACTTATGACTATCTATAATGAATCCTAATTATGCCTGTAGAATGCTCCTAACATCTGTAAGCTCTGGTATACAATACCCAAAGAGACCTTCTTCCCCACTAAATCTAGTTCCCTGGTGTCTCTGGAAATTGTTTATTATCCTTGATAATACACTGGTCATGTATTAGCTCTTTATAAATGGCAGCTTAACTGAAAGTGGGATGCAGTTTTGTGTAGCTTCAGGGTCTTTTGAAAACCCCTCTAGGCTTCCACCACACAGTCCCTTTGTGCTGTTCTGCAAAGTCTTTATTTTACTTTAGCCCAGTAATACTGGCAATTAATTACGGGTAGCAGGAATACTGGCTGGTTACAAATAGGCAGGGCAAGTGTTTCATCACTCAAAATAATTTCACATGGAAGGAAATACCGGCTGTAATGTGTCCACGCACACATTGTGTGTATACATATATATATATATACACACACACAAAGACACACACATATGTGTGTATATAATTAATCAATGAAACAATGACTTTGGTCCTTCCCCGAGGAGACTAACCTACTGTGATAGCCTGGTTACATGAACAGAGATGAAAGCATATTTTCAATTCTGCTGTTAACAAGTTATCTAATATAAATAGGTCTATATCTAATATATAGGCCTATATAGCTGTATAACTATATCTAATATAGTTGACAGAGAATAATTTATTCCTTTCATTATTAGAACTATAAAAATTAAGAAGGGGAGAATATTCAGTCATACCTGATTAATGTTCTATTTGTTGTTGGAGAAAGCTTATCCTGACATTTTGTTATACATTAATCCTGGGGCTTCTTTTATCCTTTTCTCCTGGCATTCTTAGAGATCAGCTGCATGCCTTTGGGGAATAAGGTGTTTTAACTTCTGGATCAGCATTCTACAGTCTGCAAAGAGTAATGACTTTTCAAGTTATCATTAATGGAAATGACCCTGAACCAGAAAGTTTAAAAAGCTGCAGAAAAAAAACAGACAACTGTCTCGCCTCCTCTTCGCATCTTTAGTTGCAGCCTTTGTTACCTGGGGGCATTTATGCAGAAGTACAGTATCTGAAGCACTTCAAGGACATATCTGACTGCTGAACTTTTGTTGTTGTAACGTTCATTTGCTCTAAATGCCTTTATTATACTAAACTCCAAATTGACATTTCTTTCTTTTTAATAGCAAATTTCATTTAGTCATTAAACTGAATGAAAATATCTCTTTGTTCTATGCAAAATAGAATACCATCCTTCTTCCCCTTCCTCCCAACCCTCCAAAAAGCACCTGATAAAAACAATACCTAGGCTTTGTGTAACATGCTCACTCTGGAACAGCTGTATGACACTTCAGAGCAAAATTTTCAGGCTTCTGTGTCAGACTTAAATGGCTAAATTCAAACTCAATTTAAATCAAAAACCCTTCCTCCATTTCAACAGCTGATTGCTGTTTCACAAGCACAGCCCTCCTTGGGCTATCTGTTCTACTTACTAGAGCCCACTGAATGAGTGTTTTGCAAGAAATTCATATGTTATGAGGTTTATTTAATCTTGAACTCAAGCAAAAAAGAATTTATAACAAATGAAGAAATATCTGTATTGAACTATTTTAGTTCAATATGGCTGGGATACTTTAAGGGTTAAAGAATGTTTAAAATATACTTCTCTGCCAGTATATTACTGAGACTTTCTTAACTGTTATGTCTCATACCAGAAGGAAAAGTGGAGCTTGCAGAATCCAAGTTATCGCACACAGGGCAGAGATTGGAATGGGCTCCTGAATCCAAAATAGTATCTGAACCATTCTTGTTAGAGCTGATCTCTTATTAAGAATAAAACAAATATAAACTCACACATCTTCATTGCTTCCCTGTAAACCTCTGAGAAAGTTCAGGTTGAAAAGAAGATTTTACTGCTGAAACCTTTGTCAGTTAGTGCAAATAGCTCTTATTGAACTATATCACAAGGAAGCACTTCGATCTACTCAGCTTGGGATTTGATTTACCATTGTCATTATTTTGCTGTGTATATTTCTTGCATTCCTAAATATTCTGCTTTCACATCTTCCCATGGCATAAGAAGTACTGAGTTCACTGAACTGATGCTCAGGGAGGACAGCTGTTCCCTAAGCATTAGACACGTCTCTCTCTCTGGCTGGTTACAAATATTAAATTCATAGTGAGCAAGAAGAGTTTCATAAAATACTTCTGAGAGGTTTGGGTTTTGTCCCAATATAACTGAAGTTCGGAAGAAGTCTGTGACTATATAACAGAAAGATCAGAATATTTTGTAGTCTTCATAGTTCAGTTTACAGAACTTCCTTCAACAAGTTTTTTTTGTGTAACACAGAGGTCAAGGACAGAGAAGGACTAGATGATGTGTAAATGTCCTAGTTTCGCTGAAGTATTGTATTGAAAAAGTATTTTAAGTTATAGTTTTTTATTCAAAACTTGTGCTTTAGTTTCCAAGGCAACAAAAATGAGGAATGATAAGTTGTAGATTTTTTGAAGTACTCTTTGATATGAAAAGGATGAGCAGCTGTAGATTTCTGATTTGTGGTTTGGACACCTGTTAATGAAAGCTGTAAATTATAGAGTCCTTATTGTAACACAAACCCAATCCTTAAGCTTTTCCATTAATACACACTGCACCATAATTTTAAGGCTCTTTATCACTAGTCGTCGTAGACCCTGTCACACATCACTGATATCTGCTGCCTGAAAGATGCTAGGAATAGCATGTGTCTGTACATCAGTAATTTTAAGTTTTGCTCTCCATAATGAATGGAAATTGAATCAATCTCTTCTGGGATTTACTCCAAGCTTAGACATTAAAGGAGAATTTTTACACACACAGAATACATGCTCCTGCAGTAAGCATAACTTCAGTTAATATTCCTAACATCTCCGTTTTCTCCTCAAAGACTAACTCATTAACTTGTAAAATATACAGGATTCAGGTGCTTGATAGCAAATAAAGCCTTTAAAAAATTATGTTTAACCACTAGGGACTTTAGGAGCCTGACAGGAAACAGCTATTTCATATGCAGCTTTTTCTAGGTACTCTGAATCAAGTGCAGAATTATAATTCTGGAGTTGGTTCAAGGTTGATCTTAACGTGGGACAAAAGGGGAACATGCAGCTTGGAATAGCTAGACTAAAGTCCTCTGCTGCACATCAGAAAATGCCATGAGCTGTGACTGCCTCGAGACTGAGGCATAAGTTAAACCCCCCGTCAAGAGAGAGAACGTTCAAGGTGTTTCTGCAGAAGAGAAGAAACATAGAAAGTAAAAGGAATAGAAGATAAATTAAAAATATTTTAACCCTCAATTGCTTTAACAGCTTAGGAAGGTATTCTCTGTGCGGTTTAATTTGCTGAGTGTTCAGGAAGGGTAAAAACTTAAGAGGGTTAAAAAGGAAAAAGGAAAACTTATACTCCTTTCTGCGATGAGGGTGAAAAATAGGTCACGATGAAGTATGAGCAATGGAAGTATGATATCTTCTGAAGGTTTTAAGGGCTCAAGGGAACTAAGAACCATTTCCATAAATAAGTTACTATTTTGTGGAATCCCTATATAAAAATAGGTATTAATTACTATTTCATGCTTTTATTCTTTTTTTATTATTATTTTCAAAAAGACCTAAGCCCTTTAGCTCTAATTCATGTCTCAGGCACAATCCTGCCAACACAGCCTGGCCACCCAGCTCTTCAACTCCGGTTCCCGAGTGTGAGGTGTGAGGGTCAGGGTGCACGTGTTCTTCTCTGCGACTGAGTGGACCTGGAGATACTGATGGGGAGTGAAAGATAGCTTGGGTATATAAAAGCATCAGGCTTGACTAGCCTTCCTGTGGCTCAACGAACTTACTAGTTCTTTGAAAACTGCACACACATTGGCAGTGAGGAATGTTCCATGCCTCACATCTCCCACATACGCTGCTGTGATGCCATATCAGTCACTGCTAGAAGGTTTAAAATCCCAGCACATCCAGAGAACTAGTTTGCTGGCTTCCTTTACATCTTACTGCTTGCAAGGGCTGAGTTCCCTTTATCCAGCCTTCTAGAGCAAATACCCTGGATTAATAAAAAGGTGAAAGAGCGCTGGTCCATTATTTATCCCTGACTGATATTTATTAGCAAAAAAAACCAATTTATACTGGGATTCCTTTATGGGTCTGTGATTGCAGTAGCTGGGGCAAGTGGTAATTAAAAAGCTGCTGTGTGTCTTCTCACCTCAAAATTAGGCTTTAAAATGGTGACAAGATAATGAATAGTGAAGTCTAATATCCATATTAATTTCTCTGGGTGTCCACATGTGTGGCTGTGTGTTGCATAAGTGGCTGGAAAGTTCAGGTATTTGACAGTTAAGACACATTGCTGCTGGTGGAGCCCATCTATCTGATTAGGCTCCGCTGCGTGCTGCGAGTGTTCTTTTACACCCTGTCCCAAAGCTTAGGCTTGACTGTTCAAATAAATCTTAACTAGATTTCCTAATGGACTGTTGCCACATGCATACCTAGAGCTAATTTTGATCAAGGAACATATTAATGCAGATCATTAATTTTAAGAGTTGCCAGATCACCATGAGTTAGATATTCCCCAAGTTTTAAATGTAGGTAAACTGAGGCACAAACTCAAGTTTTCCAAGGTAAAATAGAGGTAAAGCAAAGAGCTCCATGGAAATAAGAGATGTTGGTACAAGTTCATTAGCTAACCTTCATTCTCCACTAAAAGTAAGAGCTGAAAAACTACTTTTGGAAGATTTTGAAGAGTCAGAATATACCGTATTACTTGGCCTAGGTCTGCCTGCCTTGTGCTGTTCCCTAACTGACAGCAGAGTGCCCTTGGCTGCTCTGCGACTGCTTAGGATCAATGGCACCATGCTTTAGGCTCTCACCAGGACTTATGGCCATGGAATTTAACTTATGGCAGGGAACAAGCTGGTCCAGCCTGTGGGAGGGAGATGGAGATTACATTTGCATGTATGTTTTCCTGAATTTTGTACAAAATTACTTTGCAGATAGGTAGAAGGCTCACTCTGAAACAAGCTGTCTCTTGGTTCTGTAGATACGTCACATTTCTCTCATCTCAGGGAGGAAGCAACATCAGTAAGGGGTTCCTCCTAAAGTGGAGAGAGATTTAATTCCATGTTTCCTTCCTGTGTCACTTTGGCCTTTTGAAATCAAAGTTAGTGAAAGGCAAAGAGAGGCCATGCAGACTCAACTCACAGAGGAGAGACTGAGCCTTAAGGATGACAGGGATGCTTCTTACTGCAGACTGACTCGTTTCTGGTTGAAAATGATCTTATCATCTTGGTCACATCTTAAGGGAGTTAGTGCAGCTTAATTAATAAAACTGAGTAGAAAGTTTCTGCTCAGGTGGAAAATTCTCAAATTGCATTATTTTTCTTAGTCTGATTCAGGAATAAAAGTCATGTTCAAACTTTTTGTGAATCCAAATACTAATTCTTCCCCTCTCCTTATTTTTTTAAATAAATTAAGTAAAATAATAGATATTGAATAACAATAATATTGTTTAAATTCAGCACTTTCTTGTTTTTCTGCCAATAATACTAAATTCTGAGGTTTTAATTTGAAGTACATCAAAAGGGGAGATTAGAACAATTGCAGAAGTTCTTCAAATTGAAGAAATCAAAAACATTGACATGAACTATTCTGTTCCATGAACTGTTTTAATTTCCACTATTTAGTGCTTTCCAATATAAAATTTCTGCTGAGCTTTTGTTATTGCTGGTGGTGTGCTAGTAGTTCAGCAGTCCTGTCAGTGGCAGTATAGCTGAGAAGTACTTAAATTTAGAATATATACCCCTTGGTCTAAAAAGAGAAGAAACTAGTTTTGCAGAACTACATGCAATCAGTTGGTCATGCAAAGGAAAATAAGTACAGCTTAATGAACTTTTTTGCAAAAAGGGAAGATGAACTACTGAAATTAAAACCTATTGTTCGTAGTGGACAGAGCTTTTCCATTTGCCTGAACAGCTCGGTTTCCAGATCATTATTTATTGAGAAGAAGGAAGATTCTCTCCTGTATTGCCAACACAATCTTCTGCCATCTGGAGGCTTGGTGTTTCTGAAGGAATCTGATCTGTCTTACCCTTGCTTTGCCTGTGCAGTTTAAGAATGCTCTTTGATTGGGTTGCATGGCTGGAAACCCTGAAGTCTTTGACTGGGAAACAACCAACCCCTTGGCTGCTAGGTGCTTAGGTAAACACACACCTGCTACATTCATAGCTGGCCAACCCAAAGATCTCTGCAGAGTGGCACAGGAATATTTGGCAAGGCACCACCAGACTCTTGCTCGAGACAAGAGTCTGATGAATAATTTCATAGCAGAAGAGCATATGTGATGCTCTTCTGTGTAGGTAACTGTGTCTTACAAATTAGTTTCTGATTCTCAAAACAATTTTCATTTGATTTTTCTTTGTAATCTCAACTTCTCTGGCCTAGACTTTCAAAATACTTAATAACTGCTCCTCCTCTCCCCTCCACTTAGTAATCTATTTTAAAAAAATCAAGAAAAGTCAATTCTAATGAAAAATGTACTTGCACTATGACAAGGACCGCTGGTTTATGTTAATTCATCTGATCAGGCCATTAATGTCTCTACCCCTCAATTTGATATAGTTACTTTACTATGAGACAACATAATTTCTGTCCTCAGAACACATTAGAATTTAATTAGTACTGGCACAGAATAGTAGCACCTTGAGTAAAAGAAATACTAAATTGCTTCATTTCTGACATAGAAAATCAATGCATTCTCTATTCAAACTTGATTTTCATTTCATTATGCTTCTAAATAGATTTACAGGAGTCTATTTAGGATTATAATATAGCTTGCACATTAAAAATTAAAATACAGCCAGGACTAGATCATTTACCCAGGTATGAAAGAAAATGTATCATTGTGATTATGGTATCTATTCATCCATTAAGTTCATGTATGTTAAGTTCATCCATTATGTCTCACTCTTTTCCGTAGAAGTGATTTTCACAAAGTGACACCAAAGTGTTTTACTACCATCTCCAGATGCAAAAAGTTTCCTCTTCCTGTCTTCTGAGTAGAGTCAGAATGAATTGTATTCTCAGCTCCTCAGATCTGATGGAGGATTGGGGGGTGGAAAGGAGTAGTGGTACCTACCCACTCATGGCCACAGGTCCCAGTCAGAGCACCTGCACAGTTCTTGCTCCCTGAGCTGAGCCTGGAGGGTCAGGGCAAGACCAACAGGGCAGGATGTGCCTGCTGCATCCTCTTTGGTCCCACCATAACTTTCCAATGACCAGAGCTGGGCAATGGGAACTGAAGGTTTTTAATACAAGATCACTGTATGCCCATTTGAAAATTCAGGATTTAATGAGACCTTCTTGAAGTTTCAATACCCTGGTTCTCAGAGATGAAAGTTAATGAACCCATTTAATTTGCAGCCCTCTCTTGCCTGTTGGATGTAGCAGGTTAGTTACACCTGCCCAAGTATGAGATTCAGACACATTACTCTCTCCCTAAAACTCAAGTCCTTTCAGTAGAATGGAGCCCTCCCCTCTCGCTACATGAATTTCAATTATATCCAAATCTAGCCTGAAGCTAATATATCAACAAAGACAACTCTATCAGACAGCTTTAAAACTCACTCATTCTACAAGGTCACTGTCATTTTTTTCCCTCCTCTTTCCAGGAGCAGATCTTTCAGGACAGGAAATCCCCCACAGCACACATGGTTGTTCAGCTGACTCACATGGTAAGTACCTCATCTACAACCTGGTTATTATTTTGCATTTTCTGAAAATTTTTTTCGGGTTCTGCTGGTTTCTGATCTATCTACTTTCACCTGCAGTTGAAGAGCATTCCACTGCTATACATTTTAATTAAGTCTCGCTGGAATGCAGTTGTTTTCCAGTCTTCAGATATCAGATTGATTATCATTCCTGTCCATGAGTAAGATTATAGAAATATATATGAATACTAGAAATTTGTATATTTGAAGGTACCCTTCCAAATTCTAATGACATTATTTTGCTGTTTTCCAAAAATGTGTATAATTTTTTCATTCAATTTAATTTTTGAAGTGGCAACTTACCAAGAGAACAAAGGGAGATATACATGCAGAAAAGCAATCTTTAAATAATTAAATCTTTAAATAAATGCTTCAGTCTGTTGTTTCTGCAATAAAAATTAATTAATAAAAATTTTGTTACTAGTGCTTTCTGAAAGCTCAGGAGTTAGTTATACAATTTCTGAAAAATTAAAAAAGTCTTACTACTCTTAACTTCTTTTGGCTGTTAAACAGAAGGCAAGCAAATGTCAAATAAAAAGCTCACATATATTGTACTCTCCTTGACATGGACCACAAAATACTAATTGCTCATTAAGAGGAAAGAAAAAACTGTTAAAGCTCTCGGATAGCTTTGTGGTAATGTTCCTTTTTTACCTTCATATTTGAAAACCATGTATCAATTAAGGAATAGCTGTTTGAAACAGTAATGAAAATGTAAGCGCTTAGATAAAAGATAGGTGGAATAGGTAGGTAGGAGGGACAAATTTTGACATACACCTAGATTAGTGAAGGTTGTCTCGGTAGTTCAGTTTGTACAGTGATACAGAGTATAACTAAACAGGAAGAGGTCCTGAAAATCCAACCCTGCCATAGGTGTGAAATCATTTTTTTTCTTCCTTCCCAGTCTGAAAGATGGTGTTCAAAAGGAATAAATAAATGGAGAAAAGGCTTGATGGCTAACAATGCTCTTGGACTTTTTGTCTGCAATTTTTTTTTTCAATTCACATGAACTTTTTTTAAGAACAAAAGAAACCATTTTTGCACATTTACTCTGAGTTCCGGCATAATATTAGCTGCAAGGCTGTGTGTTACAGGCTTATAGGCAGCAGACTTATGAGTTTACAGAGATGAGGATGTTTCCAAAATTGCTGGTGAAAAGTATACCATAAGGATTGGTTAGAAACTTTTTGAAGAAACAGATTTATCAGGAATTTCTCAGTTGTTGGGCTGCTAATGTTTAGTTTGAAACACTTTAGGTTTGATGAACTTGCAAATCAGAGGCAGGTTATTTTAGGAATCTCTGTTTATGGCAGGCTGCAGAGACTTCCCATGGGGACCAAACCGCAGTGTGTGTTACTGCGCTGCAGAATGTCTCCTGTTGAGGGTAGCCCACATGACCGATTGGGATTCTAGCATGTAAGCACTTCTGTAGATCATAAACCTGTGTTTTGGCTGGAGAGTGCTTCCTTTAGAAGAGGAATTGTATCGTCACCGTGGATATGAGAGTTCAGGCTACATTAAGGATGTTCCGATAGTCTAAATATTTGGATTAGAGAGCTTAACCCTGAAAGTGTAACACTGCATAGAACTTTAGTGTGTAAGGAATACTACTTCAAGGTCAGGGAACAGCCATGCTTTTAGATCGTGTCTGTGTAAATGATTCATTGACAATAACAGACTGTTAACTAATGCTTGTGGAAAGTTTTTCTGCATTGTAATCTAATTGAAAATACAGTATTAAGTATTTTTCATTCATCATTACAGACTCTCCTTTAGGGCCTGTGGGTCTTTGTAGGACAAGAATAGGATTCAGTTCTAAGTAACAGGCTGAGACATGATGAAAGCAAAGAACAGAGGCCGAGACCTCTATTAAAACAGAGTTGCATTTCAGAGAGTTATTGAAGAAGAAGGAGGTGCTAGAGGCTAGAGAGTAGTTATAAATGGTTTCCAAAGCCCATTTGTATAGTGAAACAGCCAATGCAATAGTCCTGTTATTCACCTTTGCTGTGTTAGTATTTATGAAAAGCAAACTTCAAACGGGCTCAGAGCTTGGAGCTCACTGTCCACGGGTGATGGGCACATAAGGGAATCAGGATGAAGGAACGGATGCTAGAAGCTAGAAGCACAGAGGCTGCTTTGAAGTTTGCTAACACTTTTTGACCTTGCTAGAACTCATTTCATGATCCTCTTGATTTCAGTGTGAGGTCTGGCAGCTTGTCTGCTCAGCTATTGCTGTAAGAAGCTTTCCATTCGATGTAGCTCACTGTTAGAATTCACTTGCACTTGGTGCCCGTGCCAGACTCTTGTCATGACATCCTGAGAGATGACGAGAAAGCAAACTGGTTACTTAGAGATGAAGCAAAAGCAAAGTTAAACGAAGCCAGTCAGAACTGAAGAAAAGCTTAGGTTGATCTGGTTTATGGAACAACTAAAGGCAGAGGGTCTTTATTATTCCTTCTGATCCATATTATTCTGCTAGATCAGAGACCATTTTAGATCTTTCATTAGCAAGTAAATCTAGTGGCAGACAGTAACTGAGAAACGTGAGAGCAACATTATATCCTGTGGACATGGCTCTCTACCATGCTATCATTCTTCCAGAGGTATCTGTGTCATCACTTTCTAGCAGACAGTCTAAGTCTGCTTAGACCATTTCAGACAGGACTGGCCAGTGTGGGTACATCAGATCATTGCGGGCTTCTGATAGAATAGGATTAGAAATAGGTCATTGCCTCACAGCAGCAAGGTCCTCACTCTCCGAAAATTAGACTACACCCTAGGATCTTGAGCTCTCTTATGAGTTTGCATCTGAATGCTGGCTTTTCCCAAAGCTCAGGGGATTCTCCTTGAAATATGAAGCATTATGTGCTATGCCACAAGATTAAGGAGAGGTGTTGGTTTCTTACGTCGGGGAATTATCTGCTGAGCTAGCACTAGTTTCCCCTGCAGTTCTCTTGAGAATATCTGAGTTGAATATGATAAGAATTGATGAACTGTTCTAGAAAACCCCTCAAGGCTATCAGATATTCATTTGTAGGAGCAGAGGGAATCATTGTCCATACTCTAGGTCTGTTTTATCACATAAATGGTGTTTTAGAGATGGCTTTGTATATGGCATTGCATATCAAAGCTTTGTTTTACTAGATCACACTGTTTTGGGAAACTACTAAGAATTTCCTTTTATCACAGTGCTATGGAGTCCTGTTTCTACAAATCTATTATAGTCACTAACAGGGGACATATATATGTATATAGGGTGTGTGGTATTCATATGTATATATATATAGGTATATAGCTATAAAAATAAGGGAGATGTATAAGATCAAATCTCCTAATTTGAAGTAGCTGACACTTTGATTTAGACTTTTAAATAGCCTATTCCCAAGGACTTTTTTTTTTAAAAAAAAAGTTTCCCTTGTTATTTATGAAGGCTTCAGAATATATTTTCATTTTCTGATTCAGGATACCAGGAATCTGGTTGTTGATCAGGGGAGATCTCCTTAAGTTAACAGTTGACCACACAAGGATTTAATAAATAAGAATGTAAGACAGCAAAGTCTTTGACTTACTGTCAGGATCAGAAGGACAAGCCACTTAAGGTTTAAAGCTTGTTGCTGACACTTTTTCTTCATCACAAACTTGAATGTACCAGCGGGGCAGGCAGTAACATAGTTCTCCAGAAGGAAGGTGTTTTTGTCTGGCAGCATTCTCACGTATAGAAAAACTGACTGCTGCTGAGTACTGGTCCTGTGCTGCAGTGGAATAATGTCTTGCCACAAAGAAATGAGTCTACAGCCAAGTGCTGAAGGAGATACCTATAGCAGGTGGTTTCAAACTAGTAGGCCTAGTAGTTCTCTGTGAAATTCTGTGACTATGGAGTCAACCAGAACTACTAGTTCTTTTCATGTGACTAGTCCACGAAATCCATTTTTGCTCTGTAAGCAAAAATTGTGTATTCTTCAAATCTAGTGATACCTGTACAGAAATCTTTGTGTGTGGAACTATAGTAGTATGCTTTATATTTAAGATGTCTGGTAAATTCCTGCTGTCTTGGTGAGAGCTATTAATAAAGCAGTTACAGGAATGCATCATTTAGTATGCTGAAAGTTAGTATACTCTCTTTCTAACAGTAGACTAATAAAGATGCCATGGATATTTAAGTATCTGAATTCAACAGTAATTAAAAATTCTACCCTAAAGCCCTCAAAATAATTTGATTTGGAGTTAATGAATTTCTTTCTAGTTTTAGTCAAAGCAGTTACCTTCAACTGGATGTCATATTGTAGCATAACATCTATCATCATTTAAGCACTGCATAGTACTAAAGAATTCAAACTTATCTTTATTTCCATGGTGGCAGCTTGGTGGTCAGGCTCACTTTCTTTTGATTCCCTATTCCTTTTGTTTGTAGGAAGAAACGTAAAGTTTTTGAAATAGAATTTAAATTGCTAACCCAAATGAGAGGAAAGAATAGGTGGAACTAGATAGATACATTTTTGTATACAATCCAGAAGTTTATATCATGGACCTCCATTTTTTCATAAGGACACTCTAGACTGTGACAGAACATGAGGAAGTGCAAAGATTTTTTTCTCAGTTCTTCTCTACCTATGACTTTTTGTGTAATTCACCTTCCAGTAGCATGTGATTGTCATCTTCTGCTTCTGTTAAGTCAAATTTGCATTATTTAAATGTGAACTGCCTGTACATACTTCTGTTGCTGTGTAAAGCAAGACAACTGCTGAGACTGAACTCCTTGGCTGTGCATCCTGTTACGTCCAGAATAGCGAATTCTGACTTCTAGTGTTTGCAGCCTAGGTTAGTGATGGAGATAAGGGTCTGCATTCGAAGATGCAATAATCTAGGCAATCAGCTGAGGTCGCAGGCAAGCAAGATATTTGCTGTGAAAATTACATGAAGGGCCAAAAAGGATCTCTCTAACATTAATGGGCATTTGTAGTTTGGTAATCTATCTTCTGTTGGAAGGTATTTACAGATATTTTATCAAAGGAACTTTTCAGAGGCATTATGGGAAACGATGCTTCAGTTTGGAGATGTCCTTTGAAACTCTTTTTGACAGTTTTCCAGAACAGCTCCATAATATTTTACAACTTGAAACAACTCAAACAACAGAAAGCATATGTGGAATCTGGCATTCATTTGAAGTAAAACAGTATGTTTGAACTTTAGGTTGAAACAGGAAGATAGCTATTGTGAAACATCGAAACCCTCTGTCCTCTCTATTGTACAGAAAGATACATTAAACTTCAGTTAAAGAAATAATGGGTCTGCTACCCATTGCCTATTTTAATGAACCTATGCATCATTAGAACTAAGAGAAAACTATTCAGTATTTCTTCTCATTTGAACCAATGAAAGCTAATGGTGATTTATTCCTTTCCACCTTACAATAGCTATAATAGGGATTTATTATAACTTGTAGTTTTTATTCAGCAACTGTAATTGTGGAACACGATTGCTCAGAATTGCTAGATGTTATATTTAAGTCAAACTGATTATTTTTTCCCCATTAAGGGGATTTTCATCCAATAAGGAGAAAGAAAAAGCATTTCATGCTACAGCTAATATTGTTAACAAGCTGTTAATATATATCCTTCAATTTTTTGTTCAGCAGACAATGCAAAATGAGGCAGAAGCAAATTCCACTTTCAGTCAAAGCAGATTATACATACTCCTCTTCAGGATTAGAAGGGGCTAATGAAAGACTTCACAGGCCACCTAAGATTTTAGTACTTTTGCAATAAATGCAGGAAACATGTTTCATGGAGCCACTATTAGTTTCACAAAGGAGTAAGACTATACTGGAACATGTTATTGGCCAATGACTAATGAGAAAAAGTTTCTTCTGTATAACTTTCTGATGTGTCTCACCACTCTAAAAGAAACCGAATCCTATCTCAAATACCACCCCATAGATTATCTTTCTCTCTTAGTACCAATCTTCTGATACAAATCTGGAGGTAGTAAATATCCCTCTGTAATTTCCCAGGCTACCTCTTTCATTATAGACTTGCTATTAAACTGCTTTAAAACTCTGATTTCTTCATCTCCATATACCTTGGAAATCCATTAGCTTTGTCAATATTGCTCCTGTTGCATTGGTGTCAAAGGATATAAAAGCTTCATTTGGGTTGCTCTTTCCGTTCATTTTCTCAAGTGAGCTAAGTAAAAAGTGTTAAGATTCTTTTCATTACTTGCTTTTTAAAGAAAGATTCTTTAAGGGATTAGTATGCAGAACAACATATGCTTAAATGTGCTAACAGAAAAGATAGTTAGTTATTAGTTACTTTAACATCTTTTTCTCCCCTTAAGATTACTGCTACAGCATAAGAGCTCAAACATAGGACTGTACACTCAGAGATGTAGCTGGCTAACACACAGCAGTTGTAGCAAAAACTCTTTTATCTACATAATTCTCTTCTCCCCTTCAAACCCTTGCAACAGGGATCGGAGGAAAAGTCACATTGTGGCAACATGTGAAATACTTGGAATAGTGATGTGAACACACTCATGCAGAAGCATCTTCTTGACAAGGGACTGGTGATAGTGAAGGTGGAACAGGGTTGGATGCTACATGGGTTTCAGCCTCCATTAGGATTTAAAAGGGTCTGATATCTTACATGACATGTTCTGGAAATCTCTCTGGATCTGTTACTTTTGTGTCTAAGCTGACTAATGAGTACCCATTCAGGCATGGCTCAACTTCTAACTGCATGTGAGTGTTGGAGAGCAGACTGCAGAAAACAACTTCCCTTGACATTTGAAAGTGTTCACATCGTGGTCTCTGGGTTTGGTATATCTCTTCTAATAATACCAGGCATTAGCATAAAACTGATGTAAGGGCTTTGAATTACTAATACAACCTATTACAGTAACCTCAATGTCCTCTGTTGAGGAAAGGCAGGAACTTCCTCCCACTTTCACAGACACTTCTGAATGAACAGACTTAGCAGCTATTGTAGAAAAGTAAAACTAAGAAATGGCACACCTCTCAGTTCAATAGGGTTGTTCATAATCCAGCAAGGAAAACCGTTATGGGAATTATATAGGAGTACTTGCTTCATTTAGCTGTCCATCTGCCTAAGGAATATGAGAGGAAAGTACAGTCTGAGCTTTTGATGTGCTGCAGCTATAGCTCCATTAACTTCAGTGGAGTCATAAGTGTTTTAGCTAGGAATGCACTTTGCTTGTGAGGATATTTGTGGTAACTGGCTGTTAGTTTTTCAGGATTTACTTTGTTAGAGGTTCATCCCTACCTACACCAGTAAGAGTGGGCAAGGATTAAGAACTGGTTCCCCAATGCCTCATAGTGACTTTTTCTTATTTGGGGGTCTGTAGTCAGTATAGAAGAATGAGGAATAAAGTCTTTAAATCAATTTCCAAAAGGTATTGTAGACCCACAGATCTCTTTTATCTCATCCTCTGCCCTTTGTTTTTCTTCATTGTAATGATTTATCAGAATATCCTTTTACCTTCAGATCGTAGAAGAGTGTGTCTGTCTAGCTTCCTCAGAAGCAGGATGAAGCCTGAGACCTTGTGAAGGCAACAGAGTTAAGATTTCACCCACATTTTTAGAGCTACTGACCACTCTCAGATCTAATTTCTTTTGAAAGTGGGTTGTGAGGCATGAGTGTAGGATCTAGGTCAAAGATGATTAGAAACTCCAAGGATTCCAGGACAGCAGAGAATGTACTCTAAACTATTGAAAATGCTCTCTCAAAGCAATGTTCTTAAATATGTGAATAAAACTTTTCTTATTCCTAATGAGAGATGAAAAACTGAAAGGTTAAGTTAAAAAAGAGCTTTATAAGAGTTAGCTCTTGTATCTTTTGCCCCATAGAAGGTTGCAGAGCTCATAATGTGAGAGTGCCCTGATCCAAACAAGTATGTAAGCACACACAATCTTTTCATTGACTTCTGCTGGAGTGCAGGTTCTCTGGCCAGGGAGGGTGGGATGGCTTGTATCTCTTAGCCATCAAATTCCCTTCAGTGGAAGCTTTTATGTAACCGGGAATCTTCTGTGTGTATCTGGACCCAGAACCAATGCCAGCCTGGGATATATGTAGCCCAGTAGGTAAAATTCAGAGCTCAAAATGATGTGAGTGCTGATAACATGGGAAGATTAAGTTTGGCAAAGCTCAAGTTGGCTTATTTTAAACATTCTCACTGCATCTGTGTTTTCCTAGCTGGCTTGATCTGGTTTCTCACTCTTGGGTTCTGTGGTTGTAGAATTATTCACATTACTATTTCTTGTTAAAGACAATGCCCTGAGGGTATTAAGGACTTGTTTGATTGCAGTGCTAAAATATAAAGCTCCAAATTCCCCTCTCCATTGTACCTAAATAAGTAATCTCATTAACCCTCTCTGTGGATAGATTGAGAGGATGTCTTCTTTCTGCAGGCTACTAATAGGTTTTCTGGTAGAACAGCACACTCCTCTGACCCTTGGTATTAGGTGCGGTGTTAAATGAACCTTGCCAGCTCATGGCAGTGACATTTCCTTTTTTTGTCCATTCTTTCAGAGAAACTTCTCTGAACTAAATGTAGTTCTTTAGGGTATTTTTTCTCTTTTCTCTCCCTACTTTTGGAGCTCTGTCAGTTCAAAAGCTGGGAAACAAATTGCCTAGTCTCACAGAAGCTCCTTGGATACCAAAGGGCAAGAGATTGGTCAGGTGGTAGCAGTAATGGGAAGGTAAAATTCTGGGTCAAGTGCCTCAGTTGACTTTGCAGAACATAACTGGGAAAACAAATTCAAGACTGTGCTGATCATAATTTTTCTATCACATGCAATCTCTGCACCACAGAAATTTCTTTAAGGGCATATGCAACAGGATGGTCTGGACTAAACTGATGACTCTTGTGTTATAATGTCATCTACTTTTCCTGTCATTTTTCAGGAAAGCAATGATCTGATAGTTTCTTACATTCAGCCTTGCTGAAGAAAATCTAGGTACTGATAAGACCATAAAAGATGTGCTGCTGAGCCTGGTGCAGGAACATTCCCCTGCTTCAGCTTGGAGCTAACTCCAGCCCAGCAGAGTTAATTCAATCCAGCTCAACACTAGCCTACTAGTTCAGACTGACTTCAGCAGAGCTCCTGAAGTGTCGGCACCCTGCGGTCCCCACTGCTAAGGCAAGAAAGTGGGTGCTGTGCCAGGTACCCTGCATTCATTCAGCAGTATGCATGTGCCTCAAGGGCTTCCTAGATCACCAAGTGCTGGGAGCAAGGGCACAAGCTGTGGCTGCATGTAGATTCCTCTTCGGTCTGATCAGGGAAAGCCGGAAGTCCATCTGGGCTTGCACTGGGTGGAATAAACCAATTGTTGTATGGCTGTACAGCAGGACCCAGAACGGGTCATCTGAGATGGAGAGGTGATTCATGGGGTGCTGTATGGCTGAAGTTGTTGAGTGTCCTGATTCAGGTGAATGTTTCGATCTGAGCCATGAGGCAGGTAGGACAGTTGTTAGAGAAATTGCTAAATAGGCAAATGTTGATGGGCAGCTTACCAGCAAGAGGATCCACAGATGTTCCACATAGTTAAAAAACTGGTCCTAACTAGCATTAGAGCATGGAAGCTTCAGAAGATACCTGTGAATTTGTCTTTGCTAAATGGATATACTTATGGCTGAATGCTTACCCCAAGCTGAAGGAAGTCAAGAATACCGTGAGGAGTTGTGTAATGAGAAGAATGTACTGTTTGTCTGGCCTTTGCCTTTGCAGATGGGGCACTGATTCCAGTGAAGTGGGCTTTAAATAATGAAACTAAAAGCAAAAAGGGAGGAAGAAGTGTAGATGTACTCACTTAGCACAGAACCCAGATGCTGAACAAACTTAAGCAGTGGAAGGAAATAGATGAAATTATTTATTTCCTGTTCTCCACTAGAGGAGAGTTGAAATGCTTACAAATGGTAAGTTTTGAGCAAATAATAGGGTTTGAGCTAGCCTATGTTATTGAAGCCTGCTGAGAAGACTCACGTTTTTGAAATGTTAGAAAAATGCTTCTATTCCATTAGGCAAGCAGACTGAACAAAACAGCAGGCAGGAGTGACTGACAGTTGGTGGCAAATCTGGAACACTTGTTGATTTATATTTATCTAATAAAGCGTGAGACAGTTGTCTGCTGCAGACCACCAGAATGCCCGTGTTAGTGTTTGAAGAAGTCCCCTGCTGTCAGTACTTTCAGTCCACGTTGCTGTCCATTCTGGCCTGCCCTGTGTGTGTACTCTTCCCTGTGCACCCATACTTGCCAAGACTTTCATCAGT
Organism: Rhea pennata; assembly: GCF_028389875.1. Classification (NCBI taxonomy): domain Eukaryota; kingdom Metazoa; phylum Chordata; class Aves; order Rheiformes; family Rheidae; genus Rhea; species Rhea pennata. Next base: position 5,322,425 of record NC_084679.1, on the reverse strand, counting down.
CACACTAGTGGCTCTAGGGACTCTGTTGGATTGATTCATGTGCATTACACTTCAAGGAGAATATGATATGAAGTGAAAGTACTGTTCTCCAATCAATGATGATAAGTAAGAATCAATCAAGTATCGTACCATGCATATATCAAGGAAAGGCACATATATTGAGCCATGCTCAGGCCGTGAACAATATGCTGGCTTATTAATTTTCATGAGTTTTTTTTTCAAAAATACATTAGCTTTGTCAACACAAGGTCACTATACAGAGAGCTGTACAGAAACTGCAAATATTTCCACTCAAATCTTAATATTAATTTAAAAGAATTCTGCTTGGCCATGCTCATCTTTTTGCATTCTTTTGTAATTCTCCACAAAAACTTGAGTAGCCGAGTTTATTCTTTCCAGTAGGTTTGCATTTGTTGTTCATAGCACTTTGCAGAAAAGCAAAAATTAAATTCCTTTGCATAACGTAAGTGCACAGCCAAAGCGCTCTCTCTCTGTGCAACCTGGTAGAAACAAAACAAGAGAGACATGCTAGAACACCTTGTCCTCTCACCAAACAAAGCACTCAAACTACTGCTTTTTGTCTTTAAGTATCTGTGTGCATAAACTAGACTGACTGATTATACACCTTATCCCAAGCTAAATCTACCTAATATTTCTGGCTAATATAATACCTACATCATACTTATACTGTAGTACCATTGAACTTCAAAAATTCTTAAAGATTAGATTAAACTTCCAAGAATCCTAGAAAACCTAGGCTTACTTCATTACTGCATTAAAGCTAAAGCATCCTAATTACCCAATTTACAAACATTTCAAAACTGACATATTGATGCACTACAAGGTTAATTGCTCTTCTTACTCAATTAGTAGGAGCTCTGTGGTCCTCATTATATTAAAGTAAGCCATTATCACTTACTACATTTTAATATCTAAAGTTCAATAATAAAAATTTTATCTCAACCCTACAAAACCTTAATTGGTTTCTATCTGGATACCTCTTGCTTCACCAACTCCTACATTTTAGCATTTCAGCAATATTAGCTCTGTGATTCCAAAATGATATCCTTAAGTAGACTTTACGTAAGTTTTGGAGGTGTCGTGTTTAGATTCTTTTTGATAAGCTTTTTCATTTCTACAAATTCCTCCTCTCTAAAGTTGCATACAGCTGCAGGCTTAGTTGGTGTTTACTAAGAAGTGATTTTCACCCTGTAGGTTAGAGATGGAGCTGGTAGAAAGTACTTTTATAGCATCTCTATCTGTCAGACTCCTTTTCCTGAACCAAGTGTTTCATGGAACACTTATTTTTATTTTTTTTAATTTATTATTTTAGATATGTTGGTACAAAACATGGTAAATTTTTGTTTTGAAATTACCTTTTAATGGAAAAATATATTACAAAAATTTAAGTCCAAATTAATGCAAAACATTTTGACTTAACTGAAAATTTTTTGAGACATTACTCTCTTCAGAAAACTTCAAAATTATCCTTTCATGTCTCTTTAGAAGAAATATACGAAACAAGTTTGGAAATAAAATTTTCCCGGGAATTAAAAAATCCATTGCTTCTTCAGCTTTAATCAAACCCAGTAAGTCAGGAGATTTCAGTCTGTGACCAGCAGATCCCGATGCAATACTGGATTACTTCTAAAGAGTCTACGAGAGGTAATGAGTAAGAACAGGGTTATTATCAGCAGGCTGAAATTCACTGTATCAGTGTCTGTTCCTCAGTTAGAAAATGCTCAGAGGTCTGCAAATTGAAAACACAGTAGTTTTCAACCTCTTAAGTCAATGATTCCTGATGATATGTTCCTATACACATTAGGAGATGCTTGAACAAATAATTTCTAAGTAAATGCTGGTTGTTGTTGAAAGCCTTCGATGCTGCACACTTACTGCCATCAGTGTCTGCTTTTTGTCATTGGTTGTTTAGTGTTCAGAGGATTTATGTCATTCCAAATCATCCTGAGGTAGCTGATAATGTTCTTATTTAAGTAGGTTAACTTGTCTAAATAATGAAATACTTGCAGATCCTTTGACCCAAGCTCAGTAGAACACAGATGGGCTGTCTGTGATGGAAGAGGGAATCAATAGGATATTCCAGCCTGAATAAGTCAGCGAGTCAAGTTTCATCTTCCTTATGCTATATCTCTCTGATCTTTATCACTTCTGAAATAACATTATGCTCAGTTCATATCCTAAAGAAAAGAAACATATTTTCCCAGTCTACCTCCCTAGGAAAGGTCATCCTGTTGTGCCATTTTATTGCTCTCTAAGTATTAATGGATTAGAGACCTTACTAAAATAGCTGTCACTTTATGTATTAGTTCCCTGCATATTATATGGACATCATTACTTGAGTTTGCTGCTCAGGGATAGGAAGGGAAGTACAGAATTGTGAAATCCAAATTCATCATAATTCTGAGAGATTAAAAAAAAGAGTCTTCACAGAGTGAAACAGCTGTGAGGGGATGGGATCTGGTCAGAAGAGTTCACCTGGCAGCAGGTTCAGAGCCGAGCAAAGCTCGTGAGCATTTTGGTTTGTCTCACAATAAATATTCAGGACAATTGTTCCTCTGCTGGGAACAGGAATGGCCGATGGAGTTACTGCACGGCGATCGAGCCACAAGCAATGCGGCATTCCTGCTGCTTAGGTTGTCCATCTGTTCTGCTGTGGGAACTGTGCTGTGCTAATGAAAAAGGAGATCTCTGATCTCTGCAAAGCTACAAATGATGAAGAGCTCTCCATCACTGTATTTGTTGACAACCTACTGTGGATGTGGGAAACCAATCCACAATTGGTGGTTTGGTGGAACCAGTTGTTGTTAGTGTATATATATATAGGGCACCCTCCTTGATTATATTATGACGTTTATACAGAACATCTCATTAGCTCTGCCTGAAGTGAATGTATTCATGCTTTCGGAACTTCCTTAGATATTTGGGCAAATTACCCCTTCAGCCAGTCTGCGCTGTCCTTGATACAGGAGAGAAGAGCTCCACAAAGGTTCAGTTCCCCATCACTCCAGAATTAGAAACTTATTTGTTAAGGGCTCTCCTCTACTGCTGTCAGGTCAAAGATGAGTAATGTAAATTGCAGCTGATTGATTGGAAGAAACTGTAATTTCAGTCAGGACAAGGACTGGCCTTGGGAGTCAAGTAAATAAACCTTCCTCAACCCAGAGATGCTCCAGAGCTGAAGAGAATGAAAACCTACGTCTTCACCTTTGCCTTTTCTATATGTCTGTGTATGTCACAGCCAAAAAATACATATAGATATAGTTATCCAAATAGTAAATATCCTTTCAAAGCATTTTATTTCATCTGAGATTCTCAGAGCATTTCTCAGGCAAGAGCTTTTTTCCTGTTTCTCTCAGGTTGCCTATATTCAGCAGCTAGCATCATGGCATGATTTCTGTGCCTATTTTTAGAGTGTTTAGACTAGGACAAATGCTGCTTTTAGCAGATGTGCTTCAGGGACACAGTGCATCATTCACATGCCTAATCCATAGCTATCAACAAATGCAATCCAGTAATAGTGCTCCAGCTGTTCCTAGCAGCCTCCTCTATGGAGCAAGGGACAACATCTGCACTCTCACCAGTATCTTCTGCTATGATTAGCCCCTAAAAATAATTAGTAAGGTGGATATGGAAAGAAGTTACATCATCTCTTAGCTGTGCCAAGACATTTTTCTGACAGTATAAAATTAGGTTATAATACAAGGAACAGCCATTTTTTTAATTGCTCTGAAAACTTTAATATATGACCCCAAGAGCACTGGTCACATGGCTATCGCAGTCCGTGCCTGTAAGACCTTGGCTGTGGGCTCCGAGGAGGAAGGCTGGTTTCTCCGAGGGTGTGCTGAGACACTGGGGCTGCACCAAGTGCTCTTTGGGGATTTGCCTTTTGCGCCTCAAACTATTTGTATTGCTCTCTGTAACTTAGTCATCCTAAGTTCTGAGATAATTTCAAATGTAGTTGAGTTTCTACAATATAGTTCACAAGCAACTTCCTTTTCAAGTCTATTATATGAAGGCTTGCTATTATCCGCTAACATTTTATTTATGTATTTCATGTGCTGTTTCTAAAAGGCTGTCAGCTGATTGTCAATTATTTATTCCTATCGGGTGAAGCAGATGTAGAGGAGCTGCCATATCCAAAGTTAAAGAACACTATCTCAAAACCTTGTAGGAAAGAAATAATTCAAATTTTAATAACTTTACCTTTTACCCATGTGCTTTTTTCATGTCTAAGCTTTTTTCCTTGTTGGGTTGATTACCATATGCATTGCTGTAGGTGATTTTGTTTGAAGGTACTTAAAGAGTGAAAAATAAAGATTAATTCTGACTGAATTTTTAATCATGTTTGCAAATGAATTACAGCAACCAAATACCAGCTGGTGTGGAAATGCATTTATTAAAAACATACGGAATCCAAACTGAGCCACTGATAACTTTACCAGCTTAACAACCTCCTTATGCCTTGTTCCAGAAGTCATACATTTGGTAAATGAAGGGAATGGCTTTAAGTAAATTAAGCCAGCACTGGGGAAATTTTATGTATAGCACTGCGTGATAATGCATAGAGAAAAGAACAGAGGATAGGAAAGTAGGCAATACTACTGGGAGACTGGAGAGGTTGGATTCAAGTCTCTGCCCTTTTATAGGCTTTGTGTGGCAAACTGCTTAGTCTTTCTATGCTTCAGCTTCGTTTTTTGTAAAATAGAGAGGGAAACACTGACAGACATCGTGAGATGCTTGCCTTCTGTCCTGATGGAGGACACAAGACTGATAAAACCATATTTGAAAGGACTGAATGAAGTCGTGCATAGACAGCTGGGTGAATGTACGTGATGAAGATCTACTTTGTGGCAGGCCTTCAAATCCTTCACTGTAAATTGATGTGTCCAGTGTTCCCGAAGATCCAGGGACCAGACTTGTATCCTGCCCGTCATCCCCCTAAGGACGAGCTGCAGATCGCCTTATTCCCGTTCATGCTGCACTGCTCCTAACACCATACTTCGGGCACATAAAATGTTATCGATTCACCTCAATAATTACTGCCTGCCCTGTTTCGCTTCTGTTACTCCTTTTTTAGTATTAACACACAAAGCCTTCCCTTGGATCATGGTGGAATCCCTCTGAACATTTGGCAGATTTCAGGGATTTTCTTGTGGGCATTTTAACCTGCAGCAATATTGCTAAATCATTTTCTGTAGAAAAACTAATGGTTTTGATAATTGTTAAGGGCATTTTTAGTCAGATGCTGCTCCTGTTGAAATCAGTAGGATGGTTATTCCAATGAAGCTCAGTGTTTTTTCTTTTTAACAAATCCTACTCCTAATTGTTGATTCAGTATAGTCTACTCAAATTCAGCCATACCATCATCTTGCAACTTTCTTCTCTATTTTCTCCAATATTGATGGCTTCGGTAAAATGTCTTGAGTGCATTCTTGCTTTGGTTTTCTACAACCTAAACACAATTGACTGAGGTTGGCAAATCTGAATCTTATTTTCATTGATCCATCCCTAGTTAGTAGGTTTGAATTAGAAAAAATGTTTCCTTATAGCAGCTTATCTTTTCCTGAACCATGTGGGACTGGCTGCTATCAGATCAGAGGGTTGGATTAGAGGAACCGCTTCGCCAGTCTGAGATAAAAGTTCGACGCTCTGTATTGCAGCATTTTTTAAGATGCACATTTTGGGGATCTTTTCTGTTTTCATTTTAAAATCGCCATGTAACCTTGCAGTGTTCATCACGTTCCCAGTATTATTGTTGTGGACAGTGTTAAGATCCTAGCTGATTGAGTTTATTGATTTCTGCGTCATCTCTCGAGTGTTACTTCACATTCGTATTCTGTAAGCGTAGCAGAGGGAGCCTGTATAAGACAATTTTATATTTATTATACATGAAGCTACACCTTTACAGACTTCCATTTTCAAGGTACTAAATGGATGTGAGAACATCCATTGTAGGAGCAAGGGACAACATGCACAGTATCTCCAAACAACTTTTTATTTGAAGATTTTAGCAGTTAAAAACCATATATAGGTAAGGAAATTTGGGAGAGTATATTCAGGGCAATTTTAATTCTTATTTTGTATAGTAATTGAGTCATATCTAAGAGCACAGATATCTACTTGTTTGGAGTACTCTCCTCAGATGTTCCATCTGCCTGCTGGAGATAACACCTGCATAGAGATGGCAATGGTCAGAATATGACAGCGTGCGCTCAGCGTGAAAACAGCCACATTTATCGGCTATGTTGTGCAGCCAATAACCAGAAGCAGAGGGACAAAACGGGCAGTTGGGCAAGGGGAACTTGCACCATTCCTCTGTATTGATGGGGGAAAGCAGAGTGCATCACAGATCATCCAAATAGCTTCTTCATGATACTTATCCATTTCTTAGTAGTGGTATTGATATTTAGTAAAATTAGTTTTGTGAAATACTCTGGAGTCTTTGGTTGAAAGAAACTCTCAGCTAAAACGTGCTTTTGCTGTTTTTTTTTTTTTTTTTTTTTTTTCCTGGAGAGGGCATAATCCACCCTGATGAAATACAGATGGGGGAAAAAACAGAGATACAGGAAAAGAGCAGAGAGGAGCATGTCAGTCACTGAATTTTGTGTGAAATTGAGCAAAAGATCATGGGACAAAGAAAAATACGCTGCCCAGGATTCTTCATGTAGGCAACTTTTTTCCATAAAAACCTTTCATGGTTTGTTACATGTAACAAACTGGTTTTATTTCTCCTAGACCAATATATTCTAATTAATGTCACTGTTTGAACTCGTGTTTCTGAACTATATACTAACTCCAGAAACCTATTGCAAGCCTTGTCTTGCTTTGTTCCTCGCTGAAGCTCAGCTATAATGCTATATGAAGACGCATTCAAAAGCGTCACTATGATATTCAAGTCTAGCCATCCTCCTTATGCCCTAGAGCAATACTACATACAGCTTAGATGGATTCCTTTTCCTTTCCACTTGTCTCTGACCTATTTTAGGCAACAGCCAGTTTATCCTTTCCTGTAGCAGAGCTCCTCAATGGGCTTGCCCTGAGCTCTAATGTTGCGCTGTCTAAAAGGTTGCTCTTACAGCACAGTGACCAAAATGTTTTACAAAAACAACTCAGAAATATGTTATACATACCTTTACTTCTTCTCTCCCATAGACCTTGAAATTACCCAGCCAATGAAACCCAGACAAACCTGTACCTAGCAGCATGATGTGCATTAAGCTTTCCCCATTGGCTCACTTCATAGGCAGGTTTAAAGAAGTGCCAGGAATTTTTATATCTGTTTGATTCACAAATCAAAAAAATTTTTTTTGAAAAGCCAGTTTTTATTCTTAACTTCATGCATACTTTGCATGTTCTTCAGTAGGACTCTTGGGGACATGAGACGGGTTTATATCACTCAGCAATGGCTCATCCTGGCCAGCTGATGGTAATAGTTGCCTTGTGAACCCAGGAGCAATGTGCTACTGTGAGAGGAAGAAGAAATTGTGTTAGACCTGAGCAAAATGCATATATAACATATCTAATTGAACTCCGCAGTTCTTTAAATGAAAAGTGATTATGCTTAATGGCATTACTCTTTTTTTATTGAGTGCCTGCCAACTAGAGAAGCGTTCTGTTTTCTCTAATCTCTCATCTGCAAAGCTCATGGACGAACGTTTGTCCATCTATCCTGCACTACCAACTCTTTGCTGTGTATATTTTCATGTATTTTTAAACCAGTGTTGGCCACACCAGATAATGGCTTCAGCATCTCACTTTCCACATTTAACTTATTAGACCACTAAAGCAAGACCACATCTACTCCTAGCGTTTTCCCCCCTCCTAGGCATTTGAGATCCTTTCTTTGCTGTATGATTTCTGCTTTTCTTTTATTTGAGGACCATTTTTGTTCATTTTATTAACCGTCAACTTTCTCAGAGTGAACACTCTTGAAGTTGTTTCTCCACTGCCCCATGTCACTGCCCACTAGGGAATATGTCCATCCACCTAAGCAAACATAGTTTTCATGTGTATCAGTTTGTTTCTAACATTACTCTCTCCTTTTGAAGCATGCTAATTGCATAACTCAATTTCTATTGGCACTTGTTGAATATTAGTATATTTTATTAGCTCCTAATAATGTTTGCTACCATTCTTTCTAAAAATTAATGCTTGGAAATAATAAATTTAATATAATAGAGTATTGCTGAATTATGAAGCTGGGTCAGTTTACTGTTGTATGAGGCAACTTAGCTATTTCTTTGGATACTGATTTCTTTTTCTTGTAACTGAATGAAGGTTAAAATAACATTTCAAGGTGATAGAGGTGAATCACCTACAAAAACACAATGGAAGGTGATTGGAAATACGTGGTATGATAAAAGAGCCAGGGTATTGCTATTGCATGATAAGCTATTATAATAGACATCAGTGAGGTCAAAGGCAGAAAAAAACATGATTAAGATGTATTGCCACAGAAACAGGAAATCTTTGGAGAAACCTGCAATCTTGAACTAAATGCCAATAAATGTAACAAAAAGTAGACAAGATGCGTGTTAGAGAGATGAACGAGGGGGATTCATGGGCTCAGTAGGTATGGGGAGAGTGTTCAGGTAAAGAGGATTCTTGTGACAGTGTGACACACCTTTATCCAGCAGTGTAATAGACAATAATATTGGCCAAAACAGATATTACAATGAGAAAAAACACTCTTTTCTCCCCTTTGAGGAAAACAGAAAATCCATGCCTCAGCTCCATCAAAATTAAATCAGTTAACAGTAATGTCTGCACCTATGCTTGTCAGGAAGGACACTTGTGTCATTTCCTAATGCCTTCTTTGGTTTGGTTTGTTATGGGATAAATGATGCTCGATGGAATTAAAGTACAGTTGAGTGCAAGAAATGACAAGAGACTAATACCTATGGCAGAACTGCTGAGGGTGATCTTTGTTTTCTTTTTTGATAGTTGTCACCATGTGTTGTATGCAGTTACATGGCTATAAAGAAAGGCACAAAACTGTGCAAATTCGTAGTGATCTGAAAAACAAGTCATTCAACTTTGTTTCTAAAGTAGCAACAGAGGTAAATTATAAGGAACATAATATAAAATGGACCCTAACCTCCCAACTTCACTCTGCTTTACACTGCCTGTGCTTTACTGTGTTTAAATATGATACTCAAGAAGAAATGGGAAATTCTGAATGATTTCATAAATCATGCCAACAGAAAAAAACGTTTTTTTAAAAAATAAAACCCCCTCATCAGTAAATCTCCAAATGTAACATGGTCATGTTTTCATTAAGTCAATGGGGAGAAACCCATTGGTGTCCACCACAGTTCTGCTATGATGGAATTGAACAGCTGGATTTCTTTCTTCTGGAGAGGAAGAGGTTAACCAAGTAGATGGGCCCTTGCACAAAGTCTTTCTGTCCTTGATTCCGCCTCAGACATTTATTCCAAGCTCAGTTGGGTCTCAGCTTCATGGATTAAATAATGTGCTGTGCCCCAAGATTTCCAACCTCTGCATTCATCTTTGCATGTCTTTTGTTGGTGTTTGTTGGTTGAAAGCATTTGTTTCTAACAACTCACTAGCGTCTAATACTGAAGGCACATGTGATACTCAAGTTGTCAGGAGGAGTGAAGACATAGGCACTGTAAAGCAAGTTAACCTTTCCATACTGCAGATCCTGCTTACCTCTATTGATATCACTGGTGAACTACAGTAATCTGAATTAAAAAATTAATAGCACACTAGGTAAAAAAAAATAGCCCTTCCTTATCTCCCCTTTCTCCTGTTTGCTGTCTTCAGTATTATCCTGAGATTGTAACTCTGTGGGTAGGGCTCTGCCATAATAGAACAATCACCATGACAAAGGAAATACAGCCCTTAGCTGCTGTTCAATAAAATTCAAATCATAGTATTAATAAATATCTTTCTCAGTAATTTGAAATCTACAGACTGCCTACAGTTGTAAGTATACTCCTTAGTGTGTGTATGCCTACAGAATATTCCTGCTGCTTGATTTTGTTAATGAAGAAATGAACAGTAATGCAACAGAATATTCAGCTCTCACCTTCTCCACCAGTTGTCCTTTTAATGACTCCACTGCTGAATCCCTTACAGCAGTTTATGAAAGGTGGGATAATAGCCCGTTGGCATCACGTTGTACCTCCCATCACCTTAGATGTAACTGCTGGCCTGGGCTGCTTTGGAGAAACATTGTTACTTACTGCAAAGGGATGCTATTACCTATCTGCACTGTCAGGGTGCCTCTACTCAAGTGAACCACTTGTAAACAAAGATACATCAAGTTTTTCAGCTGGAACTTAGCAGCTCTAAGTATCTGTTCTTTGCTTTTCTGGTGAAATCTTGTAGATGCAGGAGAAAATGTTTGTTTTCCAGTTCTCCTGATAAATTAGGAAAGGGAATTACAACTTTTTAATAGTTTTATTCCTATTAAATTCTGTAGTGAATTTCTGTAGAGACTTCAATGGTTTTAGAGTCTTTGGCCTTTTATGGCTTATCTATTTTATTGCATTTTAAACGTTTCTCCCATCAGAGATCAGAATTTAGAGCAAGGGGAGGTAATTATCACTGCAGTCGCTCATCTACCTTCCTGTGAAGGGATCCGTAGGGACCCTGGGCATCATTGCCAGAGGGAGTTTCTTCCTGGATATGGCTTAGCTGCCTTTGAGCAGTTTTCAGGAGGAGAGTAGCAGTTTTTGGTGGCCTGGAACTAGTAATTCCTGAATTGAGAAACGAACTTGTGTCACAATGTTGCTAAGTAAATTAGCCACAACAATCAGAAGGCAACAAAAGCAATGTCAAGACTGCTTGATTCCTACCCTTGTGCTCCCATAATGCCCTAGTTTAGCCCCACCAGAGGTGTTTAACTGGAGTTTTATGGTGGTCACTTGATTGAAGGAAATGTAGATATGGCAAACAAATTCCTGCACTCTCTTTATAAAACCCTTTTGCTTTTATACTTTGTATTCATTTTTTAAAAAAGTAATACAAAATGGATGTTATAATTCATTTTAACTGCTAGATTTTTGTGTGTACCAGTGAACAGACAGAATCTTCTCTTTTTTCCCTACATGGCCATATTTAACAACGCTTTCTCCCTAGTCATATTCTGTCTGATTGTATTCTTCCTGTGCTCTTGCATAGACAGTACCTCGTGTTTAAAATTTTTATTTAATATTTAAAAAAATATTTTACAGTATTCTTTCATTCTGCCAGAAGTTGTTTTCTCCACCCTCTCTTCGTTATTTTTAAGCCATTGAACTCTCAGTCCTACAAATATTAAAGTTGCACCAAGGCCAAGCAAAGCAAGAGCACTGATTTGCCATCATTTGTGAGAAGGATGAGTATTTTCCTTGATACTGGAATAATGGCACAAAGTCAATAACAAAGCAATATTTATAGAACTTGGAGATGATTGTAAACATGTTTCAAATAAATTCTCCTCAGCAACACTGAAAATGTAATAATCAGTGATCACAAGTACTTGAGTTATTTTTTTCTATTCTTATATCCAGGCATTCTGATAGCAGTGTTCTCGCTGTTTCCATTACTGTATTAATATAATGTTGCTGCAAGTAGTCAACAAAACAGGAAATAGAATAATCAGGCATGCTGGTAAATGCAGATGACATTACTAAAAACAGTTGACAACAGTTAGCAATGTTCAGTACAAGATTCAGGTTAGTTGTGAACATTCACAACACCATCTGTAATGGATGTTTAGTGCTTCTGCATCTTATACGTGTTCTTTACGAAATTATTCCAGTAAAAGATGATAGTCCTGTGGGAGGTAAAACCTGTTATTTTGTTTGTTCAGCGCCTGTTCATACCCAGAACCAGAGCTTTAAGGTGGTGCTGTCATCCAATTAATACCGAGTTCAATTCTTGAGTTCTCTATTAGAGCTTGGCTAGTTCAGTGGCTGGACGAGAGGAAGGTTGCTACTAGGGAACCACAGCTAAGCAGAAGAGGCTGCACACAGGCCAATTAGCTGCACACCAGAGCACCCAGCACCAAGAAAGTGCTATTTACACAACATCTGCAGATCCTCCTGGAATGCGTACCAAAAATATGTATGGATATAACTGTGTTTCTGTTACACAGCTGTAGAAACATCTGCTTTGCAGCAAGGTATGTACTCAGGCAACTAGAAGGGGAAGGAGTTGCAGCTGGTGAACAGGCCTACTCTGTGAGTCAAGGATTTAGTTAACATTGAAAAAAAAATAAGTGGTAAGATTAGGATTTTTATCTGAATCCTGAATTTTAGCTAGAATATGCTAAAGACATTGTTCTGTTGTCCCTCTGAGAGATGTGAGCTCACAAGCTGGTAAAGCTATCTGCTGTGGAGAAGAGAGTCAGGTGCTGGCAAGTCAAATTAGATGAGGAGTCATTTGAATTATGCATATGTGCCCTGTTGCAAATACAGATTTTTCCCCCATCTTCTCAAGGAAGTTTAGCTAGTGATGTATTTCAACCAAAATATGAGGCATTTGGAGATACTGCATACATCCATGTAACAGCTGGTACTTTGAAATATATCTCCAGCTCATGGGGTGCAACCAGAAGTGGCAACAAGGATTCAAACGGGCAATAAGAAGTTAATTTCAGATAAGATCCAGTTCACAGTAAAGGAATCAAATAAAGGGAATACATGGTTGTATCATGAGGAATGAAGCCAGCTCACAGCACGTCAAAACCAGTAAGAAACTCTCAAGGGCAGAAGGCAATATAGAAGACTAGAGGGACAATTAGGTCCCTGCACGATACATTGTCAGTGAAGCATCCTGCCCCACTGCTTTAAATTACACATATCTTGAAATTTGGTGTGCAGTGAAACAACGCAAAGTCAGGAGCTATCAGGTTTGTAACAGCAGTCTGGGAGCCATGCTGAGACACGGGCAAGAGGACGATACAGCTGTAATAAACATCTGAGATAGGACTACACAACAGGGATAAGAGATAGATAGCAGGCTTCTGTATTAAGAGAACCAGAGTAACAGCAAGTGCTACCTGTACAGAGCACAATTAATCATAGTCTACACCTGCACCTCAGACTCATCTGTGACTGAGACACAAATTGCATCAGGAAGCTTGTAAAGTCAGTTTGCAGTAAGGGTATTGTAAGGTGTGCCTGACGACTCAAGAATGACATCTGCACGGCCACTTTCTCCAAACTCTGTTTGCAGGCACAGGCTAAAAAAAGAGGTAGGGACTGATATGGGTTATTTTCTTTTAGATGTTACTAAATGAGAGAGGTTTAACTATATAAATGGGAAATGTCTGTTGTGGTATTTCTCTTCATAATTCGTTGTGTATAATCAGAGGTCCTCCAAAGCCTATCACATGAATAGACTTTGATTTGCAGTCCTTAGAATTGGGGTCATTTTTGCTGACTATTTAACAGAGAGTTCTAGTCTTAACTTTATATTTTTGCTGCCCCTGTGGCTTACTGATATCCACACATTGCAGCTTCTGTATCCACACACAGAAGCTTGAAAAGAGACATTTTTCCTGAATCTCAAGTTAGGCCTGAGTCACTAGGAAAAATTGCAGATACCATGCTATATTTTCTGATGTTATCATGGTGCTTTATGGTGTGATTTTCCCACAGGATAAACCAACATACCTAATTGCATAATGTTTTGTTTTCAGAGCTGAAGTTATCAGATGCCCACTGCTCTGGCACATCTAAATTTCTAATCAATTCCCCCTCCCCGCCCATGCTGGGAGCGCGCTCCACAATGGAACCTTCCTCACTTATCAAATCCTGATTTCAATATAGTTTCTTAAATTAGTTTATCTATCACTATGCCATACATATCTACACATTCTTTAATCCAGGTAGTAAGGAACAGTAAATTCTCCCATGCTCAGGTTCATTTTATTCCCATTTTTTGATGTAACTTAAGAATTACCGTAGTTGGGACAGATCTTCCGTACCATAACCTCAGAATGTGATTGATGAGATACTCAGCACCTGCAAAACTTGCCTTATCAGTTGTTGTCAGCACTGTTCTCATTTGCTATTTGTCTTATTTCCTTGGCTCTGACCTTGAAGGCTGTTCACAACTGTTGATTTGCATAGGAGCTAAACCTGTCCTGTCGATGGGAATATAGCCACAGCCACAAAGGGAAATGGGGAGGCAGGGGAAAAACAAAATACTATTGTGATTTGATTGGCTTCATTTCTTGAAGATAAAATGAGTCTTTCTATACAAGACCTGGTACTCTGCCACTGTCTATGTATAGGTTCCTTTATAAATAGGATCAGCATGCCTAGAATAAGCTTAGTAGTAAGCCTAATTCGTCTAGAACAGAGAAATAGCTCTGTTGGATCAGACTAAACTTAATTTAGCCCATTATCCTGACCCTGCTAGTGACTGATGATAGATGCTTAGAGGTGAGAGATGTATAAGATCATCAAAATAACTGGCAATTCCATTTTAGCTTGGATATCACTTTATTCCCCTCTAGTTAGAGTTCATAAAGCAATTTCTTGCAATTTTAACATGTGTGTCAGCCTGGGGTCTGAGGTACTGATTCTGCAAGCACATTCATGTTCATTTAAGCATGAAGGTGATCCTGCTGAAATCAGTGAGTCTACTCAAAACCTGAAAGTAAGCAAGTAGTGTTGCAAGGTCATTGCTTTGGCAAAGGATATCCAAATCAAGGCCAGAGGGCTGGATTTAGCTTACAAGGCAGTTTTGCTTGGCCCCTAGAAATGCTAGTTGGTTGGCTGGAGGCAACCACACTGAGAGTTTTGCTCTGTATGCAAAAGCAGATAGTATCTGGCAGCAATATTTCATCTCACGAATATAATTGTCTTCATCTGACCCCCAGCAGGTGGCTAGGATTAAGGTGGTGTATGAGCAAGAGGATTTGACTAGCCTGGCCCAGACAAGTATCTTTATTCTGTAGATGAGTGTTGAGAACCTGAAGAGTGTACTGGTAAATAAGAGGATTTTATTGATGAATAAAATTTATTTAAAGTGTTGAGGGTGTGGGGTTTTTTCCTCAAATTTGGCTGTAAGTATGATTGGGGGGGGTTAAAGCCTATATGTTTATTCTAAAAGGCATCTTATGTACTGTAATATAGACTGTGCATACTGAATTATATACTAATAGACATCTACCTAGTTTTCTGACTAAAGCTGGTCTTTCTGGCAGATATTTGAGTGTATTTGTGCATATAAATCATAGCCATGGATATTAATTTTATATAGAAGAGGGGTAAATACTAAGTGTAAAGTGTATATTGAAACTATGGGGCAGACTCATCAGTGTTTTCACATCCCACTCCAGTGTAGTATTTGCAGGCATGAAACTGAACCTTACCCAGTGGGCTTTTAAGTGAAAATTCACAAGTCTTCCAGGCCTCCAAACCTGTTCTCCTCTTTCAGAAAACAGGATAAATGTCCTGTGCAGAAACATAAGCCTTGAAAATAGCCACAGTTATAGGATCTTCAGCAATGTGGGGCTATTAGATTTTATGCATAGGAAACTAGCAAGTTCTTCCTCCAGTGGATCAGTCTGCTGTATGCAGGACTGTAGTCACTCAAAAATGAATTTTCCAGAGTGTTCCTCAGTACTGTGCTACTGCTTTTTTTCCCCCCTCTCATTTTAAATTTGTGTAATTCAAAGTAGAATTCGGTCCTATAAATAAATCTTGTGCTTGACAAAATAACAAAGAAGTATTACAAAAAGGCAGTAGTAATTGCAGCATATCCACACTAATTACTAGGTACAATACAATTACTAGGTACTGTTACAATACAGTGTATGTAGCTAAGCTGTGTCGGAAATACAGACTATGTTCTTGACATTACCTGTCTATTACATGCAAATAAAACTCTGCTGCAAGAGCACGCATACTGGAAAATCAGACGTGGAAAAGCTTGAAAATGCTTATACCATGACACCAATTCCTTTCTCCATTTCTCAATCTTTTCACCTCAGTCCCTGTCTTCTCAGCTGGTGAGTCCTACTTTCCTCTTGTCCCACTTGTTACCTTCTATCTCTAGTCCTGTTCTCAGCTGTTGAACCTACTGCTGTAGGGGTTGCACATGGGGCGCCCACGGGGCAGTCAAGAGGGCTGCTGCCATCCTGCAGGCAAATGATTTTCATTGCAGCACACCTTGGAAGAATGCTAGAAGGTAAAGGCTGAGAAATTGAGCTGGTTTAATCAAAACCCAAGAAATGAATGCTGAGCAATGGCTAGGACAGGAGGTCTCCACAGTCTCCAGTGCTTTTGCTTATTGCTAGTGGAGGTACTCAGATACGAAAAATGATAAGACAATCATTTTTTAAAATGTATTTGCACTTGCCATAGTGGAATGAAGTGGTTGACTACAGTATCCTCTCCTCTTTATTGATTGTGTGATTAGGCTAAATTTGTCCAGCCCTTGCAGGAAAAAAACCTACAGAAACTCAAAAGAGCGTAGCAGCAGAGAAAAATGGCTCAGATCCCTAGATCATCCAGAAGATCTGCACTCAAACCCCACAAAGCAGGTAATATTCAGAGAATAAATCTGCTGGTTTCATTGAGGTGCACTGAAAGTGCAGCTATACCTTCTGCTCTGCCTCATGACCAGACCTCCTAGATAGATCTTGGGTTGCCTTCAATTTTGCTTGTTCTCCAACTTTAATAAAGACTGTTGTTAAAAGTTTTGAGGACCAATTTGGTAGGGAATAGTGGCTCAGTTAGACTGGATAGTAGTCAAATCTTGAATAGTTTTCCTTTATAGGGCAAAATACTCTGCTAGCATTAAATCACTGTAGCTCCACTGATATCCAGGAAGAAATTGATTTTAACAGTGAAAGATCTGGTCCTGTATCTTTTAGTGTATGTTTGACACCTGTATTAAAACAGTTGAATCATCTTTGCCATTTTGCCCTGAAAGACAGAAACAAACAGTCAAAGGCAGCAGATGAAATAGTAAAGTATTAGAGGGTAAAAAACTAAATGATTCATTAAAAAGGCAATAATTATATTGTGAACAGATTAATACACTATGGAGAAAGTTCGTATCTGGCAGTAAAGGTCAGAATGGTATCATATGGCAGTTCTCCCACACAGGTGATTAGGTTAAAAAAGGTATTTTATGAGAAGTCCTTCTTTGCTATCAGACCCATAAAGAAGGCTGCTGCTTTGGAGTGCTTTGCTCCTTTGCTATTACATGGCAATTTTCCAAAGGCAAGCGAGAGACTGGTGTTTAATCTACTGCAGTTTTTGCCATTTATGCAGGAGCCAAATGTTCAGTATTGTTTGGGGGAGAACATCAATAACATCAAAATGGCTTAATGAAAATCAACACCTGCAAGGCTCAGACTAAGCATGGAGATTAGCTTATCTTTTTGTTTTCTCTCTCTACATTAAAATAATTTATCTACTTAGATATTTATCTATCACACTGTGTTTAACTTTTTCTCCTGGGTTCAGAAAACTTACTATGTGTGTACTTTTCCATAATGAAGAAAGATATCTCAGCATGCTGTTTCTTTTAGGTGCTCAGATAGGATTATATCTGTCCCTGAGGCCTTACTTGCTTAGTAAAAGATACCCTGTATTATGGTCTGTGGCCATTTCTCTCTGTCCCTTGATGTTTTTATACAATGCACAACCTTGCCAGCAGTACAAAACTGACTGCAATTACAGTTCGACATTTCAGAAAGGGCTGGGCTTTTGAGACCCCCCCCAGCGCCAGTTTGTGCCTGCATCTAGAAATTGCTAGCACAGATAATAAAGCTTCTACTAATTTGAATAGTGCAGGATCAGTCCGACAGCTGGAAAGGTGTTTGGGCATTCTGTTTTTCCCAGTGCTGTTATCCAGACAAACGCAGCAGCTTCGCTGAGCTTTTCTCTTAGCAATTGCTTTTGAAGAACTTGGGGAAGACTTCAGGACTTAGAGCCCTCAAGAGCTACCACATTTTGTTGCCTGACAGAAAAATTTTAGCCAAGATACATTACTGCTTCTCACATCCTTTAATAAATGTCCTTTCTCAGCTTTGGTAGGCCATGCTGAATAAAGCCTCTGTCAGCTTTAGAAGACTTTGTCGCAGTGAAAGGACTCAGTTCCTGGGTTTTTAGGTTTAAAGCAAAATTTGGCTAAGAGTTTGGCTACTTCAAGTCTTGGTCGCTGACTTAGTACACCATGTCTAGTCCGCGAAGCAATGACATCTGTTTGAATCCTTTGGTTTTCCTGAAACTCAATTACTTTCTGAATTCAGCCTTCTGATAAAGAAGCTCAGTGAAATCAAAGGAAATTGCCTTGTGACTTCAAAGAGCCATGTATAAAACCTTGACTTGTACGGCTGTTTCTCAGAAGGAAACGATTAATTTCTGACTACAGGAAAATTTTTGAAAAGAAACATCGTAAGGGGGAGAGGAAAGCCAAATCTTTTTGAAATATTTAGGTCTGGACTATGTGTCCTTGGAATAAAATGCAGTTTGTACTTTTAACATCTGTAATGACATTTTGTGTTGAGGTGAGAAATTTTAGCTTCGTTAATGCTGACATTTTCATTATGCCTCCCTGAATTTTATCTTAATCACTTGGTGTATCATAATGCTGATTAATTTATCTCCTCAAGGATTGCCTTCATTTTAAAATTCCTGTGTGATTTTTTTCAAACACTGCACAAAGAAACAAAACCTAATTAATTGCATTAACAGCATTTTTTTTTTTAGATTCCTGTACTTAATTTCACATTCAGACTTTGTCATCGACTCTACTGCATCATGCACTGCTATGATTTTAAGTCAGTACTAATCCACATATTTTGTGTCTTCCCTATTCTATTTATGTTTATAACGCACATCTAAGTTTTGTAGTTTGTGATCAAAATCACAGTCAAACCAAGTTTGCAGCCTGACTCATATAAGCATATTGCTTTGATGAGCTGAAGCGAGGTGTAGCACGGAAGGAGCGCTTTAGCCGTGCTTTATGCTTCTCATGTAGCAGGTTAATGCATGACTGTAGTAGGTTAATGTGTGATGGACAAAATCCTGAACTGATACACCAGCCAAATGAGAATTACCTAGCGACAGTGCTGGGAATATTTATTCCCACAAATGACTTTGTTTGTGCAAGTAGTTTTACGTGGAACTGGTCGTGGTGGCTGGACACAGTGTCTCAGCAATAGAGTAGTCTGTGTGGGATCAGAGCCCAGGACTCCAGGTTTACACTGAGCCTGTGTTTTAGTTGGACGTTTGTGTGAGATCAGAATTTATACCTGCCTGTCTTGGAATTCTGCAAAATAGTTCAAAGCAAGCAAATCTTAATTCAATTTCCACTTCCATAAAATAAGCCAAGCTAATGCCCTAGGTCTGTCAGCAACACAGAAGAAGGAGAAAAGAAAAGTATTTTGCCATAATTGAGATTTCCTTCAATAGCAGTCATTTAGAAGTGGCTATAGCTTTGTTAGCATTAGAGTATAATGCTCCCCATTGGGTGTCAGCCTCAGACAATTAGTAAGCAAAAGCAATCACCAAACGGCAAAAAGAAAAGGGATTAAAAAGAATTAAATGAGGCAAAAGAAATTCAATAATTTCCATTTGTAAGGAAAGACTATAATAAGGCAGTGATGCACTGCAGATTTATCTCTGGAGTGAAACCAGCCTTTATAAACATACAATGCTTTCCTTTACCATCCTGCCGTATCTTTCATTCTGCAGATCTCAATCACACAATTCAGGGGTAAACTTGTGACATCAGGCTGTAGAAAGAGTGCCATTCACATGGATACTAAGCAGAGGTCATTTATCTTCATACAACTGGTTAGTGGCCCTTAAGAATTTTCTTTTAGCAACAAGCCTGTGTATAAAAAGATGAAACTGTGCATACAGTAGTGTCCAACCAGTTGTCTCTTTTCAAAGAGAACAGCAGGTACTGACCATAATATCATGGGAATGCACCAGCAGTTCCTATAGGCAGCTAGCTCAAAAAATAAACCTAAATCCACAAAACGATAGATAAATAAAACCAGTATTAATGTAATTCAACACTGCTCACTTTTCCTTGATCAGTGAAGCAAAAAGGCTTCTGCCCTGGAGATTTAACTGTACCTCTGGGTGTTTGAGTATTCCACTGTCATGCTGCCGTCACAAGCAGCAAAGCCGACAGAAAGGAACATTCTCTTGGAGTCTAATATGATACAATTCCCTATCTCTTAGCTGTGCTGCTTGTGATCATGGCATGGAGAAATGTGGACCGATGGGTATAGAAACAATGCATTAAAATAAAAGGATTACCTTTGCCAGTATTCTGTCTTGAGATCTTTTACCAAGTTATAGCATCATTGCACACCTAGAGGGTGGCTGGTGAGCAATGTTAACCTGCAGAAAGAAAAAATCAAGGAGGAAGAAAAGATTAGGAATAAACATTTCCGGTGGACCACATTCTGCTTCCAGGCGGAATGCTGACGGTGACAGGTTACGGTCTATATAACCAGTTGCTGTTTGCTGCAACAATATTAAAATATCAGTAAATGTGTAGCTCTATGAAGCCAAGTGCTTGCAGTGTAAACTTTTTTATGCTGTGTCTCTTTTGTTTTGTTTTGTTTGGCTTTTTCTTAGGGGACAGAATAAATCAATGAAAATGGCTGGAAATCTGATTCAAGCAGCAGCATTGGCATTTGATGCACATATATTAAGGGGACTAGATGTTTGGTTGTTGGGATGTATTTTTTTACATTTCCACAGGACATGCTGCTAAATAGGCTGGGCATGAGAACAAAGCAGCTGCAAAATAAATGAGGAAGAGATAAAGCTAAAACCTGGCCTTGATGAGAGAGAAGGGCAAAGAGATCTTGCCAAGACCAGACACAAAGAAAGGGGGACTGGTAAACTCAAAAAAGAGACTTGGAAAGAATAATTTGTAGGGATACAATGAAGAGGCAAGGTTATTGTATACAGACCTGTAGATCTGAGAGATGCAGGAACACACAAACCGTAACAGAACCCAAACATGTAGATCCAAATGTAGATGCTGAAAAGAGATTAGAGAGAATTTTCAAGTTCTATGTTTTAACACCATTCTAGACTGGAAGGTGAATTGTTAGAAATCATATAAATCATAAATATCTGTCATTATATTCATGCTTATAATGCACAGGTTATCTCTATAAAAGGAAAAGATATTAAAGAGGAAAAAATAATTAAGCATCTGTGCAGATCACATGGGTTAGCTAGGAAGACAAGTTTGCTTCAGAGCTCTGCGTAGTTTCTATTTCTCATCTTCTGTTGCCTTACCAATTTTGCCCTGTATCTTTTCAGGCTAATGTCTCTTATTTTTTACAGGTTATAGACTGTGTCTCTATCTATCTGTGTCTATATTATATTTATATATATATATCATTTGATGCAATGGGATAAGATAAGTAGATCAAAGTGGTTGCTGTTTGGGCTTCTCACATCTTCATTATATGGCTGAGCATTTACTTTGGTTTAGATTAGTCTAAATCTTGGCAGAACACCTTCACTAGGTAGAAACTTTCTGATGGGTTGTGTAAGGTAGAAGCTGAAGAACCCAGAACTGATATACTCTGGTCCAGAACCTGGTCTGCATTACATGCCAGCATGCATCTGGAGCAGAGTTTCTGGTTTGCTTTCCTCCTAAAGGAACAGAGTTTGTGAACACCACAACCACCCCATGGATCAAACCAACTCTTGGCAAATAGAGGCAGTGTGGCAATTTGCTTCTATATCTGGCTACTACTTCAAACGAAATCACTAATTTAGCACAGTCAGAGTGTGGGGATGTGCAGCATCGCTGATGTGCAGGTTTATCCGTCTGAAAGTTCATTATATGCACAGATCTGAGGGAGATATATGTGAGATACATGTAAATGCCTTTCATCAGATACAATGCTTCTCGCTGGTATGTTAGATATCATATGATTGCTGTTTTATTATGTATGCTTTTATATGCTAGGGTATAAAATGAGTTGAAAGAGTCTTTCTGAATTATGAAGGTTAAGAAATACTTATATTAGCACAAGAAGGCCACAGGAAAAAAGTGCTTGTGGTGATTTGGCTTTGTTAAGAAACTGCAAACAAAACTAACTAGAAACCTACTGTGATTTGGATGGATGTAAATCTGAAACAGTGTCAATTTAGTATAGTTGTCCTTGTTTTTGACTGTAAATAGGTGGAATATAGTTCTTCCTTAGGAAATTGATTATTTCTTGACCTAATAAGAAGTAAAAAAGAGGCTGTGTTTATCACACAAAAAAAGAACTCCCTTAATGTGCAGTTAAAAAGCATGAGCATGTGGTTTTGAGTTTCAAAGGGTTTAGTGCTGTTAAGTATAGATACAGTAAATACTGGACTTCTGATTAATATCAGTTTTTCTGTTACCATTATTTTAATTACATCAGGCTCCAATTTCACAGCAGCATCCCTGTGTCCTCTTTTTTTTCCTCTTTGATTTTCCCCACTGACAACATGGGACCCTCTGTGCTTAGCGTTAACTATTAGCTCCCTCTAGTACGCAACACTGGAGAAAACACTAATAATGTAAACTAAATTGCTTCTTTCTTTAAGCCATGCTTTTTGAAGAGAGATTTTTAAAGGCTAGATGTTGAACTAAAGAAAAAGAATTTAAAATCCTTCCATAAGGTTGCAAGCTGGAAAAGATCCCCCAAAAGACATGATTTTAAGAGTAAAGAATAATTAAAACTGTTATAGTATGTCAGGTGTGAGGCACTATACAGTGTGAAAACAAATTCAGACACTGTACACATTATAAAATCATCAGGGCATATAAAAATGTCCTAGTAACCAGCAGCCAGGGAACCACAGAAATCTGAAACTATGGCAACTCAGTGTAGGAAGAAGCATTCACTGGAGAGAGAGAGAGAGATTAAAAACAATAGCCCCTAAATCTCTGTATCAGCTTGAGTCCTCATTTTCGCAGCAGCTTAAACCTTTTCAGCCTCCCAAGTAGAATTCTTTTTCTGCAGCTTCCAGAACAGCTGTCCATGTAGTTATTTTGAGGAAAACTCAGTGGTTTGCAACAAAACCTGGGAGGGCAACTTCACGAATGTGCTAATTTGTGAAATGAAAAGACAAAAGATAATTTGTCTGAAAGCTCAAAAAGTGCAGAGAAACCAAACAGAGAAATAACAACTTCTCCCCTTTCTGGATGTTTTCAGCCCATGCTGTTTCAGGGGGATTATGGTGTGAAATCTGTGGGGCCAGTTTGCACCACTGAGAACAGCCCTGTCACCTTGCAGCCCTGGCTCTTGCAGAGTGAGTGCATCTGCTGGAGTGCGGTAAATAGGAGTCAGCAGAGGAATAGGATTTGGTCTGAAAATCAAAAGGCAGAAACTTTGCATTGCTGATTGCTTTTTCTTCTCTGAATTCGTTTCAGCTGCCTGTGTTCTGGTTTCGTCTGGCTCTGAAACCAAATTTGAACCGTGGAGGGCTTCTCTTGGTTTACAGGAGTGTAAATGAACATAGATTTTGGCTCCATGGCTTGTTAATGGATTAATGCATATTAAAGAGCCAGCTGAGAGGATTTTATGTGGATTTGGATATATGAGTATGTATCTAAATGAGAGACTGGTATACTTGCATTTAATTCAGCCAAGGGGCCAACACCCTTTTTCTGGGTCAATAAGAAACTAGTATTTTACTTTTCCTTTTAACTGTTCTTGCATGCATAATTCTCTTCTCTCGTGATGTATTATCTTCAAGTTGTTCATGCTTCTTCTTTCTATAGCCAGTTTGTGTCCTAAGCAGATGCAAATTGCAGGTCATTTAAGAGGATAGATATTTTTCAGATACTCTGTGTGACTGGGTTCAAACACAAGCCCTACTTGCATTTGCACAGATAGTTTCATGGTAGATAGGTAGAGGTATGCCTGTGGCCTGAAAATAATCACTTGAGGCAAGCAAGTTTGCAAGTAAAGACGTACATGTATGTCTGATCCTATTTTCTGAATGGTCTTGTTTGTCCTAAATTATAGCAGTTTTTTGGTGCTCCTCTCTGTGTGTGGATGCATTTCGGCAGTGAACAAAATTTCTGTAGCTATCTAGAAAACTGAATCCTAAACCTATTGAAGCCGGTGGGCTGATGTCACCCAATTTGTATGTAAACATCACAGTGCAGCTGCAGCGTTGTACTCAACCTCAGAAAGAAGCCGTTACATAAGGATTCTGCGTAAGGATTAGTTGCTTGATATGGTCCTTTGTTTGAAACCCTTCTTAAAATTCTCTAGATGAAGAACCTCTCTCCACATATCATCCTAAGCAAGAGAATTGCCGAAAAAAATCTGATAGTGTAGCTTATTTATCTTCTTTTTTGAAACACTAGTGGAATTTATGTGTGGCCTAGGAAGGGGCATTCATGATCTATAGCCCTTTAGCTGTCATGTTTTCAGATATGTTTGAATAATCCATTTACCTTTCAGAGAAGTTAGGGGAACATTAATAGAGCTTTGCTAATTGTTAAGTATGACAGTTACATGAACTGTTTTGTCTATAAATTTTAGATATGTGGGTTTAGAGTAACTTACGCTCTTCTAAGGAGCTTATATCTAGTAGTTTCACTGTGTTTGTGTGATAGCGCAAGGTGCAATATCCTAGGTAGCATTTTGGCATGTATAAATGCCATTTCTGATGGATACACTCACAGCTGTGACCATCTCTGCATTGCTTTCTAGGGGGGAGCCCGCCAGGGAGGGCACGAAGCTGGCAGCTCCTCTAACAGAGGTCAGGCTCGGAGGTGCAAGCCTGCAGGAAGGAAAGCACGCTCTGCTGTAAAACCGCCTTGCATTTCGGTGGGTGCTCTAGAAGCCCACTGCAATTACTGGGGCGTTGGGCAGTGTGTAACAGAAATTACTGTGCTAGGGGCTCACAGCAGGCAGGCAATCAAGTCTCAGACAGTGTCACCTCGGGGTGAAATGAACCATAAAAGAGAGAATATCACTGAACTCCAAAGACATGTTATAAGCTTACTGTGCAAGGTGGGCAACTAGCTGAAAAGGCATAAATCCAGGTGATGAATGTATTTGTTTGTTGGAGGAAAGAAAGCAGAAGACTGACAGAGAGATAGTCGTGACTGTATTGGATGAGAGTGAAGGTGCACTTTGTGTGATCCACGTTCGTCGGCAGTCTGCAGACAGAATAGCTGGGCACGCTGAGTCGCAGATTTCTGCTCTTATACCCGAGTATTTTTCTGGGCAGAACTCAGTCATGTAACATATGCTTCAAGCACGCACCTATGCTTTCTCTGAAAATTGAGCTGCTCTGATAA
This sequence comes from Rhea pennata, assembly GCF_028389875.1. Lineage (NCBI taxonomy): Eukaryota > Metazoa > Chordata > Aves > Rheiformes > Rheidae > Rhea > Rhea pennata. The sequence goes on along the minus strand of NC_084679.1, from coordinate 5,297,144 downwards.
TTGTGTTGAAAGTTAAATATGTTGAAGCAAGTGGCAATCTCTGAAAAAGCTGGATTAATGCCTACCTATATATGAGTCTATGAAATGCCAAAGGCTCATTAAACTTTAATAAATCCGAGAAGGTTGGAAAGAATAAGACATATTCTGTTGTCGGTTTACTTTTATTTTTGGACTAGGTCACTGAATATAGAAAAGACCCTACCTTGAATTTAATGTGAATAGTATTTGGAAGACTGGAATGTGAAAATTATCACTTACCTCTGGAGAAGGAAAGCACCTTGCCATGGCATCTTGTTTTCCTGGACACTTACACTCCAGGCAGTAGTAGTGTGAGACCATATTAATTATTTCATACGGATTAAAAACAAACTTCTGATGTTAACTTTCAGTTGTTCTCCCCTTCAATTGCTGTCTTATTGCTCTGAATCAGGAAAGCTCTGTAGGCTGTTAATAAGTCTTCCTTGCCAAGCAAAGCAATGCTTTTTATTTTTAGACTGACAAAAATTGGCTTCTTTGTGCAGGTTGTCTAATGAAGGTGGAGTACAATCCCTGATCACCTCTATTCAGAGGTGTTTATACAGAGTTTAACCAGCAATAATTCAAAGACTCGCTGATATAATTAGAAAAGTGCTGCCTTAGTGTAGGTGTGCACTGCAGTTTTCAAAGATGTCTAGAGCCCTCAAAATCTCAGCCTACTTGGATGGAGAAAAATGTTAAGCTTTTGATGAAAGGCATATTCACAAAATGCACAAAATAGGAGGTCTCAAGAAACTTGCTATTTTTTCTTACAAATCTTCTGCATATCTTATCTTTTTTGGGACATGCAGATTAAAAGAAGTCTTATTACTAAGTACAAGTCAGGCAAAATTCTCAACGATGAAGCAGGCTGGCTTCTGGGAAGTCAAAACACATTCCTCAGAAATCCCAGATTCAGATGCCGCAACAATCTCTGAGATCATTCTTTTCTCCCTACCAAAATAAGTCATAGTATTGAATCAGGTGAAAACAAAAGCTTTCTAAGACACCATAATCTTTGAAAATCCTTTCTTTAAGCCTTTTAAAACCCTACTGCATATCTTGCATTGATTTTCCCACATATATTCGTATTTAATTTTCATTTCATTTTGCTTTCACCGAAGTCAGCAAATCCCTTAATTACCTTGCTGCTTATAACTGTCCACAACTGTCTTTTTTATTTGAATGAGCCAGGTTTACTGCAGGGGGTGGAAAAAATCTAAGTAACACGATGGAGTAGCAAAGAACAGGCTTGGCTGTGCAGTATCATGGTTGTAATTTTCTAGATAATTGCAGTTAGGTGTGGTTGAGTAAGAAAATTTTCAAAGTAGCTGATTTTGCACATTGAACTGAGCATGCTATGTTTACTTGCATCTTTGTTCTGTGAAGGGAATTGCCAGCAAAATTGCCTTATTCTTAGCCAGTTGCATTTAGGGTTGTGCATTAAGTGGATTTTCCTTGCCACCTCCTCAGTGCTGCCATGACCCATTGAACTGCAGCTTCTCTAGTGAAGATCAGAGAAAGAGAGGAGCCACCAGCTCGTCATGGCTTTAGTTTTGGGGCATTCTGGTTCGGATTTGAACTAAGCCGGGTCCTCAGTAGATGTAGAATCTTAGAGAAGAAATATTTCATTATGAGCCATGTGGAGCAGTACATCTTTCTTGAGAGGGTAATTCTTACATGTTTCCCTTATGCTGACTGGGAAAAGAAAGGGTAAGAATCTGCTCTGCTAGTATGCAGAGCCCAGAGCCGCAGAAGAGAGTTCCCCAGAGCTCCCAGGCAAAAGGTCCCCTAAATCACTTAGGTAAATGGAGTTTTAGCTTTCTGTGCAAGGAGTTTAAACACAGGGGCTTCATCAAGTGTAATAGGAATTAGGCTTTAATTTCAACTATGTCACTTTGCAGATCTCAGCCCTTAAACACCGAAAGAGGTATTCATGCCAGGCTTTAGTGGCCAGAATCAGCAATTGCAATGGGCAGTTCTTACTGTGTGCTAAGGCACCTGCACCTTCATCCCCGGTGGTATGTTTGGATATTTTAAGTCCTGAATTGTACCTGCAGGAGTGACTGAGATAGCTACAGAAATGCAGACAAACACTGTGGAGCCAAAACTTATTTAAATTCCCAAGAATAAGCCTCTCCACCTCTCCACTGTTAGTTTAACTGTGTGTGTGTGTGTGTGTGTGTGTGTATACATATATAAGTGCCATGGAGCACTTTGGAGTGTGGTTCAAGGGAGGACAAAGACCATAACAGGTCACTCTAGCAGTAAAATACCAGATGGTTCCCATGGGCATATGAAACTGCTGCTGCTTTGTCTGCCCTGGGTTTCTTACTGCTACTGATTCCACCGGATTTGACATACCCACGTGTTTGTCTCCCTCTCTTACGCTGTAGACTAAGCTAAGAAGAAGTTTGATTAGTGAGTGAGAACCACTTTTCAGCAGTAGATGTCCACTAAAATTAATTGCAAAGTATGGCTTATTAACATGGCACAAACAATATATATGCTTCTAAACTTATGTAAGTACATACTCATAATGTGACTTTACATGTAATAAATACAGCTTTTTTACAAGAAAGGTAACATAAATATTGTATCATAAGTCTGTGAACAGCAGCTGGGTCATTGTGGAATAGCTTTTGAAATGGAAAGGGTCAGAGAAATAGCCAGCTGCTTTCTCTTCCTGCATGTGCTTTTACTCTGGGCTAAATTATTATTTCACTAATTAATAATCTGCATGCAGATTAAAATGATTCCTCTACAATATACATTAGATGACAATAAAATAGTGATGGCAAATTATGCTTCAGCATGCATAACAGCTTAACTCACTAAACACAAGATGTTTTCTAACACTCAATTCATGTCCTTCTGCTGCTGATTAAACCCTCACTGATTTTGTTTTTATTAGTCCTCAGTCATTATTGTTCTTTTATCACTATGGGGTCTTCAGAATTAGCCACAGCAGTGCAGAAGCGTGGTTACTGCAGCATTCCCATATTAAATCAGGTTACCTCTCTAGATGTCAGAGACTGAAATCAAACCCCTTCGTTATAGTGTTCCACAACCCTTTAAATATTGATTATTATGACTATGTAGAGCCGCTGAAAATTTATTTTTGTCTAGACTATTTCAGAGTGGGAAAAACTTCCATGACAACAGTGACAACGCAGCTGCTGCTTTCCCCCTGGAGAGAAGAGTCTGGCTCATTCCCTGTGCAGCCCTGGTGTCCCAGGGGCTGGTACCTGCCCTCTAGAGCCTGCGCAAGTAAAGCTCTGCCACCTCCTAACTGCTGGAGATGAATGGGCTGAAGCTCTAATTTGTGGTGGTTTCAAGTTTTACTTGGTTTGCTCTGGGTTGCCCAAGGCCAGTTCTTCAGCAGTCTTGAAAAAGCCAGCTGGGGAGGTTTTTAAGGGCTCATCCATGACTGCAGGGTGCCTGACTGCCCTAAGTGCAGTTTGTTTTCAGTGCTGTGTCTGAACGATGTCTAGCTCAGTACTGGAGGGAGGCAAACGGCACCAGTGGTTATTTCCCCAAGATCATGCAGTAAGTCAGTGGCAGAGATGACAAATGGGACATGGTGAGATGCTGGCCTTCCCTGTGAGGAGGTTGCTTAATTGCCTAACTAGTCGTTGTCTCTGAATGGGATGGAGAATAGATTTTCTGACATTTCTTTCCTGTCTTTGGGTTTAATTATCTAAATGAAACCTCGCTTGCCTTTTCTAACCATTAACTAAGAAGAATACAGGTCAAGGCATGTAGCTAAATCTCTCTGCTTGTCAGTTCCATCCTCCTGTGAAGTGTAGGGTCATTTATATTTAGGTGTCTGTGAGAAAAAATTAAAAATCATGGAAAACTAAAATCACTGTGTTCAGTTAAGCAACTCTCTTCATTTGGCATGCCCTTGATACTTCATCTTACTTCTCAGGTACACTGTAAGTTTTTGTTCCATTTACCATGGATATTAGCAAAGCTGCTTATCATTACAGAATGGAACAATTTAGCTAAATGGGAAATATTTATATTAGTACCTGCCTTCTGCCCTTCCAATGAGAGAGCCTTAGGAGAAGCACTGCCATGTCAAGATTTCACTTACGCTCTGCTCTGTGTGCCTTTCCCACCCAACGATTAACTGGGGAGAGTTACGAAAAGCCTGAGGAATGTGAAGTCGTCTATAGGGACGTCCAAGGTCTAAAGCCAGGGAAATAGGACAACTGCTAACTTTTGCACCTCTGTGTTCTAGCCAGAACTGTTCTTCTATTTCAGGATTTGTCATATATCCAATTACAAATCTCTCTGCAGACTGCTCAGCCATGAATGCAGGAACATATTTTCCTTTCAAAATTCCCTTTCTGCTTCAACAACACTTATAACCCAATTTTCACCAGTAGAGATGAATCATGTCCCTCACCAACATGTTTACAGTGGATGGAGAAGAGCAATCACACACATTGATTTCCTTTCCTTCCTCCTTGTTCATGTTTTTTTCTGAGCATGCTATAAGTAACTGTGCACCTGTTTTTCTTTTCTGCTAGTTCTGGTCTCTGGCAAGTAATGAATATTTTCAGGAGAGTTTGTAGGAAGATGGCTCAAATCGCCATTATGCGCTAGGTATTAACAACTCTTTATTTGCTCCTTTTGTTGTAAGCCAGAGAAAGGGCAATGTCAGAAGTTGGGGGGAAGCATCTGCTCCTTTCTTTCCCCCTCAGTTCCCCTCCTAATGGCTGTTAATATGGCTATGAAATAATTTACTTTCCATAGCAGAGAAGTGTGTCCAGGAAGGAGCTAACTCCTTGAGTCCCATTCGCTTCCCTGGTGAGCTTTGGAGAAAGTACCGTTATTTACTACCCTTTGCTTACAAATAGCAAATGAATAAATGAAAGAGGCTAGCTTGGAAGGACAGGCTGTAATAAGGCTGTCTCAAGAGTCACTGGGTCCAAGATGGAAATCCCGTTATTCCAACTGCTTTGCGTGGAGAATGAATTTGGCCTGGTGACTCATACACCATGGGGTTCCTGCAGAAATGATACCCAGAGAAAACAGGCCCTGCAGACAAGATGCAAAAGGCCTGTTAGAGTCACAGCTCAAAAAAACCTGCCTCACAAAGAAAAATGGAGTTTGCCTGTAACTTTGTTAGCGTTGTTGGATATGTATGTATTCTGTTTTGAGCATCAACAATGAAGTTTATTTAAAGTTGTCAGTAAGTCTTTTGTTTAAAAGTAAACATGAATAGGTATCATCTCAAATAATGCATGTGTCTGATGTGTCCTACATTCACTGTTTATCTGCTCCAAAATCAGCTTCATTTCATGCTAGGAAGTTCCCCAGCACTTCTGTTTCTCTCACACTCCTTTCTGTTTTCTGGCTAAGGCAAGAGGACAGTCTGTTCCCTATCAACAAGGGAAATGTCAGGCAGGACAACCTTCCTCGGGTGGCAGGCAGCAGGAAGGCCTCAGGGCACGGGTGTACGTGGGGGCGAGCTGCCCCTGGGAACAACATGCACAGGTAGCTCAAACAGCCTCACTGGAGGCAATCTGCATCCAGAAACTACAGAGGTGAGTTTGTCCCGTGCAAGATGAGAAACGTTGCCCAAAGAGCCGTGTTGCCCGTCCAGCTGCTTGTTTCTGCGCTTTGCCGATTCTGCCAGTCCAAGTCAGTGCTAAATTGGGCCTCTCTGCACTTTGTCTTATTTTGCAGCGTTGACATGCCCTCCGTTTACAAGTGTCATGACTCTTTTACAAAACACAGAAGATTTACTTGTGTTCTGTTCTTTCTGTGTCAGTATTCAACGTATATCTCCCTAGGCTCCAATATATAAAACACTGAGAGATGGGGATTTCAAGAGTGCAATTCAGAGCACTTAAATTAGCTCCTGCTCTGAATTGCCCTCTGAAGGTGCCTGTCTCTTTCTATTGATTACAGAAAGTGCTTACAGAGAGCAGTCTTCTGTGCCTAAAATTAGCCTTTGTGAGGACCCTTCTGTGTATATTTTATTACAACCCATAGTGTAATGCTATCATATAATAATCTTTTTGATTATTATATTCTCTGCCATGCTTCGCCTGATGATCTTGCAACCCTAAACAAACATGAATGATCTGAGTCTTTCAGTGCCCATTTAGTGTAAATAAGGATTATTAAGCCTGTATTCACACAGTGAATCAGAGCAGAAGAGCAGAGTTAGACAACCAAGGCAACGAAACAGAGTTCTGGCAAGTCAAAGTAAAGGGAAAGAAGTCACCTTGTAGGAGGTTTGCAACCAACTTCTTATTAATTCAAGAAAATCTTCACCTGAATCATCCTTCTGTGTCCTCTCTTCTCTCACTACTGCAGGTTTTCAGGTGAACAGTTTGCTCCAACCCAGACAGTACTTAATAGATTTTCTAGACATTTTTGAGAGGTTGAGGCTAGGAACACTTCTAAATGCATCTATTTTTTATGATTCTACAAAACAACAACAGCAAAAGCAGGTTAGTACTCAAATGAAGAATTGGAGTTACCTACGAGGCTCTAGTTTCTTGTTATTTGTCCGGCATTAGACCTGTACCATGCTGCATTCTGCATGCAAGACAGAAAGAAAAGACTTTTTTCAGCACTAGCTGGGCACTTGAAGTCCTCCGTGTGCCCTACTTGTTCCGAGAGCATTTGCTTTCCTTCGGCTGCTCAGGTGACAGATACGCAGAGCTGCCAGGAATGCTCCGGGAGAGTCATATTAAATATTTTTAATAAAAATTGCTAGAAAAACATCGTTCTGGCTTCACATTTCACAACTGTTTGAAGTTGTTTTCATATACCTTTGTGCTAAAAGTTTTTTTTAAACATGAATGATGGAAACTGAGAGAATGAGCAGTGGGAAATGACAGAGAAAGAAACAGATAATACAGCCTGATAGTCTTTTTCTGTCATTTCCCTGACAGTCCCAGAGGCAGGTATGAAAGGGGTGTGAATGATTACAGCCAGGGTGAAGTCTGTAAATGGTAATTTGCTTTTTAAGGGCACAGACAAATATCATTTGGATCTCAAGTGGGAGAAATTACTTAGGAGCTGTGAAAACAAATCAGAATAACATTTACATTGCCACCTTTATTTTCTCCTTCCTTTTTTCTTTTTTTTCCCTGACTTATTCCGCATTTGCTTTCCCCCTTCAACTAATTGATTCTCATCCCACTACTTTCCTTAAACTGCCTAATGGTAAAAAACTTGCAGAAGATTTCCATCTAAACCCTTTGATTTTATTCATGGAACTGCTGTACTATAAAGTAAATATCACAGTAGCCTGACAATTAAAAAATGACATGTAGGACTTGCTAGTTGAGCATTGCCAAGCAGGAATAATGGAAGCTATTCCATAGGTTAACGCTTACCTTGAAAGTGGACATATTTACAGTTTTAACTAAAAGAAAAAAGAGTGGTTGTACTCAGCAGTGGTTGTCCTCAGAATTAAATAACAACAGGTAGTCAGTTCTTCTATGGGAACTGGCAAAACTTAGGTTTACCTTTTGCTTTTCTTCATGTTTTTCTGTTTTCTTCATGACTATTATTTACTTAAAAAAAGTTAGTATGTAACTTTCAATGCCATGTGACTGATTTAAATTCTTCCAGTGTTAGTTTTTATCATGGAAAATTATGAAAATTTTGGAGAAATTGTAATTTTTGTTTAATTTGCAGCAAAATTCGCATTTTGATGGATGTTTTTAAGTTGCTTAAATCACTGATATGACTTTGATAATGATACCTACATTGATTATTTCTCCTAATTCATCATAATTCACTTTGCTGAATCCCTTTAATGTGTCTGACTGATGTTGTCTTTACATTACAGCTTGTGCAATACCAGAACAGTATCCTGTCAACCACTGCTTAATTTCAGAAAGGGAAGCGAGTAATCACATTGAGGAATAGTGTGGCTCTGGCTTGATTACTCCTGTAATCAATGTAAGGTATTACTTTGCCTTTAGTGTCTGTTGGAGTAACTCCTATTTACTCCTTTTTATTTTCTTGAACAGAAAAAAAGAGAACAGCTTTTAACATATGTCTCTTTCTTGTCTGAGGTACCACACAGTTGAAACTCCAACATATATACACAGAGGAGACATATGGTTAAAAAAAGTTCTTTTTCTTCTAAGAAATCCAAAAAGAAAACTTGCTTTTTTAAAAGGAGAAATTATACTTTCACCATATGTCTCCTACTTGTATGCATGTTGGGAGTAAGGCTGAAAGACATTTTATACCAGATGTGTTAAACTCACTTTTCTTCAAAGAAATCCCAAACCCAAAGCATACTCTGAAATACATCATTTTAACCTACATATTTTCTGGATATGTGGGTGAGGGAGTTGTTATTATCATTGAACATTTTTTGTTTTGTTTCTTTCTGAAAAGGAGGAAGTACTGGGGAGTATTTCACTGAATATCTGAACACTCACAAATGCAACCGTTTCATACACAGTGGGAACCCTGGCAAGACTTTGATCCTGATATATCAAAAGTAAAGAGGCAATGGACCAAATCCATCTCTGACACAAACTTTTTTGTATTCCCAAGAGTTACGCTAAGGATAAATTGGACGCATGGTTCTTGATTTGTCTGAGTTATGTGTGTTTATGGTTTGCAGGGATGACACACAGTAATTTGATGTGCAAATCACAGACAGTAACAAGAGCTTGAGAGTCACTGCAGAATAGTTGCTGTGCTACAGCTGAACTGAATATGATAAAGCAATGTTATTGCAAGACATGACAAAATGTAATGGTAAATCCTGGCTGACAAAGAGGAAGGATGGTTATATTAAGGCTCAAGACTGGTGAGGAGCTCTTGTTTCCCTTTCTGGCACTAGCATATGTCATGAAATACTCTGAAAAGGCTGTTCTGCAGATAAGAGCTTAAATAGTTAATAGATAATGTACTAGTTGATAGAAGTCACAAATAAACAGCATTGAGTGTGGAGTTTCTAAAACCAGGACACTGCTGTGCACTGCAAACGGCTTCCTTTGTTCACTTCTTTACATAGACTCCGTAGAGGAGCTGGAGAGTAGGTCAATCTTCAGTAGGCACTAGTCTTGCATTTTGGCATTCAGGTCTCTGCTACAGGGTTCTTATATGGCCTTGGGTGAGTTGCTTATGCCTGAATTCATTTCATGTAACTGAGATGCCTGAGTTGAAAATGCCTCAATAAATAGTCAAAGGAAAGAGAGAGGCAGTGCTACCACCTGCAAAGCACTCGGCTGAGGAGTCTGAGCCATTCAAGGGAAGAGCCTGTACTCCACTAGCCACAAGGAGTATTTGGGTTTCTGACTTGAAATTCAGTTTGGAACTGCGGTTAGGTATACCTCCAGCTTTTTGGTTTCACATCAGTCTGCATTTGTATAATTTGCCACATCCTTACTGGACAGGGCTGTTCTGAAGACAAGTTTATGAAAGATTGTAAGGTGCTCCAGTAATACATTCATCAGTGCTCCAATAATATATTCTTCATGGGACTTGGGCAAGATGGTCATGGATTCTGTATGTGAGTTGCCTTGCATGTAAAGCAGCAACGCTAACAGAATGTATGAAGGGAGATTCATTTGTAGCCTTAAATTGCATTGAGCTTCTAGAGTAGGAGATATGACGGAAGGAAAAAAGGTATTTCATTAGCAGTAAAACTTCTCCTGGTTACTGTAATTTTTAAATGGTAGAGGAGAATCTTTGTCACTGAATGCTTCTGTTTTTAGCTCCTTCTGTATTAAACTGGAACTTGGAACTACTTAGAAACAAGAATCTGATTTGTGTTACATGACACCAATATTTACAATTAAGCATGCAGCTGATACAACTAATGGACATATAAATTCTATTATATCAGTAACTTCAGGCCAATAGGGTTGCAAAAGCTCAGAAACTCTTAAGATTCTTCAGACAGACCAGACCAGCAGTACACAAGGAAGCTACGCACATTTATTTCAGCTGAAAACACATCCTATTAACACCTTCTTTGGCACTTCTTTCCTGATGTTCTCCAGCCCCAGTCCTGCACAGAGCTCATCGCCACACTGACAGCTCTTAGACGTGCTATCATTTGATTTTTGACTTGCAAATTTTTGAATTGCAAGCCACAACCATAAAAGATGGCAGTTAATAAGAGCTTGGAAAATGTTTTGAAAAGCTTGCATGCCCAGCTATGATTGAGTACTAATTAGTACATTAGTACTAATTGAGTACTAATGAGTAGCAAAATAGCATTTGTAACCAACAGAATGGTTGCTTACATGGTTAGTGTAATGGTTAGCTGTCTGTTCCTGTATTTCTGTAGTCATTCCAGGACATGACATGTCATAAAATGGAATATTAGTGTGTCTGACTTGGGGAAAATCTTCCAGAGCAAGTATGTGTTTCTTCAGCTTAGACAGCAGGTGTTTGATCAAAAATATTCTCTCAACCATTGACAGCTGTATATTTCCAGAAAGCAGAATTGCTCTTATTTTTTGTAAGCTGAAGATAAAGCTGACAAAGAAATTCTCTGTTAAGAATACAGAAAAAGAGCAGTGCATGTTACAAAAAAGCTTCTGACAGATATTGTAATCCAATTTTAGTTTAAATTTAAAACATAATCTGTCATCATCATCACAGTGTGATGCTACTAATTTATAATAAAAATAGTCAGAAAATATATTCTAGAATAATATGTTTGTATTCAGTGTCCTATCTAGACTCTCATACATCTTCAGTGATAGCTTGTAATGAACACCAATTGATATCGTTTGAATAGGGATATTTACTTAGATAAAATGTACTTCTAAAAACAGAAGGGTATGTTTGGAAGCATGGGGAGATATTGGATAACTCAAAACTGGGGATATTAAATTAATCAAGAAAGACTGCAAGTAGAAGATGTTCTAAATAAATGGCACTTAATAATGATTCTTATCAATTCATAAAACAGAGGAAAGATGTGCTGCATAAATTATTTGCTCTACTTGTTCTATTTAAAACATTGGTTTGTGTGAATGTTCTACAACCTGCAAGTGCACAGAGCTGCAGCGGAGTTCTACTGTGTGATAGTCATACCAAAATGTCCATTCCTTGTATCGCTGTGCCTGCTCCCAGGATCCGTTTCTCACCTGATGAGCGGCTTTTCAAAAGCAGAGAGCCACTGTTTCGAGAAGAAACCACCTGCCCTTCCTCTAGCAGCCACAGCTCTGACCAGCAGTGAGGAGCGGAGAGCCTGGGCTCTCCCACGTCTTGTTCTTAGCCTGACACTGGGAGGGGGACAGAGGATTAGGAGGAGCAGGAAGATGTCCCCAGCCTAGAGCACGTGCCTGGATGGTGCAGTTCCTGAAAGGGGGCACAGCGATAGCGTGATAGAAACAAGCTGTGAGAGGCGGTTTAGGAAGTGGTTGTGATTTCAATTCTTGTTTCAAACTAACCAGATTTCCAGTACATTGCTGGATACCACTAGGTTTTAGACTGTTTTTTTGTTTTTTTTCTTTGTTTGTTTTAATTTTATTTTGTTTTTAATGTATATCCTGTGGCATTAGATGTCAAGATTTCTTGATTTAATATCTTAATTCATTTTGCTCCTTGCAGGAGCTTTGCTAACTGCATCCGGAGGTTTTCAGCAACTTTACTACACTGTATATTTCTAGTAACATTTCAAGTGTAAGAAAAATGAGTATATAGATGACAGAGCATAATATATGGTAGGAAAAACTCTGATTGCTCTGATCTAATCTAGCCACTAAGACATAGGGAGCTACTTATAACTTCAGAGTGCCCTTTGCAAGGATACTGCAGGCTACAGAAGTTACAGGAGTCTGCTGATAATTAATGAACTACTAACAGCAATAATGACATATCCATTCCATTTTAAAATATAATTTTAAGTATTTTTGCTGCAGACCACTTTCCAAGATGTTCTTTTGTGTGTGTCTGTGACTGCAGCACACCAGCACACAGTATCATGTGTGTACACAACTGCTTGATGACTTGAAGGAGGAAAGAATGTGGAACCCCAGAAGAGGGATTTAGAGATGCAGGTCCAGACTCAGTGCTGAGTTCCTCAATTCACTGAGGTTTGCGGGAGCCGTAGTTTGAAGTATTTTTTCAATGGCAGCACCAGTTTCCATAACTAATGCTCCCTGCTGCTGATTGCAAAACACACTGCACTGAATCTCTCTGTCAGGTTATTTTCAGCTGCTTCAATTCCTACTCCAGTGTCAGTGTGCAAAACCACAGGTGTCCATGCAGTGGCGAGGGCTGTGCCGGGATGCAACTGAGTAGCTAGGAGAGACCGTTCCACTAGCTCATCCCAGCCCAAAGGGGACCAGGACTCCCCCGCCACCTCAAGAGGCCACCCCAGCTGGGGAGGTCTCTGCCAGTTGATGTTCAGCTGCACCGCTGTGCTCCCACGCAGCCATGCCCACGTACCTGGAACCACACTGCTATTGCCCATTGCTGCATTAGGGGAAGGCTCCCCTGATCCAAACGGAGGTGTTAGGGCCCCCTTCATTTTCCTTCAGGCCTTTTACAGTGGGACCAGAGAAAGGTTGATCTCTCCATTGGATTCTGTTCTGACTGAGCCAGGTCTGCTCCGTGTGATCCTATAGCTCCATGTGGCTGTTTGCTGTTAAGAACAAAAAGAAAGGGAGTTAATTAATAAATATTGTTTGGAGATTCTTGCTTTATTGATAGAGTACATTGTGATTATTCTTTCACTTCACAGTGATAGTCAGATTATTACATGGCCTCTGATGATTTAGAATTGGAAATGAAACTTAGTAAAGATATTTCTCTGTTATAGTTAGAAAATTTTAACTTTTTCCATCTGGCTTCATAAAAAACAATTACCTAAAATTTTGGCAACACTATAGAAATTGAAAGGAAAAGCAGAAGTATAGCTCAGAGAAATTCAGTTGCTAATGAGAAATGTAAGTCAGTTAAGGTTTTCCTTCCAATTATGGTATATTTGTAACCTCCTGTTTGCTGAGGTAAGCAGTTTTTCACTTCTGACTCTTGGTGGAGCTGGCACTGGTTTCACTCCAGCTACGGAGCTCAGCAGTGAATCACAATTAAAATCCCCCCGTGTGATCACCACAGCTCCTTGGGTTGGACATTTGACCTGACTTCTAATGTTTTCCAAGTTTCTGTGGGTAGGAAGGGAGAAAGGAGAGCCCTTAAGGACTGCAGTTCCTAGGAGTACCTTGTGCAAAACACAGTGGTTTTGGTCACGAAACTCTAGTTTCGTCTGAGAGTGTAAGAGCATAGTAGTTAAGGCTATAAAAGCACCTCTTGAGGTCAGCTGTCTGCCCATAGTAAAATAGGATCGAGTATGTCCTCAGCTTTCCTGAAAGATACTTTTTTCACTTGTTTTAAACATTTCCAGGGAAGATTTTCTAACTTCCCTGGTGCTGCCCTTTTAAACTTAGATTTGATTTCCAAACACCCAACCAAAATCTTTGTTTTAAATTGAGCCTATTTTTTCTTGTCCTACCCTCAGTGGAAGTGAAGAACAGTGAATTGATGCCTGCTTTATAACAGGCTTTTACAACAAGCTTTTCATTACCAGAAGAATGTAATCCTTCCCCGTTCCTTCTTTCCTCCGTAGCCTCCATATTCTTTTTCTCGAAATGCATCCGGAAACAGGCCCTGCTTAATTTCCAACTCAGACTGTCTGGATCAAGCACGTATTGGCCACACACAGGTTTTGCAACAGGGGATTGAACCTTATGAAATCTATGATGAGAACAAGAATAGTTCGCTGTAGCCTTTAGGAGACTTAATTTTACATTTGTTTTGTAGTGACTTTTCCTACTGTTTTTATTTTGTTGTACCCTAGGCACAGTGGACAGTAGTTGTAATGTCCTAACTTGGGCTGGCACCAAATGAGGGTCTAAGATATAGATAAGATAGAGATGAGACGAAGGGGCTGGGTGGAAGAAAATATAAGGGAAGCTGCAAATATGTGGACTGGGTAGCATAAGGCAGGGTGTGATAGCAGAGGTGTGAGGAGAGCTCAGCGTTAGCGTGGAGGCCTAAAGGTAATGGATGGGAAACAAAAGCAATCAGGGCTGCAGAAGGGAGCTGGGGGTGTGATGATGAGGAGGATGTGAACAAAAATCCATAGGACACCAAGCTTCATTAATCTGCTCACAGAACAACTTGTTTAATTACTTTGATTACAGAACAGGGTATATTCTAAAATGTGTGGATGGTATGTGCATGGGAGGGGTTGCAACCACCTCGCTGGACAAAACTGGAATTCAAAATGATCTGGATATCTAGAGAGATGGACCAAAATCAATAGGATGAAGTTCAGTATGGACAGGTGCAAAGTGCTACATTTAGTAAGGAGAAGTTGAATGCACAAGTATAAAACAGGGCATTACTGTCTAGGCAGCAATACTGCAGAAAAGGAACTGTTTTACCATGAATGGCATATGAATCAACAACATGACACTGTTGCAGAAAAAGACGTATCTCATTCTGGGGTGAATTAAAAGAAGTTTTATGCAAAATGAAGGTAGAAAAGTTTCTGCCCCGTCTGATGTTGGTAGGTCTTGACCTGCTTGTGTTGTGGTATTGCCACTTCAAGAAGCTATAGAAACCAGACAAAAGACAACTGCAGAATAATAAGACTCAAAAGAAGTTTAAAAAGGATGGACTATGGGGAGTGAGCAAAGAAATTTAGCTCTGTCAGTCTCAAAGTCATGAGGAGTTTTGTGTTTTTTGAATAAAAACTGGGCATATGTGTAATGGAAGGAAAATACAGGCCAAAAAGACTTAATCATGGCGACGAAACAGCGTGTGACTGGTTGTAAAATTCACCAAAGGTAATTTTACCTACCTGTGTCCTCAGAGGTGAGTAAAGCTCTGAAAGAGAAATATCCGTAAGAGACATACAGTTTATATTTTTATGTAGCGTTCATAATCTTAAATTTCTGAAGTTCGTGCTTCTTTAGACTGTACTGCAAAACTTTGAAAGTCATTCTAATTGCACTCTTATTTATAAATTGCTTTCTTGGCCACACAATGCCACTCACAGCAGATTAAACCTGAGACTCTCTCTATCTCTGCCTTTGTTTTATGGAAAAGGTTGATAAGTGATTTACTCTCTGTAGAGTGCTTTACAAATGAGCTCTTAGATAAGTGATAGGGAGAAAGATTTTTTCATATGGAATTCTTTTCCATAGAGAATAAATGGGTTGTTTTTCTAAATACTAATGTAAGTATGTATGGGCCAGATTCTCAGCCAAAATAAATTAACAGAGTCAATATTGATTTACACTAGTTGCAAAGACTTTCCCTGTAATATTTTTCCCTTATAGTGTAATTTTTCTCTAATGCAAAACCTAATTTCTTCTTCCTGAACTCAAATTCTGAACTCCAGTAATTCCTGCATCTGTTTATTTACTTCTTATGTTGTATTCTTTTAGTTGGGTTTATTAACATGCTATTTTTTCTCTCCTGTTCAACAGTATGTGCACTGCATGTTTAAGCTCTCATTTATAGTCTGTGTTTGCTTTCTGTGATACTGTTTTGTTGAAAATCAATAAAAAGACAATTTAGGGAAAAAATGTTATTTTCTCTGAAGTCAAGTTAAAGAAATTGCCACTAATTAACAAGGGAGCCCAATCCTGCAGTCAGTAAGTGCTTGGATTTCTCACTGACTTCCGTAGGATTTAGTAGTGTACATAGATGCCAGAATATTAATCTGTTGTCATAGCTGGAAGCTGGGCCTGTGTAAGAAAATTATGCTTAGCTCTGTGCAAATCAGTTCAGCTTCAGTAAAAAGGAAAAACCTTCCAGCCTTCTCCCCAGATATGAAATAAAATGTTTAGGAAAGTCTGAGAGGAATTTGTGATTCCAACTTCTAGCAGAAGTTCTTAAAAAACCATTTAGAAAGGCCTCCAATTTTTTGGTGCTTACTTGACAGATCTCCACTCCACATATCTACTGAGAACTAGACAGCTTTAAGGTAGTTGCACAAAAGCATGAAAACCCTTGGCTTGGAGGCGTGAAAATATGAGGTTGTATATAAGACATCAACAAAACAGTTGATTTGAAAGCTTACACCACTAGATTAGCATATATGGGAAATACATCTGGGGGAGCATGCTTAAAACTTGACGGAAAATGTTCACAGCTGCACACAGCTTTTGGGTGGTTTTTTTAGAAGCTGGAAGTAGTGTATTAAATGAATGTCTTGCCTTACTTATTTCCATAAGTAAATGGTGCTGCATGAAGAACAAATCTGTACCTGCAGTTCCATCTATCCCACGCACTGATCAGTGTGCAGATAAATGCATTTTAATAATTTATTATCATTTAACTTTAGTGGAGCTTTATTATGCTTTTCGTTCTTGCTGTAAATATGTAAAATGCTGTTAATCAACCTTTGTTAGTGAATATTTGATTAATAGCCAGCAGATGTACTTGCCTCTGCATATATCTTGTTAAATGCAATGTACCAACACATAATTCATTATTTTAATAACACATTGGGCTAATAAATCAAAAGAACTCTTGAGACTACAACAGCCAGAATTACCAAGGGAAAAGCAGTGTGTTGTTTTAGAAGGAATACATTTGTGCATTGTTCTAGGTATGATACAGACTTGATAATCAGGTTCCTGTGACTCCCAATATCACATTACTAAGGACTAAGGACTAGTAAACAACAGGTCTTTCCCCCCACCATCACCTTCTGTTAGACAGTGAAAAAAAATCAATCCCAGACCCAAAGACCTTACAAATCCAAAGAGACAGGATGAATGAAGTTGAGGAAAAGGAACAGCGGGTACTGAGGAACATGCAATACGACATCTGCAAATACCCTTTTCACTGCCTGATGCGTGTAGTTGTGTAATTTCAGTCTTGCTGGTGGATTAAGGTTAGGAAGGTGATAGTTAACTGAAGAAACAAGAGAAAAGAATTTGTAGTAATAGCCAAACTGCAGAGAGGGGAGAATATTCAGTCAAAATTGTGGTAGGGAGCAGCCGCCCGACACTGTTGGTGTCCATCAGTGCCTGTGTGAACTGCAGCACACTGCATTGAAATGTGTGAGTGATGCTCCATTTGACTGCCCTGATATTTTCTTTAATCAGCAATCACTCTCCATCCAGAGTTTTATGTTCAAAATCTTTATTCAGTGCTAATCACTGACAATCTGTGGTGACAGTTGCATTACCAGAAAAGTTCTGTTTGGTGACATATGTCATTCAGTTCCTGAAGTTCAATGAAAAGAGCTCTCCAAGTGGAATAGCTCCATGGGTGAGGTAAAGTTCTGGAGCCAGGGACAGGTTAGGGCTGATGGAGAATAGTGGCTATGCTATAGAAACCTTTCTCAGAATTAGGTGTCCTAGAGGGGATGTGTCATAGAAACCTTCAGCAGTAGTCGTGGTTCGTTTTGCATGTCAAATTGGGCAGCTTTTCATCTGATAAGGCATCTGACAAGACATTGATTGGGTCACTGATACTAGCAAGTCCAGAATCCTTAGTGGAGCAAATGAGCTTTTCTGATAAACTGATGCTAGTCATTGCAGACATTAACTGATAAACATTAGATTTTTGCTTCCATCACAGTTGCAATTCTTTATTGGAGTGTTTTTTCCTGGAATGCTAGTGATCAAAACATAAAGGCCAATAAAGCATGTAAATGAATGAAATACAGAGTCAAAGTCAGTGGAAATGCATCATTTTTTGCAATGAGGCAAGCTCAGCTGACCTTAATTTATGCTAATTACATCTTTTCCAAAATATTTAGCATTTAGGATCATAGAATCATCAAATTTTAATGGTTGGAAGGGACCTCTGAAGGCCCTGTTTATGGAGGACTCTGCCTCAACTCCTTGCTCAAAGAGGGTCAGTTTAAGTCACGCTCCTCTCCTTTGGTTGCAGTTCAAGCATCTCCAGGGATGGAGGTTCCACAGCCTCCCTGGACAACCTCTTCCAGCTGTTGATCACACCACCCTTAGCATGAAAAAAATTCTAGTATTTAATAGAGTTTCCTTCATTAAAACTTTAGTCTTTGACTCTCACCCTTTCACTGTGCACCTCTAAGAATAAAGTCTCTCTTCTCCATATCCCCCATTAAGTAGTTGAAGACAGCAATAAAAGAGGGTGTATGAGGCAGAAAACAGCTACTTAGACGAACAGTATCATTGTTAGATCTTAAGTATATTATGGCTCCATTGCTATAAATCAGAATACTTACAAACATTAGCACATTTATATGCAGAAGTACCCTATGAAGTGGGAGAGTAATATTATCTACATTTATTCCCAAATATGGAACGAAAGTAGAGAGAAATGAGGTAATCTGCATAAATCCTGAGACTTCTAAGCCAAGACCGAGCTTTAATTCCTTGAGTCCCAAATCAATATTTCAGCCACAGGAACAACCCTTCCCTGTTCCACATTGCCAATTTATAATAGAAAGTATATCTTATTTATAACAATGTGGCAGTTGTGGATATTTTTAATGGCAAGTGCTATGAATAATATATAGTATAATGCACGCATCCACCAACACAGCTGTGCATATGACTTACTGTTCTCTGATATATTTTGCAGACTTCTTATTTGTGGTGACCTGGGCAATATGTTTGATTCAATGAGGGATTATCAGATTTGATAGTCCTTGTATTTAATTCTGTGACTTGGTTGAAAGCTATACTGCTTTGCATTGATTTCCATGTGCAATTAATAGGTTTTGTCAGCGACAAGTGCATGCAGCAATAATATACTCTACTCATTTCAATCTCTTATGTGTACATTCCAAATCTAAATAGCACCTGATGGACAAAACTTCCTGAGGAGTGATGGAAAGGTAGTATTAAGAACTGCATGTGTAATACTATAATAATTTTCAGTAGTGAAGTAAGAAATAATTCCATAGAAATCTGAGTGACTCAGAAGCTTAGATGTCTTCAGATCATCACCATCGTTAAATGGCTTTCTTTGTACTATGTTTTGCTGACGCTTCCAGTACAACTGAATGTTAAGTCAGCTGAAGAAAATAGCAAATGGTCCCTTGAAACATTTAATGTCTTCACTCTGTCATCCCTTCAAGTCTTGACCCGTGTACAACTAATAGATAACAGCAGGGTGTATGGTCATTCTGAGATACCTTAAAGAGAACTAGTTCTGAAATGGGATTTGTGTATCTTGGGGAAGTATCATCTATTACTCTAGGTTTGTTCCAAATAATAATAAAAAAAAGGCAGAATTTCTCAAAAGTCTTAGAGATTGTCTTAAAATTAACTTTGCTGAGATATTTTGTTTTGCTCTTTTGACATTCTTAAGTTGTGTCTTTTTGATAGGTATCATTCAAAATATAATCTAAAAGAGATTGGTATCTCTTCGTAAAGCACTTCAATTATTCCAAATCTGCATATTCAGACATAAAACTATTCTGCTTAAGAAGTGCAGCTCTAATCTGCAGTGAAGTTGCTAACTTTTTCATATGCTCAATATAGAAATGGACCATGATGGGTAAGAGTGTTTCAACATTACTCCTGTCAAACTTCCCAGAACTGAGACTATTAGAATGTAGTCCAAAATCTCCTCTCCCTTTGCTTTTTCAAAAATATCTGAACTTCATCTAAATTAAAAAGTTGCCTTGTAGTATTGCATTGGTATTTTATAGAACTCCCTTTAGAACTTTACAGTGGACCTTTAATTTCTGTTAGAAATGAAAAATAAAGTTAGTATTGAAACGCAGGCCACAGGTCAAAAAAATCTCTGGCGTTTGTTAGCTGCATATGTTCTTATAGAGCTATTGTTAGTACAATTGCATGTGGCTGCCTTTGAAACATTAATGGATGATGTCTTCATAGTGCAACAGTGTGACTGGAAATATTATTCCTGGTTTCCTGACAGATATTCAGAGAAAAGGTAGAAAAATGGTGAGACTTAGCTCACATAACTTTAGACAACTGAAAAATAAATTTCTCATCTAAATAAGCTAGATTCCTCCTATATTCAGTAGAGAGAAGGGGACTTCTACAAGGTGAGTCATTCTGTTTGTTTCAGGAAGGTACTGTTCATCTTGGTAGCCTAGACAACTCGCTCAGACGCCAGCTTTCAGATAATGATCAGAAATAATGATTCAGAGTCCAACTGGTCTGCACAACTAAAACAAGGTCTCCAGAGAAAAAGCTATCATTGCCATATCCTCCATGCATTACAACATAGACCCATAGCAAGTAATTTAGTCATCGCTTCTCAGAGAATTTCACATGCTATAACCCTAGGAACAAAGTACCCAGATTATGTGGGAATATTTACCAAAATGGGAGTGTATATTCCCTCAGATTTTGCAAGTCTTCTGTTTCCACAACTAAAAGAAGAGCTACACACCTCTGCCAAGCATTCTCATCCATTTTGCATTTGGAGATGTTTCATTGGCTGCATTTTCCCATGCTTTTTGAATCTTTCTTCATTAGAAGCCTCTAGCATCTGACAGGTAATTTGCCTGCCTACAGCTTCCTCTATTAACACTACCTCTAGACTGAGTGCATAGGACAAAATGGAAAATGGATGTTGTGCCACTTAATGGAGTGTCTATCCCTCGTCTGTTTTCAGTCTGTCGTATGTCTTTCCTACCTCTTTCCTGTGGCGGTACTGGGGAGGAGGGAAGTTGCTTATACCTGTGTAGATGTTTCTATTGCGTATTCCACAGATGTTTGTTCTAAACCAATGTTTGCTGCTTGTTATTCAAAAGGATGACTTATGCAGATGTTCCTATCTCTATGCCCTCCTGTCTTTTCCTCTGTCTCTCTCTTGTACATAAACAGATTGCACTGATTGTTTCCCTTTTTCCTCCTCCAGAGAACTAAATCCCAAGCCAGTCCTCTAGATTTTCTTTATTTATTCCTAAGCAGCAGTTCATTTAGGCATATGGCTTTTTCTCCTTCCTCCTCATTTGGACAGATGTTTTCTTTTGACTTAGTATGTTCTTAATCCTTGAGAGAAATCAGAAAATGTACATGATTTGTCAAAGAAAACAAAAAAGCCCACTGTATTGTGATATAGCCCACTTTCCAGTTGCATGTTGCTTTAATGCCGTGACTTCCACATCTAGACCAGTAATACAACAAGATCGGATAGTGTATTCTAATTATACCAGGATCCCAGGGTGATGGGTGCTTTGCAAAGGTAAGAGAGAAAGATTTCCCCCCACCTGAAGTAGCTTCTGCCCATGGGAAGAGCACTGCAACCAGAGAGGATTCAAAGTAGGGATGAGACTTTGTGCTGTAAATGTTAAGCAGTGGTCAGCACACACCCACTGCCTAATTATAATGATTGGTTTAGTAGGTGAATGCCTGAGAGGGAAGAATTTGTATCAATAGATGTCTGATAAATAGCAGGCAGAAAATGCTGAAGGTATATTTAAACAATCATACTAAAACATTTTAAATTATTCCTGGGCCATTCTGAGGTCAGCATTAGAATATTATTTCAAAAATTCAGATCCCAGTTTAGAGCTCCCCTATTGCAGCATGAGGAATACTAATGTAAGCCCTGCCTGTGTGAAGAAACACTTCCTTGCAATGATGCTATTTTTATTTGCTTTTAATTTCCTCTCATAATAAACTTATTCTTAAACTGGAGGTAGCATGAAAAGATGCATTCTTATGCATGCACATGATCTGCACAACCAAAATGAAATCTTAACATGGGAAAGTTTTACTTTCATGAGCTAGCAGCAAGCTGGGAGCTGTGTCTATACTCTTGTGCAGGGCTTTTTATTCAGTGTGGTCTGTCTCTGTTTCAGACTTTCAAATGAATGAAAGAATCTATTTCTAAACCCTTCCTCACTACATGCTATAGTTCTTTCTAAATTAATGATTACAACCAAGATTTTAATATGATACCCTTGTCTTTCTCACCCTAAGCATCCCACACACATTCTCACCTCCCACTGTGACAGTTGAAGGAGCAAGAATGAGCACAGCCCCAGTATAAGCAAAATCAAAGAGATTTATTCAAGGGTTATACGGTTTTTGACTTGATGCAAGAAACTTTTCTTGTGACAATAGGCTGTTGGCTAACATTCAAGGTGATCTTCTCTGAGCCTCATTAAGCTGTCTTCAGTAGTTAGGTTTAAAATGGGAGGCTGGTGGCTTCCCACCCGTCTGAAAGAAGAAAGGATGAGATTCATCTCTGCTTGTAGCTCTTTTATGGCTGAGTAAAGTGCCCTGACTGATATTCAGAGTGACTGAATACAGAGTGAAGAATGCTGGTTCCAGTGAAGTCTACACAAGAGATATAAACTCTACTGAATTAGCTCTTCAAATATTTTGAAGTCCTGCTGTATTAATAGGCTTATTTTTCAGCATGACCCTGAACAGACCCGAAAGACTATTGGTGTGTGTAAGGCACTCAGTAAAAGGGATGGAGAGTTCAGCTTTTTCTGGGTACTAGAATCAACAGGGTTGCTGCTATGACCTTCAGATCTGGCTAGGAATAAGAACTTTATAGTATAATGAGATCATATTTTATGTGTGGGCAGGAAGAAAAGCTTGAATAGGGAGAATTTAGGCAGTCTGTGAGAAATGGGGGATTCACAGCACTTGCTGTCTGAAGAAAGAAGCCTCAGAATTGTGATTATAGTTGTATGTGCCTCTGAAAAGCATCTAGAAGAGACAGGATGAAGAAGGGCAACATTTAGCCAACGCTGCCAAATCCCATTGCCAAATTCTCCTCATCCCTTTGAATAACTGAGACAGTGGAGCTGGAGGAGATGCAAGTCCCATGATGTTAAAAGCCTTCCCCCTTTCAGAAACTGCAGAAACAGGGTGTTTGTTTTGGATAGAGGATTCCAAGAATAGGAGCAAAGTATGAATATACAGCGAGAGGGGGCAGGCAGCCTGCCGGCCCGTAGAGAAAACAAGCAGCACAGGGAATTTCCTAGGCTGAACCCCACAGCTAGACAGATATTAGTATTGCTTACATTTGATACTGTCATTCTGCTTGGAGGAGGGAGGGTTTTTTCAGACGGTCTTGACATCATTTCTCTCTCAGAAGTGACAATACTTCTCCCTAGTGCCCTTCCTGGAGCCAGCGTGTCAGGGGGGAGTTGAGGCTTTGGGCCAAGAGAGGTTCTTCTAGCTTTTGTTTTGAGTACATGAAGTCAGATTGGTGTTTAAGCTGCCTAGGATTTCTGGAATTCACGTCATCTGTTTTCACTGCTCTTGGCATGTACTGAAAGTGGTAAGACCTGCAAATATTAATTAAATAGCCTGCTGTAGGTACCTGTAGAGTAACTCCACTGAAGTCAGCTGAATGTGCTGCTATTTCCATACTGGATAAATGAAGGATGCAGAAGCACAGAAATTCTTCTCAGAATAAAATCATCCCCCCAGATGTTATTTATTTGGGTAGAAATGGGTCTTTTCAGCTATAGCAATATTCTTCAAAACCCTGCCTTGCTATACAATATTGCTCTTTTATTAAGCCGTAATACTAGTAGAATGTTTTAAGCATTATGCTGTGAATCTCTTGCAGATGAAATGCTGCAACAGGAATATCTGTACAATAAGGAGATTGGAGGATGCTTTTCTGTACAACTTTATCATTCAAATGGTCTGGAGGATCTGCATGACTGAAAACCAACAAGTAAATAAAGCCCTCTCTATTATATATCCAAGTGGGTAAGTTTTGAATGGTGGGGAGGAATATTTAAATGATCATGTGAGGCTAAATGGTGCTGCATGGAATGAGTGACTGAAATGACATTCTAATCAAATCTGACAGCTCTATTGCATTGTAATTATAGACTGCCAGAGGCGCTTTTTAGACTATCAGTGCTTTTGGGATAGTTTGCATCTAAATTAAAATTGAACTTCAAAGCAGTTTGATGGGGATGTGTTTCCAAGGAGTTTCAAAAAATGTGAAAGACACTAACTGATTAGCATTATGTACTGTACCAGCTGGCTGCTACTGTAAAAAAAATAAAAAGTAGCAGCCTTGCTGATAATCAGAAACTGGTATCTTGAATCCTATTAATTTTCTTTTGAATTATTTATGGGGGGGGGGTTTTGTTCATATCATGCACTTCCTCTCAAATGTTTATTTAGTTTCTCTGCAAAGGAAAAAAAAAATGGGGAGGGAGAGAAAGAAATCTGGGAAATTGCCAAGGGTTAGCTCACCAGCAATCTGTTTAGATGTCCTCTTCTCAACTGAGCCCTGCTCTGCTAAGTATTTATGGCAATGTTTAACAAATAAATCTCACCCACCTCCCCATTTACCATAAAACACAAGAGTAAAATGCTTCAAAGGAGGTTTAGGTCTTTCTTATTAGGGAGAGAGAGTGAAATTCCATGAATATATGTTAATTTCTGAAACAGGCAAAGCATAGATTTGCAGCTGCAAACATCTGCCTGGCTGCTTTACATATGTTCTGCCTGAAGTTTCTTTTCTGATCACATTCTAGACAACAACAACAATAAGATATTCACAGCTCCACAGTGTCTTCTCTTTCTTGTCAAATTGTTCGTTTACTAATTGGAAGCAACAGCAGATTCTCAGGACTTGATCCTCTCTTCAGCAACGTGCATGCATTGCCACACTGTAAAGTCAGGCAGTGTCTCAACAAGCTGAATCAAAACGCATGGCAACACGGGCTGTGTGCTGGAAGGAAGGAATACCAACCTGGTTCTCTAAAGGATTTACATATCTAAATCCATTTCAGGAACCTAACTCCACTGATCTCAAAAAGAGGTTAAACTTCAAATACCTCTATGTGTTTGTCTGCCAGTTTCTCATTAGCTCCTGTGCTTTGACAGGGATCTTCTGGATTAATTATTTTTGCTTCCTTTCCTCCTCTCCATTTCTTACTTCTGCTTTCTACACTTTAGTCCACTTTGTTGGATTCACCCAGCTTCAAATCCTTCAAGAGCTGCCCTGCGGAGACATAACAGCGAGACAGTCCAACACCCTCTCTGCAACGATGGCAGCGGCTGCACTCTTCAGAAGAGTGGGATGAAATCGTTACGAGATACACAGGTTATACTTTTTCCACACATTTATTCCTGGCTAAAAAAAGTGACTAGACTCTGCTTGGATGCAATTTTACACAGAACTAATTTCACAGAATTTGATAGGTGAAAGAAATATTAGCTATATAAAACAGGAATATATGGACTGACTTCTGAATTTCCAGTACTCTTGCCTGATATCTGTGAGCCCTTTCAAGACTTTTTTCTGGGGAGGGGACTTACATGGATGCATTCACCATTTCCCACCTGCCTACAGTGCCAATTTGTGTAAATTTGGTGTAGGCAAAATCTATGTAAGCAACGTGTGCAATCAACTTGAAGCTTGGTTACTGTTAGACCAGTTTTTAAGAAAGAGATAATTTTTTGCAAACATATCTAGATCTTTCTGTGCTGATGCACTGACTTCCCCCTGCCGAACAGTGTATTGGGAAAACCTCTTGGAAAAAGGCAATGTTTCTTTCATAGTTTAAATATTACTACATTATTCCTGTGGACTGACTTTGGATTTCTGTGTTTATTCATGATAATTTATTCATGACTTCATTTATGGATAGTGCATGTAGCTAATAGCATCTAGGAACTCTTTACATAGATTGAAAATGGTTGAATGAAAGCATACTTTCTGACTGCATCACCCCTGTTTTTTAAACCAGAACATTAATTCTCACAGAATTAGTTTGTCAGAGAAAGAGAGCTGGTCAGAAAATAATACATCTTTCAGGAAACATTTTTGACAAAATATTAACTATTTTACAGCAAAATTTTGAAAATTCAATCAGGTATCCCTCAACATGACACACTTCCTTTTCAGCAAAGTCAAATGGGCATGCTGAAGCATGCAAACAACATATATCTGATTTGCCCACCCAATCACTATAGCTGCACACATGGACCAAATATTGCGTGTACACATCTAAGTTTATTTAAAGAGCTCTGAGCAAAATTTGGGCTCCTATAACTGCCAACCTGAAATGGCTTGATACAGAAATCTTAAGAGAGCAAACTCAGATTTCAGTGGCAGCTTTGTCTGAATTGTTAGCTTCAAGCTAGGATGCTAAGCACGTGAACCTGATAAGATTAAACATACAAGCTTAATTTTTCTGACTCAGTAGTTGCACTATCTTGGCCCTGTTCACAGTACATATGGTTACACACATGTCCTGATGGAATCCAGGTGAGCAGAGCACCAGATAGCCTCACTCTCTGGAGGTAATTAATAAACCCAGCCTTTATGCATTGCTCATTAGATCTCACTTTAGAGCCCTGTTGTTCCACAGCCAAAAGTTGTTACATTACAGGTAGCCTCACAGACAGACAGAAGCTGTTTCTTGCCCCATCCTGCTAGCTTTTGCATTCAACTGTCATGCATATTGTGACCTGATAACACATCAGGATTTTACTTTTCATAATTCTAACAATGTTTTTCAGTGTTAGAATTACCACCACAAATCATTGCTGCAGGAGTTCTCTTTGCCAAGAAATGACAAGCTATTAAACAAAAATGCTTGAAAGTATTTAAACTGAAAGCTGGTATTCCCATTTACCCCTTGACAACATATCAACCACTTTCAGAGAGAGAGAGCGAGGCAACTTTTTTAGAGCCTCTCTGCTTTACTGCATTCTCTTTCCCTTTCCACCCATTTATATCTCCCCCGCTCACCACATGGAAATTCAGAACATTTCCCCAAAAATAGATTTCAGATCTGAAGCCTGGATATAGATGTGCTGGTAGCTCAGAAATCTTGACATACTTCTGGTGTCTTCAAAGTGTATCTGTCAACCACGGGCCCTGGAAGCAGCGAGAGTGGCTCTTAGTTACAGGATCTGAGGATGCACCAGCCCATGGAGTGTCCTGTCCAGTCAAAGTGGTTCTGTCAGAGCACACTAGAGCTCTGAAACGGGCAGTTATCATAAGTCTGTCCACCTGGGACCAGATCTTGTACCTTCTTCCCACTCTGGTAGTTCACCTTGCGTTATTTACCTGCAATTCCTCCTGCCAGGGCTCACTGTTGGAAATAAGCCCTGACTGATGGAAAGCCAGAAGAGAGGTTGCACACAAACTTCCATGTGCCAAAATTATTCCTACTGTGGCACATCCCTTTTTTATAGCAGCTCTTTCCTCCTTCTGTTCTGCTTAACAAGAGGCAACTATCCTGAAATGTCTTGGATAGAAAGGTGTTTTTGTATGTTTTTCCCCAGCTTCATTTCTGAGTGAAGGGTGGAATGTGGATAGATCCTTTCCTGTTTAGCAATCTCCGTTTCAGCATGTCAAATTTACCTCATGCAAATGTTCTAGCTAACAACAACTTTTAAGAGAAGGCCCAGTTGAGACCAGTTCCTTCAACTAATTAGCACTATATATACCCAAATATTCTGCTTTCAGTTTCTATAGCCATGTTGTAAATGTTCAGTAACTGTTACACAGTACCTTCTTCAAGCAAAGGTCTGTAGGTATGTGTTACTATTAACATGGTTCACTCTTAAAAGGAAATTCAAGAGAATCATTGCTAACCTCTGTCATGAATATAGGGTATAAAGGATGACTCAACCTCTTTATTGTAAGTAACTACCTTAGCAGTATTATTTGCCTTTTAAAGGAATGTATCTTCTAACTGAACCTGGATAACTGACTTTTAGACAGCTGACACAGGATAAGATGTATCACAGCTAGTGTAACTCTATATTACTGTTGGCATCATCTTAGACTGAGTCCTTGGGAACATATGGAGTGCATTGAGTGCGAATAGATTCAGCGATGCTCTTCATGTGTGCTGGCTGGAAAGTAATTGTAGCAAAAAAGAAATCACCAACTTGTACTGGCATGTTCTTCTGCCTGCTTGGATTTCTAAATGTAAGTATCTAAGGCCAGCAAAGTCTTGGCAGTAAGTGAATGCAGATTTCAGGCAGCTATTTCTGAATGAGATGTGGTGGTGACAGCATACCCTTGGGTAATTTGGCTAGAAGTTGTTTCTGTGAATCTATTTTAAAACAAAGAGATGGCTGTTGCCCTCAGAAGTTTATTGGCCTGCTGAGGCACTTAATAAACAATTCGAGACGGTGTGATGATTATTATAACCAACTGGGACTTAAACAGTTTAAGCTGAGTTCCTGGCTTTGCCACAGACTTCCAGTCTGGCTTTGGGTAAATTGCTTAATCTCTCTGTGATCCCCACATATAATACTACTCTCTAGACAGATGTGTTGTGAGTGTGCAGTGGTAAGTGTGTAGTAGGCACACAGATATTGTGGCGTAAAATAACACAACAGTTGCAACTTGGAACTGGTATATTCTCCATTAGGTTGAATCTCTAAATCAAACAATAACATACTTACCTGCATCACTAGAAGAACTGCTACTCAGGAGTAATAGCTGTGGAAAGTGTGCTTACACATAACTTACAGAAAACTAAGAAATGAATTCTCTTTAATGAGTTCATAACATGATCATAAATCAAAAAATGTGCATCTGCATTTTGGGTGTACATTCAGTAGAAGCTAGCCACAATATTTTTTCTCCATGCCTAGTTTGTGAGGAATGAGCAATGAGTCAAAACTTCTCCATTTTGCTCAGTTGCTGATTTATGTGCATATGTTTCTTCGGGAGAAAAAAAACAGAGGATTTTTTTTCCCCGAGCCTGTAGAAGTTATAGGGGCATTCTTTTGATTAGGACTAACAGTCCCTGAATGATTGATTTTAAAGTGGTTTGTCCTCATTGGTTCTGCTGACCTTAAAGATTAGCATGCCAATGTGCAGTAATGCACTGTCTTGGGAATAGGGTACTATTCACTTCAGTTCTCAGAAGAAAATACAAAAATTGCAGAGTCTTTGGAAAATAGAGCTTTAGCATAAGCCTAGGGAAAATTTAGTTGGGATAATATTCAATTGATAAAACATCTCAGATTCAGATGCTGGGAGAAAACTCCATTCAGTCATTTAGTCTCAGTTCCACCATGTTAAGTTTATTATGAAAATAGAAGTGACAGATAAAATGATTTGTTGGTGGGCACACAGTTTTTTGGTGATAGAATTGGGGATAGATCTCAAGTCTGCTGTGCATCACTGTTGTTCTTTGAGCCTTGTCCAGATACAGTGACATACTGTGTCTAGTGAGACGGCACTTGAAAAATTCTGGCTATAAGGCTGTAAAGAGTGACTTATCTCAAATATAGGGAAGCACCAAAGCTACCTTGCAAGCAACTCGGTTATCTTGCAGCAATGAGACCTTCTCACTTGAGAATGCAACTGTTAGAATGTCCTTAGCAGTGTTTTGGAGAACAATATGTTTTGGGGAATAAGTTTAAAATAACAATAAGGGCAGTAGGTGTTCAGAGTCCTCAGTGCATAAAGTCAGGATAATCAGTGGATACCCAAGAGGCCAACAGGCATTCCAGGTTCAACTCATCTCTTAACTTACTACTAGACATTTTTTCAGTTTAATGTACTTCAGGCCTGAAATGCAGAAGAAACAAATGAGCAATAGGAAGAGAGAGCAGAGCCTTTCTTTTAAGTATGGAAATTCTTCTTCAAATGTCTTTGTTGACAGCTGGCATGGCACAAAATAAACATAGGTCTATTTGCAAGTAAGCAAGAATTAGCATAAACAGCAGCTGCTGCATTACCAAAAAACATGTAACAATAAAGAGGTTTTTTTTCTACTTTCAGAAACAAAGGTAGGTAAAAAGCCTGCATGAAATAATGAGTAAGTTAACCACCTGTTAAAGTTCTGAGCACCTACAAAATGAAAGAGTCATTGGTTGATGGCATAAGCATTTTTCTGAATCAAGTTTTCTAATTAAAACTGAATCTGTCCTTATGAGGAAAAAAATGCAGTGCAGTATCAAAAATGTCCTTTTGCTCACACTTCCTCTCTCCCAAAACAGTGGAATTCCGACACTTGCTTTCTCAGTTGCTTTCTTGCTGCATCCAGACAACTGTGTCAGATTTTTCTGAGCTTGTTTGGATATGATTTCTTACTCTCGCTTCTCCAACTACATGGTATATAAAGTCAAGTCAGGCCATCAGAACATCTGATTGTATTTATGGCCAGATTGCATTCAGCAAGATAAGTTTATGGTCTTTTGTCTCCATTTCTTTCTCTGGTAAAAGCTAGTTAGTAACATACTTAACAGCATTGGCATATTATAATAAAAACTAATGATCCAACACAGTGAAATGCAGAAGCAAGAGAAGAAGCAATTTTAAGTGCATAATTTTAGATTGATCATGCTTGAGTTTATCACTTAATCAGTTTCCCATAGAATGTGCCATACCTATTCAATCAACTTTGCAATGTAAGTTGTGCATCCAGTCTAGCTAACTGCAAGTTCTGCAGAGTAGCTTATCCAGATTTCTTGATACTTAAGCAGCATGGTCCACATCTGTTATTCATTTGTTTGGAATTGCAACTATTTGTCTCTAAATTTTTCTGGCAATAGGCTATTTTTAAAAATGAAAGGACACTAAATAATAGCCCTATTTAGAACTTAAATAAAGCTTTATGCCTTCAAAATGCCTGTGCAACATACAGCCAAATACAAAGTATCTCAAAATCAATGGGAATCTTTCCACAGTAAACTTTGGATCAGAATAGCTGAGTCAGATCCTGATACTATTATGTACCAAAATAATCTCTTTGTTTCATGGGTAATTAAAATTATTTGAGTAAAAAATAACTCAAACTCTGTAAAGGCATCAGAATCTGACATCCTATCCCTGGAGTGAATGAGTGAGCGAGTGTATGTGCGTACAGGTAGCCCTCATGTGTGAAGGAGGAGCTGAGAGGTCTGATGATGTGCTTGTGGCCATGTAAAAAGCTGGTAATCTCCGTCTTTTTCTGTCCTCAAGACAGCAATATGTTAAAGGTATGTGACGATATTGATGGAAGAAATACTTTGGGAGCTTTTGAAATATAAAGCATACATAGATTTTCAATAGCGGTAAGATTTTTTAACATATGGAGAAAATAAGATCTCATAGCTTGCATATTACAGATTGGGCCAAAGTTTCTTCAGTAACAGTTATTAAAAAATGCACTTTTGTGTAGTTCATTTTTCTTTTAATTACAAGAAAAAACACTGCTATTCCCAGTATAGGTGGAGACAGCAACATATAGCCACAGAGATCACTGCCATTTTTACTGTAGTACCAGTCACAAAGTGGGGGGAGTTCACTTTTTATTTCTGAAAACACTTAATCCACCAAAGCTGTCAGTTGGTTATCTGTATACCTGCAAACCAGGGTTTGTGTATATGTGTCTGTTTATATGGAGAAAGACAAGGATCCTTTTTTTCTGTCTGCATAATAAACTCAAATGTGTGAAGCTTTAGATTCCCAAAACAGAACTCCCTGAGGTAAAATCTTATCTCTTTCAGTTTGAATGAGAACAATATTATCTGTCTCTACTCACACTGATTTGGACTGTGATTCATTCACCTCCTCTGAATAACACCTTACTCTGTGAAGAGCTGTGTATAATCTCCATGAAGCTTCTCTTGGAGTAAGGTAGCTTATACAGGATGAAATTATCGTTTGGTCCTTCTTACTTAACAGCAGCAACAACAGGTGAACAAGAGCTGCTCCAAATCCTAACCCAAAATATAAATCCATCCTGGGGAACATTTGGCTTTTCTATTTTTATGGTATGTTTCTGATATGAGATTGAAATTCAGACTCTGACTGGAAATAGAAGAGTTGAGGTCTTGCCAGATCAGACCTTTTTGATTTTACAGAACAGATAAAATATTCTAGGGAAGAAAATACATAGTCCAGGTGCTGGATGGGGTGCAAGAGAACTGGATGAATAGTTCACTGAATTCAGATTTCAAGTTTTCCTTTTGATTTCGCGAAGTCCAGTATGTTATACTTGGATTTGATTCTTTGGTGACTCCTAAAAGATTTGCTGTGATTCACTGTGGTCACTGTGTATCTGCCTCAATCCTAACCTCAATCACGTGCATAATACTTTCTTCTGACATAGGATTGTTGTGACAATAAATCGTATCAGCGATTGATTGGAGTCAGAAACTGCACTGCTGGTAGGCCGCATAAGTAGATACAACACAGTATGGAAACAAATCTGATCAGTGTCTGGACACTGCATTTTCTTCTCCAAAGGGAATTTCTTTTAGTTCATTTCCCTCTGCGGAGCTGCTACTTTGGGTATTGTTCTCCTAAGTCTTTCACTTGGCTTCTCGTTTCTCCTTTGCTTGCCTCCCCTCATACTTGCAGTGCTGTGTAGCAAATAAAAAGCTTCTGCCTGTGGATCTCAGGCAGCCCAGCTCCTCTACCTATCCATTTACCTACCCTCCAGTCTTGCACTAAAAAAGAAAAATCAAATATTGTTTTTTCCTACAACAATTTATGTGCAAGTAGAGGTCCACTTGATCTTCCTGCTTATGCAAAATTTCAAACTGTCACATCTGAGAAATGTCATTTCTCCCTGACAATTTCAGGTTTTTGTTCAGGCAAATTCTGGCTTTCAGTGCTCGCTCAGGTGCTGGAGTTGAAAGTCAACAATATTGGTAGGCTGGTGCATTATGCATTACCTCTCACTAGATATTATAAAGGCATATTTTTGAAGAGAAAATTATAGCTGGCCAAAAGCAGGGAGTTTTCCTACTGTTGGAGAGAAAATGTGTGGAGAATAAAGGGGTTTTTTTTGAATACATATATCAAGAAGTAGATGAATTACATGCTCACAATGCACACAAGAGATGGCTCTTACCTTCATGACTGTTGCAAGACAATGTGCAATTTCTACAAAGTGAGGTGAACCATCCTGCTTTGCTGGAAACTATTTCTTCCATCTATTTTGTTCAGAGTTGCCTCTTCACTTAATATATGATAAGCCTGGAATGCCTTTTTTCAACTATACAAATAGGCCCTTCTGTTCTAACAGAAGTAATTGCTGTGCTCATTATTTGTGTCTGATTTTTTAAATACACTGTTTTAATAATGTATTTAAAATAGTGACAGTCCAGGAACATTGGATTTGTGGCTTTGGATCTGTTAACAACTTTGGATATGATTCTGTATATGACTTTGAGTAAATTTCTTAACAGTTTTGTGCCTTGGTTTACCTCTAAATAACAAATGCTATTTGTTGCTGTTTTTTGAAATTTCCTGAGCTGTTATTGGGGAATGCCCATGTAGAGCACTTTGCAGAGTACAGAAGGTCTTTGAGTCCTTCCAGCTGTGTTGAAATTTATTCCATACTGCCACTGGAAAGAAAGAAAGGAAATGCTCCCTCTCACTGCATCTCAAAGACCTTTAGCTTCTTAATATCACAGGAAAAATCCGCAACAGAAGACAGAATTGAACCACAGTTTCTTGAATCCTATTGCATTAACCACCAGCCCATAGCCTCCCCCTCTGCTGCTGTCATTTATTTTTGCAGCTGTAGTCTGAAATGTTTTTGATTTTCAGGACTGTATGATGTTGTTCGTTTGGGCATCTCTCCATGCTGTGATCTTCCCCATGCCATCACTTCCTGTTCCTTTAAGAACCCAACAAGGATGTGAATTAGCAAAGAAACAGCAATGCAGATACAGGTCAGTCAGTTTGCTCAGGTTTTGGCTTTTCTTGCTCTTTTGTGCCTTCGCCTTCCACCTTGCCAGTCATTCAGTCAATGCTTTTATTCTCCTGTCTAGTCTTCCTGCAGTGAATAACTTCACTGTCTGCTGGGGACCTAATAATTTGCTGCTTTTTATTTTAATGAAAAAGCCCTGTTCTCCTGATAGCAGCCCTCCCTGAGCTGGGTGCATGCAAGCCCCTTCTCATCTGCTTGTTCTCCAAAACCCATATTCTGTGGGGAGTCTGCGAGCTCTTATTCTCCCCCTCTGCCTCTGGTGCCGCAGCCAGTCTTGAAAGGAGGCCACTTAAAAAGAGAGAGCAGCAGCAATATGGCTTATGAATTCCTGGCACATTGCTTTACCCTGAAGGATATATTAAACAATAAGCTTTTTTTAAACAAAGGCCTCTAGTAACCTCACCACAGGCACTGGCTCTGCTGATACATTATTAATTTTAGGCTTCAAATTATCTGACGGACATACACCTTGCCTGCTCATAGCACTTGCTCAGCAGGCAGATATTACCTCTTTCAGAAATGCTGCCTTCCTTTCTAATCTGACTGTTTAAAGAATATAAACTTCAGTTTCTCAAAGTGACAGCAGCAAATATTCAGCCTAGAAAGCGGGAGTGAACGAAGCAAGGCGTTAGAAACCCTCTTATGAAAGTCCACTGTTAATAATCGAGAGAAGAATCAACACTACATAAATTAAAAATGGATAAATATGGAGAGCCAAATTGCTGGTAAATATTAAACATGTCCTTTCTCCTCTCAAGTAGGTAGATAGGCTACTTGTGTCTTAAACTTTCATCAGGCTCTGGCACAGAACTGCTGTGTCTGCTTAGATTCTTACTTAGGCTGATTGTGCAAAGGCAGTAA
The DNA here is from genome assembly GCF_028389875.1 of Rhea pennata. NCBI lineage: Eukaryota > Metazoa > Chordata > Aves > Rheiformes > Rheidae > Rhea > Rhea pennata. The sequence goes on along the minus strand of NC_084679.1, from coordinate 5,262,697 downwards.
ATACTCATCATTTGCCTCCCAGGGATTGCGCCAGGTATTTTCAGTAGGAGAAGTGGTTTTTGATTGTAATTCTACCATGCTTTCTATAATTAGATGATGGGAATTTTAAAGCATCTGGTGTTCCAAAAAAGTGCTTTTTTTTTTTGTGAACTTGGCTATTGGCAGTCAATGCGCTGAAGTGCCAGCTCCCGTTGGGACAGAGTCTGGCCCTGGAGTAGGTGGCTGGTGCCATGTGCTCAGTGGGCAGCAAGGCCATGGCGGGGGCTGCGTGGGACATGGCTGGTTGTCACTCAAGCCCTGCTATAAGCCTGGTGCAGCCTGAGGCCCTGGGGGGTGGCAGGATCCCTCAGGCTGCAGAGGGAGAAGTTAGAAGCACTTAAGAGAGTAAGTCTCCTTCTCAGGTGGTTTTCATGGCCCACATGGCTGGAATCAAAACCTTTCTTTTTTTAACTGCTGTGCTTGGCAGCTTGCAAGGGGTGGGGGAAGTGGTACATGGGAATACTAAGGTGAAGTCCTGTAGGAAAGGCCACAAGAGGAGTTTTCCTCTCAGATATATTTTACAACACTTCTAGTTTACAAATAACCTCTAGGTTGCTGCCTCTGTGCTGAGGAAGGGAGGAGGAGGGATGGGAAGAGCTTGCAATTGAGAAGTAATTATGACATATGACATAATATAGCTCTGTAAATTGAAATAACCCAATAGCCACAATAATTTGATCAGCCAAGTTCATAATCAATGTTAATCATCGCTCCTGTAAGCAGCCAAGCAAGGCTGAATTTTGCTTAGTTGGCCTTTGCAGATGATTCGGGAGGAAGGCTGCTCTGCATCTGTTGTGTCTACATGTAATTGTTAATGCTTTTTCCTGAGCATGACCGTGCTAAACTGTTGCCTTGCCAAAAGGTGTTACAGATCACAGCACTGATATAACTTTAAAGTATAAAATGCTCTGTATTTGTATTATGCAAATTACTTCTAGCATGATGAATGGGACTCAAGGGACTGCATTGCAGGGGGATTTTAGTTCCCTTGGAATCTGGGAAGACAGACTGGGTCCCTCTGCTGCGTATTTGCAGTGATCAATGTTAGCTGCAAAAAATTCTTACAGCTGCTAGAGCTGTAGTGCAAGATTGTACTTACATCTTTGAAATTGTTGTGCCTTTCTTTTGCCCATTAGGTGAAGTGTAGGGTTTTTTCTTCTGTTGGTACTTTGGGAAATATACCATTAAACACCTAACAGGATTCTGAATTTCCTCTGTTGGGGGTATCAGAGGCTTCCTTCATGCTGCAGAGCTTCTGCTAGCTCAAGATTCCCCTTTCCTCTGCAGCCTTGAAACTGTAACTTTATCACAAGCAGAGGACTGTTGTCATTACCGTGCATGCTTGTGCAGAAATAAGGAAAGTCTGATCATGTAATGAGTCTGTGCTGCAACTGCTGAAAGGATAGGTATGTCTGTTTGCACGCAGACTTAAGGAGAAATTGTGCAACAGTTCTAAAACTTGCAATTGTAGTGCTTAGAGAAGATGCAGACTACAGAACCAAACTTTCCCAGAGTTCAGGGCCTATCTTAGTCTTAGATGTTGCTGTTTCACTGCCGTCATTAAGCTCCTCTCTTTGCCTGCTGAACATGCTCTTAAGTTTCCCATTTATAGTGTGGTAATTATCTTAATCATATTAAAGTACAGAAGAAACTTCAGTGAGGAAAAAAAAACCTTACTGTTCTTCTTCAGCAAACTTTATTTCCTTTAATGTTCTGTGTTTGTATCTTATTGCCTGGACTTCTCCCACTAATAAGCTTTTAATGACTGTTCCCACTGATATCAGCGGCAGATTTGTTGTATGCTCTCTTTGTTTCCTGGAATAAAATCAATTAAGCTCCTTGTCTCTCTGACCCCATCATGTATTAAGGCTTAAAACAACAATTAGGAGCACATTATGGCATTCATTCTTTTATAATTTTGTTTCTACAGACATTCCAGCAAGTCAGGTGTCAGTGCAAAGATTAACTTTGATGCAATACAATGTAGTATGGGTATTAAATTCCTCACTGGTCTAATTACTATACTTACATAATTCACTTTTACAAGAGTGATCTAATGAACCTATGACACTTTTCAATGGCCTTACTGAAAACTTTTTTTGTGAGTATTCCAATAGACAAAGTTACAAATTTGTAATATAAAATTTTGAAGATTTTCACAGATTTAAACAAAATTGAGTTTTTGGAAGGACATGTTTAGAATTCAATATAGAATTTCAACAAGGGATTTCTGTTTTCATTACAGTCTCAATGTGATACCCAGGAATGTGATAACTTCTCTACCTGGTGAGTTATCCTTCCAGTTAGAAATAGGCATGTTATTTCCTTTTCAGTCCACAGATAAGGATATCATAGAATCAGTAAGGTTGGAAGGGACCTCTGGAGATCATCTAGTCCAACCTCCTTGCTCAGCAGGGTCACCTGGAGCATGGTAGACAGGATTGGATCCAGGTGGGCCTTGACTATCTCCAGAGAAGGAGACTCCACAACCTCTCTGGGCAACCTGTTCCAGTGCTCCGTCACTCTCACAGGGAAGAAATTCCCCCTCACATTCAGGCGGAACTTCCTGTGCTTCAATTTCTGCCCATTGCCTCTTGTCACGGCACTACTGAAAAGAGTCTGTCCCCGTCCCCTTGACACCCTCCCTTCAGGTACTTACCCACATTGATAAGATCTCCCCTCAGTCTTCTCTTCCCCAGGCTAAAGAGGCCCAGCTCTCGCAGCCATTCCTCACGGGGCAGATGCTGCAGCCCTCTGAACATCTTCGCAGCCCTATGCTGGACTATATCCATTTATAATTAAAAATGATATACTTAAGAAAATAGGTAAATGCCATGAGAATTGCACATCTTCACTGAAAGAAAAATAAAACACCCTATTGGGGTATGGGCAGTATCGTCACTTGTCCAAAGTAGCTGTTCTTGTCCCTGTTCGTAAATCCTATAGTTCAGTTCATGCCTTCAAACTCATCATGATAATTCACTAATTAAAAAACAAACTCTACTTTCCCTAGAGTTAAGAGATGAATATTAGAAAGCAAATGACTCCATGTCAGACAAATCCTTCCTCATAAATAAGATTTCTAAGCACAGCTGCAGTTGTGCTGTGGCCCCACCTCTTCCGTTTGCTGTCTTCATTTCTGTCCAACCAGGAAACTCCATTTCCCTTCAGTTCAGCATCACAGAGACCTTAGTTGCTAATAACGTTGCAGACTGCCTATTGTGTACATAGGATCATGCTATAATGCACAATGTTCTTTCTACCTGTGCCTGAGGCACCCAGAATCTTTGTGTTTCTCAACTCACTGGTGCATTATAGGCAGATGTTTGAGATGTTTGAGACAAATAAGCGGTGGCATCATGTTTAGAGAGGAATAAAGGTAGTTGGCCATGGCTCAGCAGGGCTTGCTGTATTGCACAATTAAGGTAAAACAAGTATTTTGCTTATGGACAGAAGAACCATTTTTGTTTCCAAATTATCTTTAAAAAGTAGTCCAGTATTGCAAACTGAAGTTTTTGGAGTACAAGTTTTTGTAAAAAATGGAACTCTTTTTCTGTCATAAGAGCCTCAGCATATTTTTGACCAGGTTTAGAAAAGATGTTCTTCAGTTACTGTAACTAATGACATGATCACTTCATTGCCAAGGTGCCATAGAGAAAATCAGCACTCCCCTTTGCATTTTTTTTTTATTCCTTTTAACTTTAAGCAGGTTATGGAACTTAATTGATCGGCTCCTGCAATCTTTTGCTGCTAATTGGCTAGATGTCAAATGATAAAGAGAATAATATCAATTCTCATCATCTCACAAGAGACACTTTGTACTGGATACTTGCTTTTCTCATCAAATGCAGCACATGTGGTTCTTTTATAATGAGCCCTTGACGTGGAAAGATTTTACTAGAGTTCAACTGCCTTTGTAGGACTGTTTCTCCTTTACACAGGTTACTTGCCAGCTGAAGAGCATATTTTTTTTTCTTTGTGAATTTTTTTTGGATATACCATAATGCATTTATGATACCACAGGGTCTTGGCGCAAACTGTGAGTCCACTGAAGTCAGTGGAAATGTGCTTGGCGTCCATGACTTAGGGTCCTGACCCACTGTTATGCATCAGCCTGTTTCAGCCTCATTTTGGGGGCTATTTCTTTTCCTTGGATCAAATATAGCCTTCCTCTTCAATTGGATTGTGTGGAGCAAAATAGGAATACCTGTGTATTCTTCTCTCTGTTGGAGTTATGGGACAGGGTGGCAGAAAGGAAGGTGAGTGCAGGTGTTAAACTCAGTGCAGGTTACTAGCTCTGAAATGGCACGTGAGAGTTTATGGCTTGAAATTCTATCGTTTTCCATCCTTGGCTGTAAATACCTTCTTGAATTTGCAGAAACACTTAGATTCTTGGCACAGGACAGTCCTCTAAGGTCTCTTAGGAGAAAGAGTCTCTAGCCTGCACTAGAGTCTTGCTTTTCTCTCCATTAACTGTAGTTGCACTTAATCTTTCATCATTACATTCTTTGAACTCAACTTTAAAAGTTAAGGCTCAATCCCAGGGCTGTCTAGTGTGACTATAATTAAGCATTTATATAATTACACCATGGCAGGGAGAGGGACTCTAGGGAATACTTTGGAGTGATCATAGTAAGCCACATCCACAGCTGCTAAAAACTGATCACACTTCCTTGAAGACAGCAGTTCCTCAAAACCCAGATTCAGCTCCTTCAGTTCTTACTCCTAACCTCATGAGCAAGTTGCCCATGAGACTGGCAAGTGCCTGAAAGTCTCTGCTCTCTCCATTATGCCTTGATGTTTCCAGTATTTCTTTCTCTTGGGGCTTTTCTTTGGCTTATGCTGCTCCTGGCACTATTTCTGTATTACGTATATATAGTATTGCAGTGACTGAGTGTCACTCACAAACAGCATTCAAATGTGACCTCATGGCATGTTCTCTGTCTGCATGGACATCCCTCTAAGTGTTACAGTTGAGCCATAAATTTATGTCCCAACCTTGCATTGTATCAAGGGTTAAAATGGTCCAAATAGCAGGTGATATTGTGTTATATTAGTCCCAAGACATTGACATCCCCAGTAACTTATTGACAGATCCTCCTTCTTTTAAATGTAGATGAAATCAGATATAGTTGAACATAACAAGTTTCTGAAATATATACAGATTGCAACACTGCTGCAGGTCTTGTATTCAATTTGTGTGAAACTGCTATTTTTAAACTTTTCAATCACTGTCCCTATCTCTGTTGGGCTAAGAGGAGGCAGAAGAGCTGCCTCTGTGAAACAGAACAACAGTGGCTATTTGCTTGATTGACTTCTGTTTGAACGAAGGATGAATGGAAGATGCTGTTGCTGAGGACTGAAGTCCTGGATACCTTTTACATCCACGGAGCACCCCGTGGAGAGCAAAGGTGCTGGTCCTGAGAGCTGGCCCTGTATTCCCAGAGGTCAAGCTCTGCACTTGAGTTTTGAAAGAACTAGACACAATTATGGGCAGACAAAAGGTAGTTTAAAGCACTTTCTGGCTTAAAGGCCTAACCATACTTTGTAGAACTAGACAAACCTTTGGACACTAAAAAGACATGAATCTTTGAATTGAGTGTTGCTGCTAGCTGAGTTCTGAAGGAAAGGACAAGGAACTTCTCTCTTTTCTTCAAGAAACCAGGAGAAGAGAAAGGGTAAAGATAAATCAAATAGGCATAGCTTGCTTCACTTAGTGTGAATTGAAGGCTAGATTTAAGGTCTTTTCAGTTTGCCATGATAAAGGGAGGCACTTTCCTCCAACCATCTAGATCTCTGCCTAGAACAGCATCATTAGTCAGAGAGAACTTCTGCCTTTGCTTCTCCTATCACTGCCTTTACTGCCTGCATCAGCCTGACACAACTCATTCGTCCTTGTGTATTTTCTAGACCAGGTAGGCCATTGCCATGAGAGATGGATGGCCGCAAGGCTCTGCACTGGTTAATATTTCATCACTTTTCACCCTGTTTTCAAATATAGGGAGAGCGGTGGTCCAGTAGGGAATGGTCCCTCACTCCAAACCCCAGTGCCAGTATAGGTAGTGATGGCAGAAGAATGAGCCCATATGTCATCACTGTGGGCCAGGAACTGTCACAGGTCAGAGTATAGCCCATCCTCAGTAGGACTGTAAAACAGGGTACAAATGCAGGGCTCTGTTCCTCTTCCAGACTGTAACATGAACGTGTTAGCTTCCAAAGAAAAAAGTCATCTCCACAAATGTCATCTGAGATTGGCAGCTGTGCTTCTGCACACCAAACAGCAGAGACGGACATCAGGTCTCTTATCTGAATCCTGAATGTCACTCAGGAGACGGTAAAAATTCGGGATCTATGGAAGTAATTTGATAACATCTTTCCTCAGTCAGTATTTTGTTTGATTGGTGGTCTTCTGCTTAGGATGTTTGTGAAAGGAGCTCAAAATTACATAGGTGACAAGGATGCACTTTTCTGCATTCAACTGAAATTTTGGCTAAATGTTATATTTGACTAGCCAGTGTAGTCACTGCCTAAGTGAGATTCAGTTTGTAAAAAATAAGGAGCTTTTTTATTTGAGGAAGCAACACTTCTTCAAAAAGAGAACAAAATGCTTTTGTCAAAGCATCTTTGGGAGAAAGGATGAGTTGTCTAACTAGCTTCCTCCTTCATATGCTTTCATAGCTCACTGAATCAGGGAAGCAGCAACTTGGTCCCAAGTTGGGTACTTAAGTAGACAGCTGTCTGCCTTCTCACACAACATGCACAGAGCCAACTCCTCATTATTTCCAGACAGGTATGTGAAGAGCCTGCTTGCTTAGGCTCTGACACACACACTAATTATGAGATGAAACAAAGAAACAAACCAGTGTTTTAAAGAGAAATTGAGCTGTGATTATTCTGTTGATGCTAAAACTTGCTTTGATGCAATAACATTACACATTACAGCTACTAAAATCTTACAGGAGCCTTGGAGTGAGCCTTACAATTTCCTAACCAAGCAACTGCACTTTCTGCTAAGAGTAAGAGATTAGTTGCCATAGAGGATTAGAAAGGGCCTTTGTATTTGCTGATGACTACAGTCCCTGAAGAGAGATTAAAGAAAATTAATATGTATATTTCAGCAGTAATTGAATATGGAGTATATAGTGATGGTAAGTACCTGAGAATTGAAAGCAAGGAAGGGCAAAGTAATTTTGTAGGTGGCTGCAACAAAAGTGTTATTGTATCACTTGTAGAATATCAGAGCGTGCAGGTGGAAAGATGAGCTGTCGACTTCGAACATCAAGGATATCTAACCAGTTCAGGGTGTTCAAGAACTCATGGAACAATGTTCAGCGGATGCAGCTATGCCAGTACAGAAAAGTTGGTGGGATGACTTTAAATTCTTGAGTCTCATAATGGTTTACAAATTCTGCTTGTTCTTCCATAGATGATGATATTGTTGACGTGAATGGAATTTGTAATGCAAACTCCACCTAATATAAACCTTTTATTCACTCTTACTTATTCTCTATATTTCTGTCCTCCTGCTCCTTACTCACATGTAATTTATGAAGGCATTTATGTTTTGCTTGTCACTATGGTATCTGAGCTGATAGAATAATGTTTGGTACTTGCATTTCAATAGGTAAAATGTGCTATGTTTTGAGATTTTAGAAATAAATAACAAAAATACTGTAACTAGGTGCTTAGACTTAGCACAGAAGGATGGACAAGTCACATCCAGAATGCTGGATTAGTGATTCAGTACAAGTCCTATTTCCTAAGCATTCCTATATACATATTCTTAGGAGATCTGATCAAAATGGTTTAAGAAACTGAACAGCTGAATTTTAAGCCTACGGAATTAATGGACATCAAAGAAATTAGACCACCTATTATCCAGTGGCAATTCACAACTTTTATGAAGGGCTGCTCTAGCCTATATAAATCTTTTTGGTTTCTTTAATTAACCTTAAACATTTTAAGTGTAGTTATTTTTGAAGTCCCTTGATATGAAGTGACAAGCCCAACTGCACTATTCTGAATTTTGATTATTATATTTCTCTAAAAATAAAAGCTCAACATGAGATTCATTTAGAATTGTACACCTGGGGAACTCTGATTACTGCCTAAGGTATTCAAAACTACTAAAATATGCACAGTGAATAGGCCTCTTTCTGCCTCCTTGCACTGTGGGAGAATTTCAGCTCCCTGAGGACTGGAAGGCAATAATTGTGCTTACTGCATGGTGCCCCAGCATAGACCTGCTGACTTAGGAGGATGGTGTGTCCTACGTGGTGAGAGAGATCCCAGCTCATGATGTTCCTTTACGAGGATCTTTAGCTTGTGAACTCTGCCTCCTGTTGAGAAGGAAGCAATCTGGTCATCAGAGCAACTCTAGCAGCAGGAAGGGAGCTGCTAAGAACAGATACTTTTGCGGATCCTGGCACTTTTGCCTATGCGATAATTGCTCCATAATATACTATGCTAGGCTTGGCCTCCCTTTGCTAACCCTGACATCACAGTGTTAAAAGAAATTTAATTTCCTGTGTGATTTTTTACCAGTTTCTTTGGAGCTCTCTGTTACCAGTTTTTATGCAAATCCACTGAATGGGGATGGCTTGTGTTGCCAGCCTATGAAAATGTCAAAGTATATTCATACCTTGAAAAATTTCCCATCTCAGTTTTTGTTCTCTCCTATTCAATAGCAGTATGAAGCCAGAAGGACAGGCACCATTTTTATGCAAACTAAATACAAGTGGAAGCTAGGGCAATAAATAAATAGTTATTGTTTTGTTTTCATGAAGACTAAAACCATGCCAGTAGGCTAAAATAGCAGCTATTATAGCAAGCAGGTTGTGGCTGCAGAAAGGCGAGGATACATGTTGGGAAGAAGTTCAGAGAATCTCTGAAAACAGGCAAACTATGCATTCAAAGGAGGACTGTGCATTTTAATACTTTAGATCTTCCAGAGAGCTTGTAGGAAACCTTAAATGCAATGTTGCTCTGTCTGCCTTGCGAAGGTTTTTTTGCAATTGTTTTTAATTTGCATCTTCTTAATTGTCGGATTGTATTATAGCAGTGCCTCTGGCTGCAGCGACAGCAAATAAACATACGTATACACAAGTGTGCACAATGGTAAGGAAGGCTTTTCTTCTCCCTTTACCTGTACTTTAGATGAAGAATAAATTCTATTGAGTTGCACTGATTTTCAACTGGGACTACCAAATTTTGCAATAGCTAGTGCTACATTTTAAAGAAGAATTAATATTGAATGGATGCTTCCAAGTGAATTTTGAATGTAGTAGCAAGCACCAAAGTACAGTCGAAAAAATTTCCCTATAATGCTATGTTAGGCTTAATTCCTAAATGAACTTCATGCTTCTACACGCACCTGATGTCATACTGCTAAAATAAAAGATCCATTGTTTGATATTTGAGGCATATATTACTGTTTCAGTGGAATAGCTATGGATGTTGTTGGTCTTGCTGCAATGAAGACTCTTCACAATATTAAATATTGATATTGAATGATAAGCACTGGAAAACACTTGTGGTTTCACTGGCTATGGGAACTTGATTTCTCAAGGTTTGTCTTACAGTGTGCTCTTCCAGGGCATAATTGCAGATGTGAATATTGTAACTATATTTGTAAACTGCAATTTAGAAAAGCACACTGAAGTCATGGATAATCCTGCTGACTGAAGTGGGCTTTACATCAGGTGTTGTAAACATTAATGGCATCTGCCAAGCACTGAAAAGAATTCAAGTTACCTCCATCTTATGGAAGTTAACATTAAACTGGATTGTGATTTGGCAGAAATTTATAGCTTCAGTTAAGTTAATACACAGTGTCCAGTATTTGGCCTTGCAGAACTTCATATCTCTTTATGCAGCTTAAAAACTTAAGGAAGTTGAAGGTGTTGCTATTCTCACTTAGGGCATGTTACACCACAGGAAAAAAAAAAAGTATTAAAGTCCCTTTTCCCTCCCTTATTTAGGCACTAGAGACATTTAGAAAAACTATTAAAATGCAATGAAGTTCAAGCAGAAAAATAAACTAAAGAGCTGAAACCTAATTATCTCTTCCTGCAAACAGCACACAAGCAGCATGTAAAGCTACCAAATAAATGATAGGAGTCATATGATAGTGTAGGAGAGCACTGAGGAAATTTAGATATGGGACCAAATTACACCCTGATGAAACACCACTGGCATTAATGAAGTTGAACTCAAAAAGAATTTGTCATGTGTAGTAGCCCTAATACTCTGTAGGTTTTAGCCTGTAATTTTTAACCTGCACTAACTAAATACTAGTAAATTTTATAGTTTGTTTTTCAAGACTAACAAATTTCATTTTTTGGAAAGCAGTTGGTTACATTGGCTTTTCATTCACGCATGCATGCACACACAAGCAAACAAAACCATGGTTCTGGTCTAATTAGTACTGATGTTGGCTAACCTTGGCATTGCATTTGGTAGGAGAATTGCATTAGGAGGATTCCATCATTTCCCTGATTTTTTTTCTTTCTTTCCACTGACTGCTTACCTTTCCAACCTAAATACTTATTGGTTTCTGTATTGTGGTGATTTATTTCCATTTGTTTTTAATTTCCTTGTGCAGTGTTTCAAATGGTACCATAAGCTATGAATGGTTTGGTGTTAAATTATGTAGAGGTGCCACATTGCTCTTGAATGCCTGTTTTTGATGAGATTATTAAAACTCTGACAATACAAATTATTATAGTAGCAAAAATCATAAATTCACAGGTTATTCCAACCTCTGGAGTATGAAAATATTTTAGAGCACACAACCTGCAGCATGGTGCTGCTCATGTGGCTTGGCTTGCAGTTCTTCACTGTGGCCTAGAATATATCACTATTCATTGGTCCTCAATCTCTCAAACAGGCAAGGAGTCATGAGGTGCTTTCTTTTTTCTTTTGATGTTTTTTTACACATAAAATATTTGATTCAAGCTCAGTTCCCTGTTGCTGGCTTCTTCTGTGACCTTCAGGTTATAATTTGAGCACGGTAGTTAAATAAAGGGGGAAAAGGCTTTCTGACTAGGATTGTTTCAAACAGTGACAGTGGAATGGGGCTGTGTTTTTTGGTCAACATCTAAGGGTTAATACAATAACTGATCATTTGTTTTAATGTTTTAAGAACTCTGGTTTTGGACCAAGTTTGGACCAAGTGCTGTAAAAATGCTGTAATTCCTGACTTTAGGAAAAGGTATTAGTCAGGTAGTCTCAACACAGTGGTGGCATCCAGGAATTCTTCCTTTAAAGTAACAGAAAAGTTGAAGGTTGAACTAGGATTAGAAAAAGTCCTGATGTTGCCACTTCCATTTCCCCCAGCATATTTCATATTTGAAGACTGTAGCAAATTTCATTGGTAAACATGCCTGTCCTTTACTTGCTGGAATGGGAAAGATGAAGTTACAAAGCCAGCTTTCCCCTCTTTGTGCAGACTGGCCTTGAAATATGCTTAAAATTATTGTGCAATTCAGAATGGTTTGATTGGGCAGGATAATGTATGTAACTGTGGGAGGCAGACTAAGAGAAGGATTTCCTCAGTTTTCAATACCTTTCTGGCTATTGATGCAAGTAATTTCACGCAAGTCAATGGTACAGTCAGAAAAGTAAGAAGAAACAGTCTGGATCAAATTCGTGTGAGAACAGAAAAGCAGTGGGCATTATTTCCTGCTTTTGTTTTTTATAGGTCAGTTTTGTATTCCAAGGTTTATAAGGACATAAGGTGGTGACCATGTGGTCTATCAGGGTAACCATACTGCTTCTGTCTAATGTTTCTGTGGTGAAATCACACTGCATCTGGTAAATTTAATCTGGAAATATGTCTCAGTTTTTGCAAGACTTCTTTTTCTATACTGATGTTTGATACTACAGCCTGTATATTCTGCTTAGCCATGTGATTTTTTTTTCATTAAAACATTGTATATTTAATATTGCATTTATTTGAATAGCTAGATACATCATTCAGTTTCCTGCCTTTTTATAAATGAACACTCTGTCCCTCTACCAGACAAGGACATTAAAGCAATCAGCAGGTAATGAGTTTTTGCCTGGAGTTTGTTCACTGGTTAAAAGGTACAATATGAATATACTTTACAGATATTTTATGTTTGATTTAGTGAAATAGGTACTGCAAACAGTAATGTATTATGATTCTTCTGGCTCAGTCATAAGTAAGCTAGCAAGTAAGAATCAGGATTCAGCAGCAAAGTGTATTGTTTAGAATCTGCATAATCTGTTTCTATCCCTGTATCTAAATATAGAGCTATCCGCTGAGCGCATAATAAAATTATTATATGGAAAGAAACTGTTCATTTTAAACAATTTAAACTGTTTTAAAAACTTAGACAATTTTAAACTCTCTGTTGCTTTATTAATAGACTGCTATTTAATTCTGGAACAAATAGAATTTCTAATCTGCAGACATGGAAGATCCTATGTCACAGCTCATTTGCTTTATTCCTGTGGTGAAATATCAGGAGATAATAGAATAAGTCTCCACTTGTGGAAGACAGAAGGAAAAACCCCCTGAGACAAAAGATCTGTGCATGGCTAGAACTAGTGAGGTGTTGTAAAATTATAATAGTTACAAAACTTTAAAATTGGTGTTTTTTCAACACTTCTGCTTTTCAGTGCACTGTAAATCTGGTTTTGTATTATAAGCTTCTGGAATTCTTTGTGGCCCAGCCCCAGCCATGTGCTTTCTTCATCCTTACTCTAGTAGGAAAAGCCACCAGCAGAGAGAAATGCCATCATCTCCCAAATAGGTGATGAGGGCCATTTAAATGACATCAGTTACTGGATCTTCTTTATCAGGTATAGCTTCCATCTCACCAAATAAGCCAAGCTTTCACCCTGCAAAACTGGGTGTTGCAAGGTTATCAGAGACATGCACCTGACATTTGACTGAGGCTCAGAATCTTGAATGCTGGGCCTGTTTCTCTCTATGATTGGCATAAGGATGTGAGCTTCATGAACAATTATCTACCCATCATAGAGCAGTTCTTATTCACAGTCTTACTAAATGGTACTAGTTGCCCTTCACCAATTTATTTGTGAATTGTTTATGATTTTCCGTACATTTAGGCAGAAGAAAATTGCTGCTGTTCAAATTGTCATCATTTTACTAAGTAAATAATGTGATTCTTATCATAGCTGGAGTTCAGACACAAGATACGCTGTTTAATCATTGATAGAGGATCAAACTTGCTCTATTTTTTTTTCCTCTGCAAGTGAGAAAGCAATGGCATGTTCAGTTTCTTTTGCTAGGGTTTGCTAGATTAGGCTGTAGGGTAAGCTTTTTCTCCTGCAGTACTGTGGGAGAAGGAGTGATTTTTAAGCCAAAGTTCCAGTTGTCTTATTAGTAAGATTAAAAAAAGAATGCTGTATGTCATGGCAGCTATGACATTAAGTAGTTGTAACAGTGCATGAATTTCCCTGTTACTTCCTGTCCTGTGCCAAAGAGCTGAAGCATTTCCCTGTCAAAGCACCCAAATTCAGCACTAGGGTTTTCCCAAAGAACTGAAATGAAGTACTGTCTGCAATGGTTGCAAAGAATGGAAGGTAGTAAATGTAAAGCCACAACATCAGTGATTCTTTTGTTCTGAAAAGGATCTGGGAGAAAGCACAGACCAGCAAGTCTGACTTCTGTTCTGGACAAAATAATAGAAAACTGTAATAGAAAATGGAATTGATAGACACCTAGATAAATATACTGGGGAAGAGAAAACATTGTTTCTGTAGGAGGAAGTCATATTTCACAAATCTAGTAGAGTTCTTTGAAGGAATCAATAGGAGAAGGGTGATCTGGTTCATACTACATTAGCTGGATTTCCAAAAAGCTTTCAAATAAATTTTGTCATCAAAAATTCTTAAAGAAATTGAGCTGGCATGGGCTGAAAGGAAGGGTCTTTTTATAGGTTAGTTGTTTTAAAAGATAAGAAACAAAGGATAAAAGTAAATGAGCAGTTTTCACAGTGAAGAGAGATTACCACCCAAGACAATTTGTGTTGCAACCTGGGCTAAAAGAGCTTGTACAGTGAGTTGAAAAATTTGTTACTGACTCAAAACAGCTTCCCAGGATGGACAGAATTCTGAAATAAGGAGCATGATACTAGAATAATTTAGTTTGTTAACAGAGAAATTACCCAGACTTGGACTACTCGAGGTATTCTGGGGTAGCCACAGTAAAATGGGTAACTCCAAAAGAGCTGTCAGCTGTTTCAGTCAAGGCTAGAAAACATGCATGAGGTGATGAGAAGTCATTGAAAACATGCAAGAAAAGTATAAGAGAAAGGCATTTACCTTAGAAATGACTACATAAGATACAAAGTAGCTGTTTAAATACTGTCTATGGAGTGCTTTTTCCATGCAAACGCTGCTGGGTTGAAGGCTCTTCCAGCTCCGGGTGATATTAGCCTGGAGGACACCAGGTAGCCAGGACTGGCTGCTTTCCAGTGATCAGAGACAAGTTCCAAGAGAAGCTCAGCAGGACAGCAGTAGCCTGAGTACTATCTATATCTGTCTTGAAGCACCTGCTTGGTTTCAAGTTTGTTTTTGCCACCATTTCTCTCAGCATTTTATGGCCATTCTGCATTTCTTAGGAAAATATTTATTTGAAACAGATGCAACCTTGCAGCACAGTGACTCAGATTCTCTACCAGTTTTCAATTCTTTTCTTTTTAAACTGCTATTCTTGTTTTAGTGCCATTATCTCTACTTTGAGCAGAGTTGAACCAGGTAACCTACCTAGATTCCGTTCATCCTGAATTATTCTGTGATTCCATAGTTAATGAATCTGTATGGAGGGATTTTGGTCCCTGGTCACTACTCTTCTATCAGTTCTTAAAAATTAAATGTTCTTTCTGATTCAACCTTAAAGAATAACTCCATCTATTTTTCCTCAATTGAGTGGTCCTATTGGAACCTGCCAACATCTGGCGCAATTAGGCAGACTGCAGTCTGGAAAGGCTTTTAGAGGGGAAAATTTGTTCTTCAGCCTCTGAAGCTACTTCTGTACTATGCGCAGATACCATAAAGCACTTTTGGTCCCTCCAATCTGCTTTTCATGCTGGTGAAAGGCTTGCAGAACTTAATTTTAATGCATCTGGTTTGTCATGAAAGAGTAGGAAGAGGTACTTCTATTTCCAAATGTCAGAGGCCGTAAGAGCACTGAAGTGCTGCTGCTAGGATTGCTGTCAGTAGAGAAGGGTGCTGATCTTGATACGTGGCTACAAACTCAAAGCACCGCAAATGAATTTGACTGTAGGTACCATGGCTGCAGTGAAATATGGAGACTCCTGACTACAGGATCACTGGGGAACTGTCTGCAGATGGCAGGAGGAGAAGCACAGTGTAAAAGAGAAAGAGTAAGTTGAGACTAGGTAAGTAAGTTCTCGTGGAAAAGACTGACTTTGAAATGAATATAAGTAGCAGACTAAATTCCTAAATACAGTATCTGCTCCTTTTAGTAAGAGTAACATTGTGAGTATAAACATTTGATGTTTGTACTCACAATGTTTACACTTCTAAAATATAAAGAACACATAATTCTGGAAATATTTCCCAGAGGTTAATAACACATGTACATAAAGGAGGTGCCAGAAGCACCAAATAAGCAAAATCATATTACTTCCCCTTGAGCTGTGTAAAGGGAAAAAAATCTCAGCAGCATCTGAAATTTTTATCTGCTACTTTATACATTTTTTAATCTGCATAGTCAGACATCTGGAAGGACTAAGATGCTTGAACCTGTAACAGTGATCTTGCACAGTGACATTAATATAATACTGTACAAAGAAAATATATATAACTACTCTAGTTTTTATATAGTATAAGAGATTAGGATTGTCTTTAGTATAGGTTTGTTTTCTTTTTTTATTTAGGATATGAGTTATAACACAGTAAATTTGAGTTATAAGAGTAAATTTGCATGTTTTGCAACAATTATGGAAGTTAAACTGAGTTATCCTAAATGGAAGCAGATCTTTTTGTTGTACCGATAGTTTCTTAGGAACAACAGACATGTTTTAAAGCCTGTTATGGAGGGGAAAGAGGGGTGCAGGAAAGAAATGATCTCATATTCTGAACTGAATTAATAGAACCATTTCTGAATTGATTGCCTATCAGGCCCATAAAGGAGAATTGCTAAAGGAATTTTCTCTTTATTTGATTTAGGTAGAAATGATCAGAAGAAGCTTCTCCAAGGGCTTGTGCTGTGGGAAAAGGTGGCAGCCTACAATAGGGATCCTCAGGGTGACACCTGGTTGTGGAAAGAGAGGTTAAAGGGAATATGATGAGGATTAGATCTGTAAGGAGAATCATTTCAGAGAATTACTTGCCATCACAAAGCACTTTATTTTCTTTCCTCTGCAGTAAACTTGAATGATCTTAATGACAGAAAATGAGATCCAGCAGGTGTAAACTACAGCAGTTAAATATTCATGAGTGAAAGTAGAAGTAGGAACTGAATTTAAGTACAGGGGTCAGTACGGGGGAGGATTCTTCAAGGCACTGAAGCAAAATAGCTGTCAGACTGCAGTAAAGACAGTGATGAAAAGACAGCTTGAAAGAAAATGTTAATGGTCAAAGTCAGCTTATAGGTAAAACTATGAGAAAGAGACAGATTGAAAAACGTTCTTGAAATGTGGCTGAACCATTTCCAGAGCTAGGAAATTTTGTGTCAGAGACTTCAACAGAAGCACTGGAGCAGAATTCAGAGGAGGAGTGAAGCCCTGGAGGGGGTAAATTCTGACCTTCTGCACATGTCCTGGAACACTTGGTCACTACTGATAAACCCGTGGCGTTTCTAACAAGTAAATGAAAATGAAAATAAGTTCATAAAAATTCTGAGGTGCGGTTAAGGGGTTTTTTTCCCTCTGTTTTCTTCCAAGGAAGGTCACTATAAGAGAAAGTGATCCAGTGCTAAACTAGTGAGACCAAGCATTCAAAAATTAAAAAAAAAAAAAAAAAAAAAAAGCTAGAGAATTCAAAATGAGAACTCACTTTGTGGCATGATTCAAAAAAAACGTTTAGCTTCCTGATAGTAGAAGAGAGCTGATTCCACTTAAGTCTCAATATCTTTGTGTATTGGAACAATTTGATGATGCCTTCTAACAAGCAGCTGTTTCAAATACTGTCTGCGAAATCCAGGATGTCAGATGTTGCTGAAGACTTAATACCTTTAAAATAGCAAAAACTCATGTAATCTGGCCTAGCAATGCATTGTAAAACTGCAGCATAAAGTAAATACGGAAAGGGTTCTTGCTCCACACATAGTATGGTAGTATGCATTTCTGTGCCATTATGTGTCTGAAGAGTGTGGGTTGAAGAAATTAATTTTAAAAAAATCTGTCGAAGTTGACAAAGGATCTAAGCTGGATTTGTGTCAAGGAAATAAACACAATTGCTTTCAGTTACAAGATGCATCACCATCCAGTAATATCTACATTTAAATAAATCATAGAGTAGATGCCCTTTATAACAGTGTCTTTTTTTTATGGATTGTGAATCCAGCCTTTCATACACTGTAGCAGCTGTCAAATACAGGCATCCATCTAGTTCTCTTACTGCTATCCAACATCCTACTGTCTCACCTTCCTCAAAGTATTGCATAGAAGAACATGGAATAGTCCAGGCCCTTCATGTTAAAGTTGGGAAAGACTTCAGATAAATTCAAAATGATTTGTTAGTGCATATCTGGATACATGTCTGTGATTTGGATCTTTTCTTCTTTTTCAGGTGTGTCTGACACAAGCTGCATAGCTCAGGTTTTGAAAAGCTGAAGATGAATCATCCAAGCAAGGCAAGCTCTCAGGAGGACTGACTTCCCTCTGCTCTCAGAACTGATCAGAATGGAGGTCCCAGTGACCTCCGGAAGGCTTTAGGGATCAGGACTTTCTCATTTTTTCTACAAACACACACTCCTAAGATTCCCCTTCCAGATAGCTTCAGCTAATAGCCCTTGGCATACTACAATGCTAGGAAACATGGTCTCACAAAAGTAATCTTAGTCTAGACTTTTTTAAGCATTTCTGTGCCAGATTCCATTAAAAGGTACAAGTTCTGGAAAATCTGTTCCAGGCTGCTCAAACTAAGCCCCCCAAATCAACAGCTATTTCAGAAATCCAGGCCTGTGGATAACATTCCATGTTTGTCCATTTTTTTCTTTTTTTTTTTCTTTTCTTTTTTTTTTCTTTTTGCTGTTTTTCTCATTTTTAGTATGTTTTAATATAACAGGGTATTCAGAAACGGGGAGAACTTTTCCCAGCATCCTTCTTCAGCTCATTTAGATGGCCTGATCTTGCTCACGCTGACCATCAATCTGACTGCAGTTGTTATTTACTCTGAACAAATTATAAACAGAGAAAAATGAGATCAGAGCTATTCCCTGATCTCCTGCTTCATGTTCTGTCAGTTTTCATATTTGTAACAGCAAGCTAAGTCTGCATTTTGGATACTAGCTAGAAAGACATGCTTGAAGATGTCTGTCTTCCAAGGAAAATCATTTCTGTTCAGACTTTGAAGTCTGTCAGACTGTTTTGTTACCTTTCTTGCTATTTATCTATTTAAAAAAAAAAAAAGTTTTGTGTGTGGTTATTTTTTTTACTAGAGTAATACTATCTTAAACTAGTTGAAAATATTTTCTAGTGTTCCTAGTTGTTTTTCTGCAAGAAGAATTCAGAGGCTTACAGATAACTGTATTTTGTTTAAAATACTTTCAAATACAGCAGTAAACACTGCACCAGCCACTGCCACTTTACTAAGATATTGTCTGCGTTTAGGGAAGAGGGAGCAAATACAGAGAAGGGATATGCTTGTTTTTGTTCAGCAACTTGAATTGATTGAACTTGGAATTCCTAGTAGCTAATTTGAAACCTTATGTTTGCATGATGACTAGCTTGCCAAGCTACTTTTGGAGTGCAGGTCTGCTGGTAGGATTCATAATTTGGTATGTTTTCAAACAGCCTTGTGTCCGCTGGAATTAGGGAAAGGAGTCCTGCCTTAATGTGGAGTGACTTGCAGAACCTATGAGACCCCCATTAGTGGTGCTCTCCAGGTTTTTTTTCCTCCACACAAGGAAATCTCTTTCAATTATTCAACACTTCCCATTCTCTGACTTTATTTTTACCATTTAAGGTTCAAATATGATGATGAAGGAACAGAAGCATCTGAATGGAAGAAGTCATCCTATCTGTGGATGAACACCAGACCTGAGCTGAAATGAAAATCCAGATTGCAAGTGGTTTTTAAAAAATAATAGCTGGCATAAGCAGAGCTTGGATAATAGTCTGAATGGTACAGTGTATGGTATCAAGTTAAACAATTGCAAAAAATCTAGGTCATTCCCAGTTGCACTAATTTCTCAAGACTGTATTCCTCAAAGTTGGGCTGCAGCCATAGCTTACTCTTCCAGCACTGGGTAGACTGGATGATGGAAAAGCCAATCAATGAAAGAAACAGCTTTTAATGTGCACTAAATATCCAGAAAACTAGTGACTGAGCTATAGAAATGGCTCCTACCTATTCTACATGTTCCTATAAAAATTGTGTTAAACAGTAATGGCCAGTAAAAAGCAGGCAGACAGTACAGCAATAAAAATCAGAGGCATGTAATCAGTAACTATTTGTTAAAGATCCCTTGAAGGTATAATACTGAAAGATATGCCACATAGGTATGTTTATTAAGAGTGATTTTTTTACTCCAGATTTTCCGATTGCCTTGTGGTATTATTACCCCGAAAACAGTGTCATACACAGCTGGTCTCCACTCTCAGTCTGGTAGCTGTGCCCAGAACATTATCTTCTCAAAAAGGTCTTTGAATTTGAGCCTAACAAAGGGGGAGAAGGGGTATTTTTTCTTTTGTTCTTCCTATTGCAATTTGAAATTATTACCTGCCATTTTTGCAATTGTAATTGCTGTTGGTAGGTAGGTTCCAGGCGTGTATGTGTACCAGAGCCACTGTAAGAAATTCAGGTTCCTCTCCAAAGGCAAGAGACGCACTGTTTGCAAGGATTAGAATGACTCTGGGGGTCTCTGAAAGTGTAGTTGGGTTCAGTTTAAAGCAGTCTTTTTGATCTAGTAACCTTATGTAGTATGCATCCATGGGGGAAAGGATAGGAATACATTCACTAAATGTTAATGCACTAAAGAAATGAGAAAAAATGACCCTGTCCTTGAAAGGACATTGCAGAAATTTAATTCACGCTTTGTATGATATCTGGATGTGATAGAAATGAAGCTGTCATCAAGTGACTTAAACCAAGAAAGTACTAGAAGTAATTCTGGCTCTCTTAAGCTTTCAAATATTACTTGAGAACACTGGCCTGCCCTTACTGACTACGTTCTAGACTGGGCAGTGTTCATATATCGTAGCCAAATGCCTTAGTGCCCAAAGTCTTGAATGCGTAGGGATGTTCCCTTTGTTTCTGCAATAGAAATAAATGTTTGGCATCCAGCTCACGTATTTGATTTAATGAGCTCTGTGTAACCTACCAATAAGTAAATGTAGTTAGTTCAGTTCTCCTGCTTCCCCGTATAAATGTTATGGAGCACTGGGGATAGAAATTGAGCATTTATGACAATTTTCAATCTGTTTACATTTTTGGATGAATGTTAGAGAAACCTGGAAGCTGGTTTTTATATTGCATTTATAAAGTGCATACTGTTCCAAAGGATCCCCAAACATGATATAAAACTAAATGCAATTTTCAAGAGAAAGTTTTAGGTAAGGCTAAAATCTACTAGCAAGGGAAGAAAGCAGATATCTGTTGCCCCATCCTTCAAGATATTTTCAGAGTTAGTTAGATTATTTTTCCCTCTACTTACAATGGTACTTGGCACTCTTATTTTGCATCAGGAAACCTTAAAATACTTATGGGAAATCAATGTCATTGACCTTATTTTTGCAGACAAGGAAACTGAAGCAGGAGGAGATAGAACGTAAAACTCTAATTGTGGCTTGCCTCTTACATGAGATGTTCTCTTTTCTAGGATTTAACTTTCAGGAGTCCACCTAAAATATCCTCATATTCTTATCCTCTTTACTTTTCATCAACACTATTTTTAAAAGCGAAGGCAAAGATAACAAAAACTTCCTAAGAGAAACTTAGGATCTGAAGACAGGTTCATCCCAGACTACCTAGCTGACAGGGATAGTCTATATTATATTGCAGTTAGAACTGTAATGAAGTCTTGCCTGTGCAACCAGTAACAGTGCCTTGCCATGCAGTGCTTGAACACAGTAAAAAGTGCATACAGTCTCTTTCTCTGTAGGTCCTCTGTAAAACAGTGGACCAACAACTCTCCTGCTGGTGTAAATTATTATGGTAAATCAAATTAAGCTAAAATCAAACTGGAACATTTAAAGAAATCTACCCTTCATCTTGGATATGCCAGTCTCTAAATACTCAGGAAGACTCTGCTAGGGTTTCTGATCTTATTGCTGATATTTATATCCATCCTTCAGTGCAAGGATCTCATGGTCAACTTTTCATAAAGTTCAGTTAACATCTCTGAAGCCATATAAAAATATTCAACACATCTCCCTTCCCAGGAGATTGCAATGAATTTGGAATAAATAGATTCCCATGCAGGATGAAGTTAGCAGGTGTGTTTCTGCAGTGCAAAATAGCCCTTAACCCAGCAGATCTGGGCACTGTTCCAGCACAGAGCAATCCTGGAACAGCACAGATGCTCTTGTAGCTCCCACGTGACTCTTCCCTCTGTTAGTTGACTATGAAAAGTGCAGTTACAGCTCCTCCATGTTTCAGCAATTGTTGCCTTTCCTGAGGATGTTTTACTGGACAATCTATATGCTGTTTTTTTTTTTTTTTAATGATTTTTGGCAAAGCTGGGAAGTCCAACATATAGAGCTGACAAGTAAAAGCTTAGCATGAACTTACATATTTGAGTATATATTTCATAATGAAGATCATGTAGTTCCAGTGTGGCTGGTCTTTCCTACTCACCCTTCTGAAGGGAGTCCCACACTGAATTTGACATTTTAGGCTAGCATAGTTACTTAGGGCTTCTTTTTTTTCCTGATTTCATTTACTCCATGAACTTCAAACCAATCACAACATGAACTTGGAACTAATGTCACTTTTCTTTTGTGCTTTCAAACCTGTGAAATATCTATCAACCCCATACCAACTGTGGAGAAATTGTTACATACATATGTATGTATATATGTATTTCTTTTTAAGAAGGTTTTTATTTCTTTTGGAAGGGGTTTTCTCCTATAGATAAGAAAAGCTGTGTCAAAAGATGGGAGGTAAATATGCTAGCTGGGCCAAAATGTTTTGTATTCTCTGTTACCTTATTAATCATAGTTGGCTGGATGTTTTCTGTAGAAACAGCAGTTTTAATTTACAGTAGAGGCTTGTTAAATACATAATCTTACACTGCACAGAAATAACCAAACTTAAAACTGCATTTGTCTACTCAGGACTTGGATCCCTTACAAGACTAAAAATTACTCCCCATCAAGGAATAAAACTGAAAAGACAGAACTTCCTCCTTGCCATCTATTAAATAATGCTAGTGTAGGATTCAGTTTAAATAGATTTTTGTTGTAGTAGCTGTGTTTGAGTCTTGCAGGTACTTGATACATTTAGGGTGCTGTGCAGGGAGCAGGTATCAGACAACAATCTGCTTTTCCTGGCCCCTCTGATCCAAACACACAAGACAGACCAGATTAGAGCTATCCTGGTAGATCATGAGGGGAAGAGATAATTATCAAGAAGTAAGTCTTAGAGCCTTCTTGCATGAAGTGGCATAAAAGTATGAGCTATTTAACCTGTATATGTGCTTGCACAACCCTTGTAATGTGTAATCCCCATTTTGTTAGTGAAAATTGGAAAGGAAGAGAGATTAAATTACTTAGCTAAGGTCACACAGAATATCTGAATCTAACCAGAAAGCTTCACCTGGATCTTTTCATTCTTAATCTGTATCATACCGAATTTTCTACTTTACAGGGTTTTAAGCTTTTCTCTTACAGGACCACAAACACTTTGCACCATTGCTATTTGCAGGTAATTAACAGGTAATGTAGAGTATTACATACTGTAATGCCTCCTCTAAATAGATCTTACTGCTCATTGCTTTCAGGATAGGCTGAAAGCTGTGTGTTTATCAGACACCTTCCCTTCCTGTCTTGTCCCACTGATTTACCATGTGGCTGCGCAATGAAAAATCCACTGGAGAGGAGCATCTGGATTCATTGTGTAGTGTATCAGTGGAAAAAGGTACTGCAGTAGTTTCATGGAACAGAAGCAGTAGCCATCTCTGTAAGTTTTTGGTTAATGTACAGGAGACGAAAGAAATTTCTTTCACAGCTTCTTAGAGTTCATCATGAAATTGGTCATGGAATTACTAGAAATTATGGGGTTTTGTCCTAGAATCCTGTAGCTATTGTGTAGTTCTAGGACAAAGCATAAAAAGAATGACACGCTTCTATGTACAAATATCTGAAGTAGTCTGGGAATACATCAAGAAAGTGTAACTGAAAAACATGAAAGCATGAAAGCAAAACAAGAAGGGTATAAGTGGTTGGGCAGTTTTTCTTGCAAATGCAATTATTTTTCAACAGCTCAGCACATTCTCAACAAAGTCTTTTTCTTAAGATTTTTCCTGATGAGATCCCCAGTGGGGGACACCTGCATCTATAACAGCAAGAAAATAAGTTACACATGTAGCAGAATATAAAGTAAATGGAAAATATCCAAAATATTATAACAATCAAAGTATGAAATATATTATGTAGTGTTTAAATAGACCGGTATCACTAGGGGCTTAGTTCTTTGGGGAACGATTTGAGATCCCTCTCTTATAAAGAAGAGTCTTCTCTTGCTGGCAGACTGTTCCCCTTGAGAATCTTTACACCTTTTGAACAACTGAATATGCTTAGAGATAAAATAATAACCCGTTACACATACTGCATTTTTATTAACAGTGCAGAAATGCAGGTCACCTTCAAAAATAGATTCAACTTTCCGAAAACAAGGAGAATGGCCATCAACCTCTGAGTGTAGGCAAATCATTATCTTAAATGCTTTCTCTCCATTTTGTTTACAAAATAATCTATTAGAATAAGTCTTATTTTAATGGCACTGAAGGGAGGTTGAAAGTTTTCAGATAAGAGGGAAATGTTGGCATGCAATTTTCAGCTGGGATTTGTGAATTATTCCTAGTTCTGTATAATCCTTGATCTCCTTTGTAAAGCACTAGGGCTAATACTATTATTAGTCCTATTTTACAGATAACGAGGAAGTGGCATGGGAACTTAATAACTTGCCCAGGAAGTTCAGTCAAATTAACTGATAACATACAATATCAAAACAGAACTGGATTCAGCCTCCTCAAATTCAATTCTGGATTTAATAATTGCCAAATGAAGGCAGGTTTACAAAGCCCTGTTTAATTCAGGTGGGAAACCAAACCTATTTGAACTACTGCAAGATGAATTTATGGTTACATTTCTGCATTCCTATACTTGTGGTAGACACAGATTCATGGCTTTGTCTCTTTTGCTGCTTTTGTTGATGTTTGGTTGCATTTTGTAACAGCTTTTGCATCTTAAAAGCACAGCTGTAACCAAGCAGGTAATAAACAAATATTTGGGGAAGTACTAGGACAGCAGTGCAGAAATACATGCTTTTACCATTCCCCATAACACTGTTACCCTGTTGCACAACTTCTTGGCATGACTGTTTCAGAAATGGTTGTAGAACTAATTAATGAGAAATAATTGATATTGGCAGCTGTCATGCAATTTTTCCCAGCTGTTACTTATGCTTAAACACAGCACATTTCTTGAATTCTGTCAAAATTTACCTAAATGGCAGAATTTATCATAAGGACAAACAAGATTTTTTTTCCCCAAACCTTTTTTGGTTGAATGTAAGAAAATGCATCTCCAAAGCACTCACAAGCTCCCTTGTTTAGTGACATGCTGATGGTGTTCTACCTGCTATAATGTTTTAGCATGTTTCCTCCTCCTCATAGAGCTCTGGCCACTGAATAAGTGGCTTACCACCAAGAGAGATGACTAGCATAAAAAAGTTGAACCATCAGATGAGATCTGTGTGTTAAGCCTTATTTGGAGAGTGTAAAGACATTTCAGTGGCTTTGTTTGAGCTGCAGAAAAGGCACTTGACATAGTAACTAGATTAAAGAAAAAGCACCAGTGCAAATGTGCTGCTCACTGTAAAACGGAGCTCTGGGGAGCACAGCTTGGAGATGGGCACTTACCTCTATGCCAAAGGCTTTTGGGCAGGAAAGAAAAAAAAAGGATAAGCCCTCTACATCTCTTTTCAGCACATTCTTGCATTACCTGCTTTTCCAGGACTTACACATCTGACATCTTGAAAGGTGAGCTCTAGCAGCCTTCACATCTTGCAGTCAAGAGTTAGTGATTCACTCATGGAGACCAGGATCTGTGGAAGAGCATGTTTCTCTGGTGAGTATCTACTTGATAGAGAGATTGAAGTTGCTTGCTAAATTAATTGAGACTTTCCTTTCAAATGGGCTGGAGTTTCCTACTGGTGAATAACACAAGATCTAGTTATCTCATCACCTAAGCAGTCCTCTGCAGCAGCACCACATGCCTTTGACTCTTGCTCTTTGTGTGAACTTTGCAGCACCTCTGTTGGTATCATGTGTCCAAAAACAATACAGGGCTCTTTCTTTCACCCACTGCTGTCAGAAGGCAATAAGAGACTGATAGTTCACAGTTCATGTGATTATACAACTAACAGATTAGCAACTTAACTGTGTGTAATTAAAGAAGAGTTACAAAACCTCAAGTCACCAGTTTGGAAGGAAACTTCAGGGTACAGATCTGAAATTCACAGTGAAAAAGAAAATAAGCTTAAATATCTTAGCAGGCCTTCAGCTGTGGGTCAGTCCTAGTCACAAATAAAAGCATAGAGCTATTTCTCATGAAAGAAAGCCTTCTAAGCTCAGAGAGAAGCTAAGTTACAATTAAAGGACGAAAGACAAGACCAAGGGAAATCTAAAAGTACTAACAAGAAAAAGTAAACCTTCCTAATTGCTGGGGGCGGTAGCTCTTTCCTTAGCCTACTAAGGAAATTGTTATTCCATCTGCAAGGAGGGAGCAAAATTTTAATTTAAAAATCCCATGGCAACGCTCTATGAAGATACTTGCAAAACCAAACAGTCTAAGCATTTGAATTTCTGTAGCCAGACCTGAAGTTTAGTTTTCCTGAGAGATTATCAAGTCTCACGATTCAAGCAGGGATTGCACTAGAAAAGAGCTATTCTCAATTGCTGTTGCTCTGCCTGAAAAAGCCCCTTATCTTTTTACTCAGGTTTTGTGTGTAGTCTCAGTGTTGATTCCTCATTACAAACACTGTCAATACTGTGTTAGTGTTTTAGGCTCCTCTTTAAAAGCCCAGTCTTAACAAAACACCCTAGTGGATAGCTTGCGGCAGATTTAATAATGATTTTTCATTGCTGGATGATTTCTCCTAATTGTCTTTTGAAGTGCTAAAGTCAGGGATAATGTTTCTTGTGAAGTTTCTTCTGAAGTTTCAAAAGCACAGGATACTGCAAGAACCTCCCCCTCACCTTGCTATCTTCTAGTTCTTAGTCTACTGCTCAAGTCCTTCTTCTTCAGCTGTTGATGTGCAATTACATTGTACATATCTCAGCTGTGTTTCTAGCAACTCCCTACTTAATAGGAGTTAAAGACCTGGGATGTGGAAAGCATGTTGAGAAGGGGGAGGAGCCTTTCAAAGTTGGGACTGGGGCACCTCTGCACAAAGCTACACAGGGATTGCTGCTATGTGGGCCCTAGCTAGTTCTTTGCAAATCTTAAGCTAGTTCCCTGAGAACTCTCCTTAGATGGTATGTTTGTAATTCCATGTTCTGCGTATTATTTTCTCCTGTTCCTAGTGTTTGCAGCTTGTGTTTGTCCTCTTAAACAGTCCCTTACACGACCAGTGTTTAGCTTCTGCTTGTTACATCTTGTACAGTCCTCTCTATCCAATGTAATATCTGCTGAGGAATGAAGTACCTAACTGTTGTAAGCAGCACTACAGGTTTGCAGGCTATGCACGAAGAGAGCTTTAATAGTTCTGTCACTTGCTTCACTTCAAGGAGATTAGTGGCTGTTTGTGCAGGTTGCTATACACACCCAGGCGCTGACTGTCTTTAACAGCAGCTAACCTGACCAAAGGAGCAGAAAATCAGCCTTGCCTTGTTTCAATGAGAGGGGGAATAGAGACCAAGTGGCAAAGACTTTTTTTTGAATCACACAGGAGTGTATGACACCTGGGAAATGAATCTAGGTTTTTAAGGACTCCATGTAGTCTCAAGAGCACTGTGGACATCTCTCTCTCTTCCCTCCTGTTAAATTGTGCTCCTCCTGTCTCCTGCTACCATCCTCCCAGCTGTGCACAGACCATGGTAGGATCTGTCTTTCTAAATGCATTTTTAATATGGAGCAGTAGAGTAACCCCTTCCAAACAGACCTTGTCAAGGCCTAAATAAAGAAATCCATGACAGTCTGTAGTCAAGTACAAAGTAACAACAATTTGATTTGCAATTACTGCCAAGGCACGTCTGGACATTTATCAGGTCCAGAGCCAGGCTGGTGCTAGATGAGTATGGAGGAGATACACTCCTTCATTGTAAAGCTTGCTCAGCTTTCTTACAAAGCACAGCAGAATCTTTGCTGTGATCGTGTTAGTCACGT